>NC_090931.1:1331109651-1331416972 GCF_040938575.1 Ambystoma mexicanum
ACACAAATTGAAAGAAGCAAGGCAAATCCATGGTGTGCTAGCATGTGACCAGACGAGCGAGAAGAGGCACAGTTTCAAACCTATGCTTGGCACCCGCCCAGACAGAGATATCAGACTTTTACGAGACAAGAAGATGCAGTTTTGAGGCCAACCACAGTGAACTAATTGACACATAGCCCATAAAGTGATGATTTATTGAAGGAAGGCAGGGCGAAATGGGGGACAACCTGCACTTGGCTGACCGTTCTGTGTGCTGCTAAGCAAAGTGGAGATTTATGCATGGGGTGATGCCAACCCAATCACAATGGACCAAATAATCTAGGGTCCTATAGTTAGTAGAACCAATGAGACGTCGTACTTTTAGTGACGTCTACAGTAGTCATTTTTGAAGGAAGGGCTTAGATGCCCACCTGACAGTGTTTACCCAATCCCCTCACTCCATTACCATATACAGATATAGCACCTATATAAAAATTACCTTTTCCTAACCAATAGAATTGCATGTTAACTTTTGAGTGTTACACATCAGATTATGCCGTGTTTTTGGTATAAAAGTTATGTTTTTTATGAAGTTCAAGGGAGTTGAAGCGAGACGGGCTATCACATCACTGTTGATTTCCATGTTTCCCTGTTTTTTTGTACTTGTCATTAAGCAGACTCCCATTTGCCGAACCATTTTGTTGTCATTATTGATTGGTGTTGGAGTAAGAAAACCTGTACCCCCATCCATCTCAAGGTGCAGCTATCTCGTCTTAAAGTACTGCAGAGCAAACCCTGACTCTATGTATCGGCCCGGGGGTCTCTCCAGTACACACTCATGAAAGCAGTCTCCTACCACTGAGTGGATCCCTTTCCAAGATTAGAGCCAGTTGACCAGAGGAACTGCCAGCATACAGTGCGGGACATCCTGCCAGGAGGTAGTCTAGCGCACAGTACCTGCAAGATTAACACATTTACAGCAATGCTGCAGGCGTAGCTCAGGACAATCTTTCAACTGTTCTTTTTTAACATACATTATAACAGCTTTATTTCTCACCCCCTTATCTGGTTTTGCTATCTGCTTTCAACTGCCTGCAGTGCCCCCTCTGAATTCCGCCTCCTTCTTTAGGCCATGCCTATCAAGTCATACACCATGCCCATCATGCAAGCCATGGCCCCAAATGAACCCCCCCTCAATTTATTACCCCATTTAAAGCACTGATTATACTAATAGTGCAGGGCTGAGTAGAGAAGAAGGTGTTTATGCAACGAGTGTGAACTAGGCAATACGGAAGGCTGGCGGGCGAGAACAGCGGGCCGAGGGGAAAAGACCGCAAAAAAGGGAGAGGAATAGATGAAAAACAGAATGAAATTTAAAAAAGAACAAATGAGAAAGAAAGAAATAAGTGAAAAGAAAAACAAAAAAGTCAAGTCAATAGAAAGAAGATGACAAAGAAACGTCAGAAAAGTGAGAAAGAGTGACGAAGAAAAAGACGACTTATGGTGACAAGAAAGACATGGTTCGAGATCGAGACAAAAGCAAAATGAGTGTTGTAATCCGTTAGTGCCGCCCTTCACAAGTCTTGACAGCAGGAATGTTGCAAAAAAGGGCTGCACGCCTGGCACCACATTCCGGGGAGCCCTGCAGAACGGCTGGACCAGTGGCTTCTTCTTCTTCTTCTTCTTCTAAATTATCGAAAGCCTGGGCGGACCCAAGCAAGCACTTCCCCATCCTAAAGGATGATGTGCACTTAACCCACCAATCATTATTTAGCTCACATAAACTCACAGTTCCTCCCACCTCCCCGTCTGTCTCACAAAATCCAACAACACACTGCTCCTCTTCCTGCCACTCACCCCATCACCTCCCAACAAAGCCTTCCCACTCAACTCAGCCACGCCCAGCGCAGATAACCGAACCCTCATCAATTCTCTCTCTGCAACATGTTTCTTACATCTAAGTAGAAAATGTCCCACAGTCTCAGGCACCCCACACACCGCACAATCCCTCGTCTCTCGCTTCCCCACTCGAAACAGACATTCATTCAGCCCCACATGCCCTATCCTCAATCGGTTCAGCATCACCTCCTCCCCCCTCCTCCATTCCAAACTCCCTGCATCCACCTTCACTGACACTTTCCCACGAAGACCAAACATCCACCTTCACTTCGCCCCACTCACCCACCTCTCCTGCCACTCATCCATGACCCGTCTCACCACCACCGCCTTCACCTCATCCACACTTAAAGGTAATCTCACATCAACCTCTCCCCTTCTCATACCCTCACCAGATCCACTAACTCATTACCCAAAATACCACTATGACTGGGGACCCACGCCAACTCCAAATCCATTCTCCCATGTACGCACCGATCAATCTTTTTCCTGATATCCATAATCACATCCTTCCTATCACCATCCCCCGCCATAATCGCCTCCAACCCACTCAATGAATCTGAAAATATCACCACCTTATCTAACCCCAACTCGCACACCCTATCAATTGCTGATGCAATCGCCACCAACTCAGCTGTAAAAATTGACACATGATTCGTCAATCGTCCCACTTTATACTCCCCAGTGCTTTCCAGATAATACGCCATACCCACTCTCCCAGACACAGGATCCTTTGAACCATCTGTAAACACCTTGCATCCTTCCTTTCATGCCACATACGCCTGACCCAAAGCTTTGATCTCACTCCGCAATCCTCTCTTCTTCGACACCACATTCGCTAACTCCAAATACACCTTTGGAGACCCCATCATCCACCTCGGCCATCTCTCCAAATCCGTATCAGTTACAGTCATCAAATCGCCCACACCCCACTGCACTCCCTTTTCCCACATGTGAAACCCAAAAGTGCCCCCTTTCCTCCTCCATCAATCTCTATAATAATCAAACCTCCAATTATACTTCAAACATTCATGCACCGGATGAGCCACGCTCTTCGCACTGCACTTCACCCACCATCTCATATTCAACGCATCTCTCCTCAACCCCAACGGCATCTCTCCCACAAGCACCTGAACCGCATTCGCTGGAGAGGATCTCATCACACCCGAACACTCCCTCAAAGCCCTTGCCTGAACCTTGTCCAACCGCAACTTCTGACTTGCCGTAAAACCCACTGACACTTGACATCCGAAATCCATCACACTCAAAATTAACCCTTTATACAACATTCGTAGACATTTCTGTTGAGCACCCCACTCTTTCCCAGTCACAGCTTGCAATAAATTCAACCTTCGTTTGGCTTATCCACCATTCCATTCACCTGCAAATTCCAATTTAACTTCCTATCCAAAATCACTCCTAAATACCGAAACTCTTCCACGCTTTTCACCCTCTCACCTTTCAGAACCAAGTCCAACCCTTGCTGCACTCTTCTCCTTGAAAAAACCATACTCACGCTTTCATCCACAGACATCGAAAAGCCCCATTTCCCACACCACTCCTCCATACGCACTATTGCAGCTTGCAACCGATTCTGCATCAACAAAAAACTCTGCCCTCTTACCCATACCACACCATCATCTGCAAAGAAATCCACCTGACATCCGAAACCCTCCAAAGCTCGAATCAAACCGTCCACCATCACATTAAACAGCATCGCACTAATCACACTCCCCTGCGGTGTCCCATTCTCCATCTTCCAACCCTCAGACAACACCCCCCTCACTCTAACCTGAAAGGTCCTGTCAGCCAAAAACGCTTTGATCCACCGAAACATCCTCCCCTTCACACCCATCTCCAACAGTCTCACCAGCAACCCATTCTTCCACACCTATCATACGCCTTCTCCAAATCTAAAAAGAACGCCCCACCATCTCTCCATCACACAACGCCTCCTCCACTCCAGTCACCAGGATCTGCCACTGAACGATTCTTTCTGAACCCACTCTGAAAATTGCTCAGACACCCATTCGACTCCAAATAAAACCCCAAGCGCTCAACTATCATCCGTTCCATAACCTTACACATCACGACAGTCAAAGCAATCGGCCTATATGACTTACACTCCGTCAGGACCTTGCCACTCTTCAAAATCGCTACCACAATCGCTCTCTTCCATAAACTCGGTAAAACTCCACTTTTCCAGATCTCATTGAACAAAGCTAACACCTCCAACTTACATTCCACCGACAACTCCTCCAAAAATACATACATGACTCCATCCACTCCTGGGGCCTCATTACGACTCAGGCGGTAAGGGTTTTATGGCGGCGTAAACAGCGCCGACCCTTACCGCCTGAGTACGAGGTCCCTTAGCGCCATGGCGGACTTAACACCTGCTTTTAGCAGGTAATTAACGCCTTCCCCACTCCCATTATGCCCTATGGGGCAAAAATGGGAATGGGGAAGGGTAAATGGGGATTGGGGACTTACCGCCCCGCCAAGGTCGGAATGGGGCGGTAAGTCCACCAACCACCATGGCGTAAACGTAGTTTACGCCATGGTGGTAAAGTCACGGCCCAGGCGGTAACTTACCGCCTGGGTCGTAATGAGGCCCCCGGACTTGACCACTTCCCCTTCCGAATCGCCCTATCCAACTCCGCCATAGAAAACAGAGCCTCATACTGCTCTTCCCAAGGCCCAACATTCACCAACGACTCCCGCATCTCTTCCTTGACCACTCCCATACTTAGTCTCACTGCTTCCGGGAAGTTCTCTGAACTATGTACTCCCGCAAAATGTTCCCCCAACAAATTCGCTTTCTCCCCATCTTCACTGATCACCTCTACCCCTTTCAACAACGCAGACATACTACCCTGCGACTTCATTAACACGGACATTCGCTTGAACTGCTTCCAAACCTCTCCCACATCAGAATTACTCCCCAAAGACCCACAATATCTCCTCCAATATTCTCGCTTTCTTTCCCTAATCACCCTCTGCACCACCGCCTTCGCCTTCTTATTTGCCAACAAATCCTCCAACATTCCCGTTCTGACTGCCCTGGCCCTCGCCTTCTTACGCACTGCCACAGTCCGTGAACATTCCACCAACCACCAAGGAACCTCAACCTTCCCCCCTTTCCCCTTCTCTACCTCCGTAACTGCCGCTATCGACGCCGCTCTCATTCCCTGCACCAAATGCTCATTCCATTCATCCACCCCCTCATCCCTATCCCGAGAAACAATCAATTCCTGACACAATTTCTTATATAACTCCCAATCAGCCTTCCTAAAATTCAACCAACTCCCAATCATCCGGGATCTGACCCCTACCTCACCCCTCACAGTCACTAAAATGCCAGAGTGATCACTCCCCATATCCCCATCCTCACGCACCATCCAGTCACATTCGCCCGCAATCGCAGCAGACACCCAGGTCAGACCCAAACACGACAACTTCCCAGTCTTCACATCCAATCGTGTGCCCGAACCGTCATTCAACAAAAACAGACTCAATTCATCCGCCATACCCTCCAACAATTCCCCATTTGCATCCGTCCGATCACTGCCCCACAACGTATTGGCACTGTTGAAATCACCACATAAAACACAAGGTCCCACATGTCCCCTTATCACTTCAGACAGTACATCCACCTCCACCTCCTCACACGGATTATACTAATTCAACACTAAAACTTCTGATCCTCCAACCCGAATCCCCGCCCCGATAACCTCCACTGCTCCATCTACCACAATCTCCCTTGCAACCAACCCCTTCCGAACTGCCACAGCTACACCCCCTACTCTCCCCTCCATCCTATCCTTACGAAACAACTCATAACCCGGAATCACAAAACTCAGATCACCTCTTAACCACGTTTCCTGAATACAAACCACATCAACATTCGATTCCCCACACAATACTGCTTTCAACTCCTGCCCATTCCTCAACAGACTCCTCGCATTCCACTGCAAAATTCTCAGGCCGATGCCCCACTCTGTTTCCGCACTTTAGTAACCTTCTTGAACACATCTTCTTCCGACACATCTACAACATTCAAAAACCTCCTCCCCGCTTCCACCACTCCTTTCGTAAGATTCGACACACTGACTGGTAAATTCCCCTGAACCATCTCCAACACATTTATTATGAAACACATAAACTCAGTTTTCGGGATAACCACCATTTCAACGCCTTTCACCTCTCTCACCACTCCCTTCCTTCCCGCATCCTCATTCACCACCAACTCTGTCCTACACATTTCACTCGCTACTCGAACCGGTTTCACCTTAGCCACAGCCTCCGCATAAGATAAACCTTCCGCAGCCCTCACCTGCACCACCTCTCTCGCCACCCTTTGACTCTCACACCCTCTAAACGCAGTAGAGTGCCCCCCCCACAATTCACACACTTCTCCGGAGTTTCCATCTTACATTCTTTAATATCATGATCTCCACCACATCTCCCGCAATGCCTCTCATTCCTGCATACTTTCGCCACATGTCCAAACTGCTGACACTTATAACATCTCAAAGGCAATGCTACATAAGCTTTCACACGAAACCTCTGATATCCCAACTTCACCACCTCCGGGCACTCCGCTCTCGCAAATCTCACTGCCACAGTTGTAGAAACCACATCCCCATGTGTATCTCTCCTCCCCAGCCTCCACGCCTCCACTACCCCCACCTCTGCCAGCTGCTCCTCCACCTCAGACATATTCACAGTCACCGGACCCAATACAACACCCCCTTACACGACACACCACTCTGGTCAAACACTCGCAATGCGCGCCTACCCAGACATCCCATCTCCGGTATCTTAGCCTTACTATCAGCACCCAACCCCTCCACTAACAACCGACCCCAGACACCACTTGCACCCGAGTGATATTCCCCACAGCCTCTTTCAACCATCCAGCAATCACCATCGGATTCTCCCCCTGAAACGTTTTCCCACGACTATCTGGCTTCAACACCACCTTCCACACACTTTCATACTGCATCTGCTCCTCCTCAGGCACACCGCTTACTGAGGCCCCCACCCCCTCCAAAATACACTTTTCCTGGGACCCCAACCCTGAAATATCCCTAACCGTCCCCCCACCATCATTCTTTTGTGGAGACCTGCTGCGATGCTGCCCCTCATTTCCCCGCTTCCCCCCTCCACAGATGTAGACTTCACAGTCAGAGTTCTGCCCCTTTTCTCCCCTTCCTCCACCCCTCCCTTCATTTCAGTCTTCCCACCCCCCTTTCCCATTCTTACCACTTTCTCTGAGAACACTTTCTCCCTGCACCCTCCTAGAGAGT
The DNA here is from genome assembly GCF_040938575.1 of Ambystoma mexicanum. Taxonomy (NCBI): domain Eukaryota; kingdom Metazoa; phylum Chordata; class Amphibia; order Caudata; family Ambystomatidae; genus Ambystoma; species Ambystoma mexicanum. The sequence continues at coordinate 1,331,116,839 of NC_090931.1, forward strand.
CCACTCAATTTCCTTAATCCCAGCTCCCTCCACCCAGACACTGCTCCGCCCTGCCTTGGTGCGCCCACTTTCAAAAATATCAAAGCGTTTTTTTTTTTTTTTCCCTCACACGTCTCGCCTCTTTCCCGCCCACTGCGACCGTTACTGGCGCTTCGCCATCTGTCCTGGACAAGTGGCTCAGGATACCCCTGGAAGGGGTGATGCTTGCCAACGTGATGACGTGCCCCGCAGAGCGGCACCGTACTTTCATTGGCTGTGCGCCACGAGGGCATGCGTTGTCCGTCACCAAACTATTTACGCTCTCATCGCCCTGTCATCTCCGAACCCTGCAGGCCCGGCCAAAACCAGCAGGTGGACGGGTCTAGATATGAGGCTGTTGTCTGCCTCTAGAGGGTCAGTGGGGCTCCGGAGTGGACACTCACACGGCCTGGCCCATACCTGTTGCCTTACTTTCGAGGGCAGTCCGCCACTGGGATGGCCTGACGGTGTCCAGGCTCAGGAAGTGCACGCCACGAGAGTAGCATGCCCCCGTTCTGCGAAAACGCGACCCTCACAAGAAGAATCCGAGGCCCCCCTGCATGGGGCAACAGGAGATGCCCTCAACATATGTGGCCACATATGTGGCTATCTGACAGATGAGCCTGAGTGTAGGTGGTCAGCATGCAAATGCGGCATGGATTGTGTGATCATTTTACAGATTTACAGATGTGCCATGGGAGTATGTGTCCATCTTACATATGTGCCATTGGCGTATGTGGCCATCTTTCAGGTGTGCCATGTGTGGCCATCCTACAAAGGCTTCATAGTAGTACGTGGCCATTTTATACATATGCCATGGGAGTGTGTAGCCATCTTACAGATGCACCATGTGTAGCCATATCATTGATATACCATAGCAGTTTGTGGCCATCTTATACAACCACCATGGGTGTGTGGGTGGCCATATTACAGACGTGCCATGTGTGGCCATCTTACAGATGCACCCTGGGAGTATGTGCCACTATTATTTATGTGTTATTGGAGTATGTGGCCACGCCAAACACCTGTCAGATGAGTATGTGACCATCCAACAAAGGGGCAAGGTATGTGACTACATGCAGTAGACATGTCTACATGTGTCAGGGGAATATAAGGACACCATAGAGATATGTCAGTGGAATATGTGACACTGCACCAAACGTGTCTGAGTATGTGGCCATGCTACATATGTGTCAGAGGAATAAGTAATATTTCAGCACATTTGTCTGAGTATTTGTCTTCCTACATATGTGTCAGAGAAGTATGCAGCATCGTACAGATGTGACATTGGAGTATGCTGCCACCCAAAAGCCACCCTAGAGTAGTTTGTTGCCTTGCTGCAGACCTGTCAGGGGAGTATTTGTTCATCCAGTAGATATGCCAGTTGGTGGCGTGACCACATACAACACAGGTGTCAAATGAGGTCATCCTAAAAAAGGCATAAGAGAAGTTTGTGGCCACCCTAAAGGCGTGCCAGCCTACTAACGTGCCAGGAAAGTATAAGACCACCCTAGAGACGTTTCAGAGATATGTGTAGCCATTCTATAGATGTGTCATAGAAGTATGGGGATTTGGTACCATAGGTGTATGTGGCCATCCAACAGTAATGCCTGAGGAGTGTGTGGCCATCCTACAGACGCGACACAGGTGTATGTGACCATCATACAGATGTGTGATATAGACTAAGTATCCAACTTCCAGATGTGTCAGGGGATTATGGGGACCTCGAACAGAAAAGTCAGATGACTATGTGGCCATCCAGTAGAGAAGTCTAATCAATATGTGGCCATGTTACAGACACGTCAGATGATGATAGCACCACACTACAGTCATGCTACCGTTCTATTAGAAGAATATGTGACCATCCTACAAATGTGCCACGGTAGTATGTGTCCATCCTACAGATTCGTCAGAGAAATAGGTGGTCATCATACAGATGAGTCAGGTGAATATGCTGCCATGCTACAGATGTGCTAGAGGAGTTTGTGGCTATCCTGCAGACATGACAGAGGACTATGTGGCCTTCCAGCAGGCAAGTCATAGGAATAGGTGGTCATCCTCCAGATCAGGCAAATTAATGTGTCACCATGCTGCAAAGGTGTCAGTGAAGTATGTGACCAGCCTACATATGTGTCAGAGAACTGTGTTTCCATTCTACAGATGTGTCAGGGGAATGTGTGGTCATCCAACAGCCATGTCAGAGGAGTACGTGGCCATCCTCCAGACATGTCAGAGGAGTGGCCATCCTCCAAACATGTCAGACGAGTATGTGGTCATCATACTGATGTGTCAGAGGAATATGTGGTCATCCTCCAGACATGCCAGAGGGGTACATGGTCATCCTCCAGACATGTCAGAGGAGTACGTGGCCATCCTCCAGACATGTCAGAGGAGTATGTGGTCATCATACTGATGTGTCGGAGGAGTATGTGGCCATCCTTCAGACATGCCAGAGGAGTACATGATCATCCTCCAGACATGTCAGAGGAGTATGTGGTCATCATACTGATTTGTCACAGGAAAATGTGGCAATCCTCTTGACATGCCATAGGGGTTTGTGGTTGCCATATTCATGTGTTAGGTGAATAAGGGGGCATCTTGCAGATGTGTAAAGGTCAACATGATTTTCCTACACATGTAATTATTTCTAAATGAGAATGTCCAATGTACCCTTCCCCGGAGAACAGGTCAATCATGTGAAAGATTTAAACATGAGAACCCGAGGGAGTGGTTATGTGTGCTGTGCATACGCTAAAAGTTCCTCGTGTGGCATAGACTCTCACTTAATTCTGAATTCTCCATTTTCCTATATTTGCAAAGAAACTCGAGTAAGTCTGTACAATAAAACAACGTGATGACAGGGCAGTGAAGACTTGGGTCAAAGCATAGCCATCATGAAAAGGGCACTCGGGGCAAGCATTTCCCCATATCCTGCCAGAACAAGGAATTCCTAGCAAGTTAAACAGGAGAAGAAAAGTTCTGCATTGACCTCACAGAACTGCCAGTATTAGCAGAGAGAGCTGAAACCTGTGTCTAAGCGCTATTCCCACAGAGAAGACCCAGTGCATAGAGCAGCACAGACATTGCACGAGGCTGGAAACTGAAGTGCCCGCTACAGGGGTGAATTCAATATTACATGCATCCCAGAACTTTGGCAAGATGTGTCCACCAATCACAAAGGGGCAAAGCTCCCATTTGCCAGAGTTGTGGTGACATGTGTGGCAGCCACTCCTGGCGTAGGCAGCCGAGGACATATCCAGCCATAGATTTAAGAGCAGGCTAGGCCTTATAGACGGTCGCTTTTATGCACTATGGCGAAAAGTCCTTCATCATAACGAAAAAAAACGCAAAGGAACAGTGATTCAATAATGCCAAGCTTGTGCTAAACCAGTGCGGCCCCTCTGTTGTGGCAGAGTCTCTTTACATGCACACCTGCAGAAAGACATTCCATAAGTTCTTTAAAAGCACATCCCTCAAAGCATTCGATAGTTTAATGTATAGTTACAAATTGTATTTTTACAAACTACACTTTCTGTAGCAGAGTTTGCACTGCTTCTGGGCGCTGTATTGTACTCCAGTTGGTCCCCACGTAGACAAGTCTTGCACTGCCAGACATGGAAAGAGAGCAGGACAAGGTTGATATAGGGACTTTGTGCCTACAAAAGTGTGGAGGGGGTGTGGTCTTTATTCAGAAAACAATAGGATTTTTGTTTTCTTTTTGTTTTACCTAGAGGGGTTGATTCTATAAGTCTATATGGCCCTATAGACATATCACGTGACCGCGTGACAGTCCTGCGAACGTGTCAGGGTGATACGTTGCCAGCCCACAAACTTCTCAGGAGGATATTTTACCCTCCCACCGAAATGTGAAAGGAATGTGTGGCCAGTCTACAGTGATGTCAGAACAATAGGTCCCCCTCCTTCAGCGTGACAGAGCACTATGCGGCCACCCTACAGATGTGTCTGGGGGATAATATGTCACCATTCCAGAGGGGTATGCATGTGGCCTCCTACAAACGGGTCGGTGCTCTATGTGGTTATCCTGCTGACATATGAGAAGAAAGGATGGCCATCCCACAAGTGAGTCATAGGAACATGAGACCGTCTTGTAGATAGGTGACAACCCTACACACATGTAGTGCAATCAGTGTGTGGGTATCGTACACATATGGCACAGGAATATATGGCCTTCCTGTAGATGGGTGCCAATCCTACAGACAAGTTATAAAAGGAGTATGTGTCCATACAACAGATTTGACAGAGGCATGTGTGGCCTTCCTGTGGATGGGTGACAATGCTACAGACATATGATGGGAGGAGTCTGTGGCCATCGTACAGCCATGTCAGGGGAATGCGTGGCCTTCCTGTGGATGGGTGACAATGCTACAGGCATGTGATGTGAGGAGTGTGTGGCCATCCAACAGACATGTCAGAGGAACACGTGGCCTTCCTGTCAATGTGCATAAATGCTACGGGCATGTTGTAGAAGATATGGCCTTGCTACATGCATGTCATAGGAGTGTCTGGGCTTCCTGTAGCTGGGTGACAATGCTACAGACATGTGATGGGAGGAGTCTTTGGCCATCCGACAGACATGTCATAGGAATGTGTGACCATACAATAGATGCATTTTTAGGAAATGTGGTCGTCCTATAAACTTGCTGTGAGAAATGTGTGGTTACCGGGTCTTATGCTCTTAGAGCCCTGCAAGAGTGCCAATCGTAAGCTCCTAGCCCCCTGCTGTGTTGCTGCGGTCTCTGTGCTCCTGATCTCCCAGCAGCGATGATTGCATTTCTAAGTTCTTGGGTTCCTCTAGGCTTCATATCATCTCTTAGCTGCTGGGCTTCTGGCAGAGTCATGATGTCTATCCTTGCTGGTCACCTGTCTCTTAGCTGCTGGGCTTCTAGAGGAGTCATCATGTCTATGATTTCTCTCCCCCTGTCTCTTAGCTGCTGGGCATCTGGAGGAGTCATGATGTCTGGGCTTGCTGTTCCCCGGTCTCTTAGCTGCTGGACTTCTGGAGGAGTCCCAATGTCTATGCTTGTCGTTCCCCTGCCTTTTCGCTTCTGGGCTTCTGGAGTCGTGATTTCTAAGCTTACTGACCCTTTCTCTTAGCTGTTGTGCCTCTGTGGGAGTCATGTTGTCTATGCTTGCTGTCCCCCTGTCTCTTAGCTGCTGGGCTTCTAGAGTAGGTGATGATGTCTATGCTTGCTGTCCCACTGATTCTAAGCTGCTGGGCTTCCGTGGGAATCATGAAGTCTATGCTGGTTGCCCCCTGCTTCTTAGCAGCTGGGCTTCTGGAAGGGTCAAGATGTCTATGCTTGATGTCCCTATCTCCTAGCTGCTGGGCTTCTGGCGGAGTCATGATCTTTATGCTTGCTGTTCCCCTGACTCTTAGCTGCTGGGCTTCTGGAGGAGTCATGATATCTATACTTGTTGTACCCCTGTCTCTTCGCTGCTGGGCTTCTGGAGGAGACATGATGTCTATACTTGCTGTCCCCCTGTCTCTTTGCTGCTGGGCTTCTGGTGTAGTTGTAATGTCTATGCTTGCTGTCCCCGTCTCTTGGCTGCTGGGCTTCTGGGGGAGCCATGTCTTCTATGCTTGCTATCCCCCTGTCACTTAGCTGCTGGCCTTCTGGAGGAGTCATGGTGTCTATTCTTAATGTTCCCCTGTCTCTTAGCTGCTGGGTTTAGCGAAGGGTCCTAATGTCTATGCTTGCTGACCCTGTCTCTTAGCTGCTGGACTTCTGGAGGAGGCATGATGTCTATGCTTGCTGTCCTCCTATCTCTTAGCTCCTGGGCTTCTGGAGGAGTCATGATATCTATGCTTGCTGCCCCCCTGTCCCTTAGCTGCTGGGCTTCTGGAGGAGTCATTATGTCTATGCTTGCTCTACCCGTCTCTTAGCTGCTAGGCTTCTGGAGGAGTCATGATGTCTATGCTTGCTGTTCCCCTGTATTTTAGCTGCCGGGCTTCTGGAAGGGTTGTGATGTCTGTGCTTCTTGTTCCTCTGTCTCTTAGCTGCTGGGCTTCTGGAAGGCTCATGATGTCTATGCTTGGTGTCCACCTATTTCTTAGCTACTGGGCTTCTAGAAGGGTTGTGATGTCTATGCTCGCTGTCCCCCTTTCTCTTAGCTGCTGTGCTTCTGGAGGAGCCATGATGGCTGTGCTTGCTGTCCCCTGTCTCTTAGTTGCTGGACTTCTCAGAGGAGTTATGATGTCAATGCTTGCTGTGCCCCTGTCTCTTAGCTGCCGGGCTTCTGGAAGGGTTGTGATGTCTGTGCTTGTTGTTCCCCTGTCTCTTAGCTGCTGGGCTTCTGGAAGGCTCATGATGTCTATGCTTGCTGTCCCCCTATTTCTTAGCTACTGGGCTTCTAGAAGGGTTGTGGTGTCTATGCTCGCTGTCCCCCTGTCTCTTAGCTGCTGGGCTTCTGGAGGAGTCATGATTTCTATACTTGTTGTCCCCCCGTCTCTTCGCTGCTGGGCTTCTGGAGGAGCCATGATGTCTATACTTGCTGTCCCCCTGTCTCTTTGCTGCTGGGCTTCTGGTGTAGTCGGTGTCCAGTCAACTGGTCGACAACAAACTGGTCGACTGCAATTTGGTCGACACCATTTGGTCGAATGCCAAATGGTCGAATGTTTTTTTTTTTTATATATGTTTTGTGGGTTTTCGTGTGGGGAAAAAAAAAAAAGAAAAAAAAGGGGGTTGGGGGGGGACCCCCCCCCAAAAAAACAAAAAATGGGTAAAAAAAAAAAAAAAAAATTCGACCATTTGGCATTTGACCAAATGGTGTCGACCAATTGTCCTGTCGACCAAATGTTTTCGACCATTTGACTGGTAACCGGTGTAGTTGTAATGTCTATGCTTGCTGTCCCCGTCTCTTGGCTGCTGGGCTTCTGGGGGAGCCATGTCTTCTATGCTTGCTGTCCCCCTGTCGCTTAGCTGCTGGCCTTCTGGAGGAGTCATGGTGTCTATTCTTAATGTTCCCCTGTCTCTTAGCTGCTGGGTTTAGGGAAGGGTCTTAATGTCTATGCTTGCTGACCCTGTCTCTTAGCTGCTGGACTTCTGGAGGAGGCATGATATCTATGCTTGCTGCCCCCCTGTCCCTTAGCTGCTGGGCTTCTGGAGGAGTCATTATGTCTATGCTTGCTGTACCCCTGTATTTTAGCTGCCGGGCTTCTGGAAGGGTTGTGATGTCTGTGCTTGTTGTTCCCCTGTCTCTTAGCTGCTGGGCATCTGGAAGGGTTGTGATGTCTGTGCTTGTTGTTCCCCTGTCTCTTAGTTGCTGGACTTCTCAGAGGAGTTATGATGGCAATGCTTGCTGTGCCCCTGTCTCTTAGCTGCTGGGCTTCTGGAAGGGTTGTGATGTCTGTGCTTGCTGTCCCCCTATTTCTTAGCTACTGGCCTTCGAGAAGGGTTGTGGTGTCGTTGTGGTGTCTATGCTCGCTGTCCCCCTGTCTCTTAGCTGCTGTGCGTCTGGAGGAGCCATGATGTCTGTGATTGCTGTCCACCTGTCTCTTAGCTGCTAGGCTTCTGGAGGAGTCGTGATGTCTATGCTTGCTGTCCCCCTGTCTCTTAGCTGCTGAGCTTCTGGAAGGGTCATGATGTCTTTGCTTGCTGTCCCACTATCTCTTAGCTGCTGGGTACCTAGAGGAGTCATCATGTCTATGCTTTCTGTCCCCCTGTCTCTTAGTTGCTGGGTTTCTAGAGGAGTCATGATGTCTATGCTTGCTGTTCCCCTGTCTCTTACCTGCTGGGCTTCTGTGGGAGTCACAAAGTCGATGCTTGTTGTCCTACTGTCTCCTAGATGCTGGGCCTCTGTAGGAGTCATGATGTCTATGCTTGCTGTCCCCTGTCACTTAGCTGCTGGGCGTCTGGAGACGTCACAATATCTATGCTTGCTGCCCCCCTGTCTCTTAGCTGCTGGGCTTTTTGGGGAGTCACAATGCGTATGCTTGCTGTCCCCCTGCCACTTAGCTGCTGGGCTTCTGTGGCAGTAATGATGTCTATGCTTGCTGTTCCCCTGTCTCTTGGCTGCTGGGCTTCTGTGGGAGTCAAGGGTGTCTGTGCTTGCTGTCCCCTTCTTTTAGCTGCTGGGCTTCTGGAGGGGTTGTGATGTCTATGTTTGCTGTCCCTGACACTTAGGTTGTGGACATCTGGAGGAGTAATCGTGCCTATGCTTGCTGTCACCCTGTCTCTTAGCTGCTGGGCATCTGGAGGAGTGATAATGTCTATGCTTGCTGTGCCCCTGTCTCTTAGCTGCTGGGCTTCTGGAGGAGTCATGATGTCTGTGCTTGCTGTTCCCCGGTCTCTTAGCTGCAGGACTTCTGGAGGAGTCCCAATGTCTATGCTTGATGTTCCCCTGCCTTTTCGCTTCTGGGCTTCTGGCGTCACGATTTCTAAGCTTGCTGACCCTTTCTCTTAGCTGCTGTGCCTCTGTGGGAGTCATGTTGTCTATGCTTGCTGTCCCCCTGTCTCTTATCTGCGTGGCTTCTCGAGAAGTCATGATGTCTATGCTTTCTGTCCCTGCCGCTGCTGGGCTTCTAGAGTAGTGATGATGTCTATGCTTGCTTTCCCACTGATTCTAAGCTGCTGGGCTTCCGTGGGAATCATGAAGTCTATGCTGGTTGCCCCCCTGCCTCTTAGCTGCTAGGCTTCTGGAAAGGTCAATATGTCTATGCTTGATGTCCCGATCTCTTAGCTGCTGGGCTTCTGGAGGAGTCATGATGTTTATGCTTGCTGTTCCCGTGTCTCTTTGCTGCTGGGCTTCTGGTGTAGTCGTAATGTCTATGCTTGCGGTCCCCGTCTCTTGGCTACTGGGCTTCTGGGGGAGCCATGTCTTCTATGCTTGCTGTCCCCCTGTCGCGTAGCTGCTGGCCTTCTGGAGGAGTCATGGTGTCTATTCTTGATGTTCCCCTGTCTCTTAGCTGCGGGGCTTATGGAAGGGTCCTAATGTCTATGCTTGCTGGCCCCTGTCTCTTAACTGCTGGACTTCTGGAGGAGGCATGATGTCTATGCTTGCTGTTCCCCTATCTCTTAGCTCCTGGAGGAGTCATGATATCTATGCTTGCTGCCCCCTGTCACATAGCTGCTGGGCTTCTGGAGGAGTCATTATGTCTATGCTTGCTGTACCCGTCTCTTAGCTGCTAGGCTTCTGGAGGAGTAATGATGTCTATGCTTGCTGTTCCCATGTCTTCGCTGCTGGGCTTCTGGAGGAGTCATGATGTATATGCTTGCTGACCCCTGTCTCTTAGTTGCTGGACTTCTCAGAGGAGTCATGATGTCAATGCTCGCTGTGCCCCTGTCTCTTAGCTGCCGGGGTTCTGGAAGGGTTGTGATGTCTGTGCTTGTTGTTCCTCTGTCTCTTAGCTGCTGGGCTTCTGGAAGGCTCATGATGGCTATGCTTGGTGTCCCCCTATTTCTTAGCTACTGGGCTTCTAGAAGGGTCGTGATGTCTATGCTCGCTGTCCCCCTTTCTCTTAGCTGCTCTGCTTCTGGAGGAGCCATGATGCCTGTGCTTGCTGTCCACCTGTCTCTTAGCTGCTAGGCTTCTGGAGGAGTCGTGATGTCTATGCTTGCTGTCCCTGTGTCTCTTAGCTGCTACACTTCTCAGAGGAGTCATGTTGTCATTGCTTGCTGTGCCCCTGTCTCTTAGCTGCCGGGCTTCTGGAATGGTTGTGATGTCTGTGCTTGTTGTTCCCCTGTCTCTTAGCTGCTGGGCTTCTGGAAGGCTCATGATGTCTATGCTTGCTGTCCCCCTATTTCTTAGCTACTGGGCCTCTAGAAGGGTTGTGGTGTCTATGCTCGCTGTCCCCCTGTCTCTTAGCTGCTGTGCTTCTGGAGGAGCCATGATGTCTGTGCTTGCTGTCCACCTGTCTCTTAGCTGCTAGGCTTCCGGAGGAGTCGTGATGTCTATGCTTGCTGTCCCCCTGTCTCTTAGCTGCTGAGCTTCTGGAAGGATAATGATGTCTTAGCTTGCTGTCCCACTATCTCTTAGCTGCTGGGTTTCTAGAGGAGTCATCATATCTATGCGTTCTGTCCCCCTGTCTCTTAGCTGCTGGATTTCTAGAGGAGTCATGATGTCTATGCTTGTGGATCCCATGTCTCATAGCTGCTGGGCATCTGGAGGGGTCATGATGTCTATGCTTGCTGTTCCCCTGTCTCTTAGCTGCTGGGCTTCTGTGGGAGTCACAAAGTCGATGCTTGCTCTCCTACTGTCTCCTAGATGCTGGGCCTCTGTAGGAGTCATGATTTCTATGCTTGCTGTCCCCTGTCACTTAGCTGCTGGACGTCTGGAGAGGTCACAATATCTATGCTTGCTGCCCCCCTGTCTCTTAGCTGCTGGGCTTCCTGGGGAGTCACAATGTGTATGCTTGCTGTCCCCCTGCCACTTAGCTGCTGGGCTTATGTGGCAGTAATGATGTCTATGCTTGCTGTTCCCCTGTCTCTTGGCTGATTGGCTTCTGTGGGAGTCAAGGGTGTCTGTGCTTGCTGTCCCCTTTCTCTTAGCTGCTGGGCTTCTGGAGGGGTTGTGATGTCTATGTTTGCTGTCCCTTTCACTTAGGTTGTGGGCATCTGGAGGAGTAATGGTGCCTATGCCTGCTGTCACCCTTTCTCTTAGCTGCTGGGCATCGGGAGGAGTCATGATGTCTATGCTTGCTGTGCCCCTGTCTCTTAACTGCAGGACTTCTGGAGGAGTCCCAATGTCTATGCTTGCCATTCCCCTGCCTTTTCGCTTCTGGGCTTCTGGAGTCAAGATTTCTAAGCTTGCTTACCCTTTCTCTTAGCTGCTGTGCCTCTGTGGGAGTCATGTTGTGTATGCTTGCTGTCCCCCTGTCTCTTAGCTGCGTGGCTTCTCGAGAAGTCATGATGTTTATGCTTTCTGTCCCCATCTCTTAGCTGGTGGGCTTCTAGAGTAGTGATGATGTCTATGCTTGCTTTCCCACTGATTCTAAGCTGCTTGGTTTCCGTGGGAATCATGAAGGCTATGCTGGTTGTCCCCCTGACTCTTAGCTGCTGGGCTTCTGGAGGAGTCATGATATCTATACTTGATGTCCCCCTGTCTCTTCGCTGCTGGGCTTCTGGAGGAGCCATGATGTCTATACGTGCTGTCCCCCTATCTCTTTGCTGCTGGGCTTCTGCTGAAGTCACAATGTCTATGCTTGCTGTCCCCGTCTCTTGGCTGCTGGGCTTCTGGGGGAGTCATGTCTTCTATGCTTGCTATCCCCCTACCATTTAGCTGCTGGCCTTCTGGAGGAGTCGTGGTGTCTATTCTTGATTTTCCCATGTCTCTTAGTTGCTGGACATAGGGAAGGGTCCTAATGTCTATGCTTGCTGACCCCTGTCTCTTAGCTGCTGGACTTCTGGAGGAGGCATGATGTCTATGCTTGCTGTCCCCCTATCTCTTAGCTCCTGGGCTTCTGGAGGAGTCATGATATCTATGCTTGCTGTCCCCCTGTCCCTTAGCTGCTGGGCTTCTGGAGGAGTCATTATGTCTATGCTTGCTGTACCCGTCTCTTAGCTGCTAGGCTTCTAGAGGAGTCATGATGTCTTTTCTTGCTGTTCCCATGTTTAATCGCTGCTGGGCTTCTGGAGGAGTCATGATGTCTATGCTTGATGACTCCTGTCTCTTAGTTGCTGGACTTCTCAGAGTAGTCATGTTGTCAATGCTTGCTGTGCCCCTGTATCTTAGCTGCCGGGCTTCTGGAAGGGTTGTGATGTCTGTGCTTGTTGTTCGCCTGTCTCTTAGCTGCTGGGCTTCTGGAAGGCTCATGATGTCTATGCTTGCTGTCCCCCTATTTCTTAGGTACTGGGCTTCTAGAAAGGTTGTGATGTCTATGTTCGCTGTCCCCCTGTCTCTTAGCTGCTGTGCTTCTGGAGGAGCCATGATGTCTGTGCTTGCTGTCCACCTCTCTCTTAGCTGCTAGGCTTCTGGAGGAGTCGTGATGTCTATGCTTGCTGTCCCCCTGTCTCTTAGCTGCTGGTGTTCTGGAGGAGTCATGATGTCTATGCTTGCTGTCCCCCTGTATCTTAGCTGCTGAGCTTCTGGAAGGGTCAGGATGTCTTTGCTTGCTGTCCAACTATCTCTTAGCTGCTGGGCTTCTAGAGGAGTCATCATGTCTATGCTTTCTGTCCCCCTGTCTCTTAGCTGCTGGGTTTCTAGAGGGGTCATGATGTCTATGCTTTCTGTTCCCCTGTCACTTAGCTGCTTGGCGTCTTGAGAGGTCACAATATCTATGCTTGCTGCCCCCCTGTCTCTTAGCTGCTGGGCTTCTTGGGGAGTCACAATGTGTATGCTTGCTGTTCCCCTGCCACTTAACTGCTGGGCTTCTGTGGCAGTAATGATGTCTATGCTTGCTGTTCCCCTGTCTCTTGGCTGTTGGGCTTCTGTGGGAGTCAAGGGTGTCTGTGCTTGCTGTCCCCTTTCTCTTAGCTGCTGGGCTTCTGGAGGGGTTGTGATGTCTATGTTTGCTGTCCCTGTCACTTAGGTTGTGGGCATCTGGGGGAGTAATGGTGCCTATGCTTGCTGTCACCCTGTCTCTTAGCTGCTGGGCATCTGGAGGAGTCATGATGTCTATGCTTGTTGTGCCCCTGTCTCTTAGCTGCTGGGCTTCTGGAGGAGTCATGATGTCTATTCTTGATGTTCCCCTATCTCATAGCTCCTGGAGGAGTCATGATATCTATGCTTGCTGCCCCCCTGTGCCATAGCTGCTGGGCTTCTGGAGGAGTCATTATGTCTATGCTTGCTGTTCCCCTGCCACTTAACTGCTGGGCTTCTGTGGCAGTAATGATGTCTATGCTTGCTGTTCCCCTGTCTCTTGGCTGTTGGGCTTCTGTGGGAGTCAAGGGTGTCTGTGCTTGCTGTCCCCTTTCTCTTAGCTGCTGGGCTTCTGGAGGGGTTGTGATGTCTATGTTTGCTGTCCCTGTCACTTAGGTTGTGGGCATCTGGGGGAGTAATGGTGCCTATGCTTGCTGTCACCCTGTCTCTTAGCTGCTGGGCTTAGGGAAGGGTCCTAATGTCTATGCTTGCTGGCCCCTGTCTCTTAACTACTGGACTTCTGGAGGAGGCATGATGTCTATGCTTGCTGTCCCCCTATCTCATAGCTCCTGGAGGAGTCATGATATCTATGCTTGCTGCCCCCCTGTGCCATAGCTGCTGGGCTTCTGGAGGAGTCATTATGTCTATGCTTGCTGTACCCGTCTCTTAGCTGCTAGGCTTCTGGAGGAGTAATGATGTCTATGCTTGCTGTTCCCATGTCTCTTCGCTGCTGCGCTTCTGGAGGAGTGATGATGTCTATGCTTGCTGACCCCTGTCTCTTAGTTGCTGGACTTCTCAGAGGAGTCATGATGTCAATGCTCGCTGTGCCCCTGTCTCTTAGCTGCCGGGCTTCTGGAAGGGTTGTGATGTCTGTGCTTGTTGTTCCTCTGTCTCTTAGCTGCTGGGCTTCTGGAAGGCTCATGATGGCTATGCTTGGTGTCCCCCTATTTCTTAACTACTGGGCTTCTAGAAGGGTTGTGATGTCTATGCTCGCTGTACCCCTTTCTCTTATCTGCTCTGCTTCTGGAGGAGCCATGATGCCTGTGCTTGCTGTCCACCTGTCTCTTACCTGCTAGGCTTCTGGAGGAGTCGTGATGTCTATGCTTGTTGTCCCTGTGTCTCTTAGCTGCTAGACTTCTCAGAGGAGTCATGGTGTCAATGCTTGCTGTGCCCCTGTCTCTTAGCTGCCGGGCTTCTGGAAGGGTTGTGATGTCTGTGCTTGTTGTTCCCCTGTCTCTTAGCTGCTGGGCTTCTGGAAGGCTCATGATGTCTATGCTTGCTGTCCCCCTATTTCTAAACTACTGGGCTTCTAGAAGAGTCTTGGCGTCTATGCTCGCTGTCCCCCTGTCTCTTAGCTGCTGTGCTTCTGGAGGAGCCATGATGTCTGTGCTTGCTGTCCACCTGTCTCTTAGCTGCTAGGCTTCTGGAGGAGTCGTGATGTCTATGCTTGCTGTCCCCCTGTCTCTTAGCTGCTGAGCTTCTGGAAGGGTCATGATGTCTTAGCTTGCTGTCCCACTATCTCTTAGCTGCTGGGTTTCTAGAGGAGTCATCATGTCTATTCGTTCTGTCCCCCTGTCTCTTAGCTGCTGGGTTTCTAGAGGAGTCATGATGTCTATGCTTGTGGTTCCCATGTCTCTTAGCTGCTGGGCTTCTGGAGGGGTCATGATGTCTATGCTTGCTGTTCCCCTGTCTCTTAGCTGCTGGGCTTCTGTGGGAGTCACAAAGTCGATGCTTGCTCTCCTACTGTCTCCTAGATGCTGGGCCTCTGTAGGAGTCATGATGTCTATGCTTGCTGTCCCCTGTCATTTAGCTGCTGGGCGTCTGGAGAGGTCACAATATCTATGCTTGCTGCCCCCCTGTCTCTTAGCTGCTGGGCTTCTTGGGGAGTCACAATGTGTATGCTTGCTGTCCCCCTGCCACTTAGCTGCTGGGCTTCTGTGGCAGTAATGATGTCTATGCTTACTGTTCCCCTGTCTCTTGGCTGCTTGGCTTCTGTGGGAGTCAAGGGTGTCTGTGCTTGCTGTCCCCTTTCTATTAGCTGCTGGGCTTCTGGAGGGGTTGTGATGTCTATGTTTGCTGTCCCTGTCACTTAGGTTGTGGGCATCTGGAGGAGTAATGGTGCCTATGCTTGCTGTCACCCTTTCTCTTAGCTGCTGGGCATCTGGAGGAGTCATGATGTCTATGCTTGTTGTGCCCCTGTTTCTTAGCTGCTGGGCATCTGGAGGAGTCATGATGTCTATGCTAGCTGTGCCCCTGTCTCTTAACTGCAGGACTTCTGGAGGAGTCCCAATGTCTATGCTTGCTGTTCCCCTGCCTTTTCGCTTCTGGGCTTCTGGAGTCAAGATTTCTGAGCTTGCTGATCCTTTCTCTTAGCTGCTGTGCCTCTGTGGGAGTCATGTTGTCTATGCTTGCTGTCCCCCTGTCTCTTAGCTGCGTGGCTTCTCGAGAAGTCATGATGTTTATGCTTTCCGTCCCCATCTCTTAGCTGGTGGACTTCTAGAGTAGTGATGATGTCTATGCTTGCTTTCCCACTGATTCTAAGCTGCTTGGTTTCCGTGGGAATCATGAAGTCTATGCTGGTTGTCCCCCTGCCTCTTAGCTGCTGGGCTTCTGGAAGGGTCAAGATGTCTATGCTTGATGTCCCCATCTCTTAGCTGCTGGGCTTCTGGAGGACCCATTATATTTATGCTTGATGTCCCCCTGTCTCTTAGCTGCAGGGCTTCTGGAGGAGTCATGATATCTATACTTGATGTCCCCCTGTCTCTTCGCTGCTGAGCTTCTGGAGGAGCCATGATGTCTATACTTGAAGTCCCCCTATCTCTTTGCTGCTGGGCTTCTGCTGAAGTCGCAATGTCTATGCTTGCTGTCCCCGTCTCTTGGCTGCTGGGCTTCTGGGGGAGCCATGTCTTCTATGCTTGCTATCCCCCTGTCATTTAGCTGCTGGTATTCTGGAGGAGTCATGGTGTCTATTCTTGATGTTCCCCTGTCTCTTAGCTGCTGGACATAGGGAAGGGTCCTAATGTCTATGCTTGCTGACCCCATGTCTAATCGCTGCTGGGCTTCTGGAGGAGTCATGATGTCTATGCTTGATGACTCCTGTCTCTTAGTTGCTGGACTTCTCAGAGGAGTCATGTTGTCAATGCTTGCTGTGCCCCTGTCTCGGAACGGTTGTGATGTCTGTGCTTGTTGTTCGCCTATCTAATCGCTGCTGGGCTTCTGGAAGGCTCATGATGTCTATGCTTGCTGTCCCCCTATTTCTTAGCTACTGGGCTTCTAGAACGGTTGTGATGTCTATGTTCGCTGTCCCCCTGTCTCTTAGCTGCTGTGCTTCTGGAGGAGCCATGATGTCTGTGCTTGCTGTCCACCTCTCTCTTAGCTGCTAGGCTTCTGGAGGAGTCGTGATGTCTATGCTTGCTGTCCACCTGTCTCTTAGCTGCTGGGGTTCTGGAGGAGTCATGATGTCTATGCTTGCTGTCCCCCTATATCTTAGCTGCTCAGCTTCTGGAAGGGTCAGGATGTCTTTGCTTGCTGTCCAACTATCTCTTAGCTGCTGGGCTTCTAGAGGAGTCATCATGTCTATGCTTTCTGTCCCCCTGTCTCTTAGCTGCTGGGTTTCTAGAGGAGTCATGATGTATATGCTTGTGGTTCCCATGTCTCTTAGCTGCTGGGCTTCTGGAGGGGTCATGATGTCTATGCTTTCTGTTCCCCTGTCTCTTAGCTGCTGGGCTTCTGTGGGAGTCACAAGTCGATTCTTGCTGTCCTACTGTATCCTAGATGCTGGGTCTCTGTAGGAGTCATGATGTCTATGCTTGCTGTCCCCTGTGACTTAGCTGCTTGGCGTCTGGAGAGGTCACGATATCTATGCTTGCAGCCCCCCTGTCTCTTAGCTGCTGGGCTTCTTGGGGAGTCACAATGTGTATGCTTGCTTCCCCCTGCCACTTAACTGCTGGGCTTCTGTGGCAGTAATGATGTCTATGCTTGCTGTTCCCCTGTCTCTTGGCTGTTGGGCTTCTGTGGGAGTCAAGGGTGTCTGTGCTTGCTGTCCCCTTTCTCTTAGCTGCTGGGCTTCTGTAGGGGTTGTGATGTCTATGTTTGCTGTCCCTGTCACTTAGGTTGTGGGCATCTGGGGGAGTAATGGTGCCTATGCTTGCTGTCACCCTGTCTCTTAGCTGCTGGGCATCTGGAGGAGTCATGATGTGTATGCTTGTTGTGCCCCTGTCTCTTAGCTGCTGGGCTTCTGGAGGAGTCATGATGTCTGTGCTTGCTGTTCCCCGGTCTCTTAGCTGCAGGACTTCTGGAGGAGTCCCAATGTCTATGCTTGCTGTTCCCCTGCCTTTTCTCTTCTGTGCTTCTGGAGTCACGATTTCTAAGCTTGCTGACCCTTTCTCTTAGCTGCTGCGCCTTTGTTGGAGTCATGTTGTCTATGCTTGCTGTCCCCCTGTCTCTTAGCTGCGTGGCTTCTCGAGAAGTCATGATGTCTATGCTTTCTGTCCCTGTCTCTTAGCTGCAGGGCTTCTAAAGTAGTGATGATGGCTATGCTTCCTTTCCCACTGATTCTAAGCTGCTGGGCTTCCGTGGGAATCATGAAGTCTATGCTGGTTGCCCCCCTACCTCTTAGCTGCTGGGCTTCTGGAAGGGTCAAGATGTCTATGCTTGATGTCCCCATCTCTTAGCTGCTGGGCTTCTGGAGGAGTCATGATATCTATACTTGTTGTCCCCCTGTCTCTTCGCTGCTGGGCTTCTCGAGGAGCCATGATGTCTATACTTGCTGTCCCCCTGTCTCTTTGCTGCTGGGCTTCTGGTGTAGTCGTAATGTCTATGCTTGCTGTCCCCGTCTGTTGGCTGCTGGACTTCGGGGGGAGCCATGTCTTCTATGCTTGCTGTCCCCCTGTCGTTTAGCTGCTGGCCTTCTGGAGGAGTCATGGTGTCTATTCTTGTTGTTCCCCTGTCTCTTAGCTGCTGGGCTTAGGGAAGGGTCCTAATGTCTATGCTTGCTGACCCCAGCCTCTTAGCTGCTGGACTTCTGGAGGAGGCATGATGTCTATGCTTGCTGTCCCCCTACCTCTTAGCTCCTGGGCTTCTGGAGGAGTCATGATATCTATGCTTGCTGCGCCCCTGTCCCTTAGCGGCTGGGCTTCTGGAGGAGTCATTATGTCTATGCTTGCTGTACCCGTCTCTTAGCTGCTAGGCTTCTGGAGGAGTCATGATGTCTATGCTTGCTGTTCCCATGTCTCTTCGCTGCTGGGCTTCTGGAGGAGTCATGATGTCTATGCTTGCTGACCCCTGTCTCTTAGTTGCTGGACTTCTCAGAGGAGTCATGATGTCAATGCTTGCTGACCCCTGTCTCTTAGCTGCCAGGCTTCTGGAAGGGTTGTGATGTCTGTGCTTGTTGTTCCTCTGTCTTTTAGCTGCTGGGCTTCTGGAAGGCTCATGATGTCTATGCTTGGTGTCCCCCTATTTCTTAGCTACTGGGCTTCTAGAAGGGTCGTGATGTTTATGCTCGCTGTCCCCCTTTCTCTTAGGTGCTGTGCTTCAGGAGGAGCCATGATGTCTGTGCTTGCTGTCCACCTGTCTCTTAGCTGCTAGGTTTCTGGAGGAGTCGTGATGTCTATGCTTGCTGTCCTTGTGTTTCTTAGCCCAGGGGTTCTGGAGGAGTCATGCAGTCTATGCTTGCTGACCCCTGTCTCTTAGTTGCTGGACTTCTGGAGGAGGCATGATGTCAATGCTTGCTGTGCCCCTGTCTCTTAGCTGCCGGGCTTCTAGAAGGGTGTGATGTATGTGCTTGTGGTTCCCCTGTCTCTTAGCTGCTGGGCTTCTGGAAGGCTCATGATGTCTATGCTTGCTGTCCCCCTATTTCTTAGCTACTGGGCTTCTAGAAGGGTTGTGGTATCTATGCTCGCTGTCCCCCTGTCTCATATCTGCTGTGCTTCTGGAGGAGCCATGATGTCTGCGCTTGTTGTCCACCAGTCTCTTAGCTGCTAGGCTTCTGGAGGAGTCGTAATATCTATACTTGCTATCCCCCTGTCACTTAGCTGCTGAGCTTCTGGAAGGGCCATGATGTCTTTGCTTGCTGTCCCACTATCTCTTAGCTGCTGGGCTTCTAGAGGAGTCATCATGTCTATGCTTTCTGTCCCCCTGTCTCTTAGCTGCTGGGTTTCTAGAGGAGTCATGATGTCTGTGCCTGCTGTTCCCCTATCATTTTGCTACTGGGCCTCGCTGGGAGTCACAAAGTCGATGCTTGCTGTCCTACTGTCTCCTAGATGCAAGGCCTCTGTAGGAGTCATGATGTCTTTGCTTGCTGTCCCCTGTCACTTAGCTGCTGGGCGTCTGGAGAGTTCACAATATCTATGCTTGCTGCCCCCTGTCTATTAGCTGCTGGACTTCTTGGGGAGGCACAATGTGTATGCTTGCTGTCCCCCTGCCACTTAGCTGCTGGGCTTCTGTGGCAGTAAAGATGTCTATGCTTGCTGTTCCCCTGTCTCTTGGCTGCTGGGCTTCTGTGGGAGTCAAGGGTGTCTTTGCTTGCTAGCCCCTTTCTCTTAGCTGCTGGGCTTCTGGAGGGGTTGTGATGTCTATGTTTGCTGTCCCTTTCACTTAGGTTGTGGGTATCTGGAGGAGTAATGGTGCCTATGCTTGCTGTCACCCTGCCTCCTATCTGCTGGGCTTCTGGAGGAGTCATGATGTCTGTGCTTGCTGTTCCCCGGTCTCTTAGCTGCAGAACATCTGGAGGAGTCCCAATGTCTATGCTTGCTGTTCCCCTGCCTTTTCACTTCTGGGCTTCTCGAGTCACAATTTCTAAGCTTGCTGACCCTTTCTCTTAGCTGCTGTGCCTCTAGGGGAGTCATGTTGTTTATGCTTGCTGTCCCCCGGTCTCTTAGCTGCGTGGCTTCTCGAGAAGTCATGATGTCTATGCTTTCTGTCCCCGTCTCTTAGCTGCTGGGCTTCTAGAGCAGTGATGATGTCTATGCTTGCTTTCCCACTGATTCTAAGCTGTTGGGTTTCCGTGGGAACCATGAAGTCTATGCTGGTTGTCCCCCTGCCTCTTAGCTGCTGAACTTCTGGAAGGGTCAAGATGTCTATGCTTGATGTCCCCATCTCTTAACTGCTGGGCTTCTGGATGAGTCATGATGTTTATGCTTGCTGTTTCCCTGACTCTTAGCTGCTGGGCTTCTGGAGGAGTCATGATATCTATGCTTGCTGTCCCCCTGTCCCTTAGCTGCTGGGCTTCTGGAAGGGTTGTGATGTATGGGCTTGTGGTTCCCCTGTCTCTTAGCTGCTGGGCTTCTGGAAGGCTCATGATGTCTATGCTTGCTGTCCCCCCATTTCTTAGCTACTGGTCTTCTAGAAGGGTTTGTCGCTATGCTCGCTGTCCCCCTGTCTCTTAGCTGCTGTGCTTCTGGAGGAGCCATGATGTCTGCGTTTGCTCTCCACCAGTCTCTTAGCTGCTAGGCTTCTGGAGGAGTCGTAATGTCTATGCTTGCTGTCCCCCTGTCTCTTAGCTGCTGAGCTTCTGGAAGGGTCATGATGTCTTTGCTTGCTGTCCCACTATCTCATAGCTGCTGGGTTTCTAGAGGAGTCATCATGTCTATGCTTTCTGTCCCCCTGTCTCTTAGCTGCTGGGTTTCTAGAGGAGTCATGATGTCTGTGCCTGCTGTTCCCCTGTCTCTTAGCTGCTGGGCCCCTCTGGGAGTCACAAAGTCGATACTTGCTGTCCTACTGTCTCCTAGATGCTAGGCCTCTGTAGGAGTGATGATGTCTATGCTTGCTGTCCCCTGTCACTTAGCTGCTGGGTGTCTGGAGAGGTCACAATATCTATGCTTGCTGCCCCCTGTCTATTAGCTGCTGGGCTTCTTGGGGAGGCACAATGTGTATGCTTGCTGTCCCCCTGCCTCTTAGCTGCTGGGCTTCTGTGGCAGTAATGATGTCTATGCTTGCTGTCCCCCTGTCTCTTAGCTGCGTGGCTTCTCGAGAAGTCATGATGTCTATGCTTTCTGTCCCCGTCTCTTAGCTGCTGGGCTTCTAGAGCAGTGATGATGTCTATGCTTGCTTTCCCACTGATTCTAAGCTGTTGGGTTTCCGTGGGAACCATGAAGTCTATGCTGGTTGTCCCCCTGCCTCTTAGCTGCTGGACTTCTGGAAGGGTCAAGATGTCTTAGCTTGATGTCCCCATCTCTCAACTGCTGGGCTTCTGGATGAGTCATGATGTTTATGCTTGCTGTTTCCCTGACTCTTAGCTGATGGGCTTCTGGAGGAGTCATGATATCTATACTTGCTGTCCCCCTGTCTCTTCGCTGCTGGGCTTCTGGAGGGACCATGATGTCTATACTTGCTGTCCCCCTATCTCTTTGCTGCTGGGCTTCTGGTGAAGTCGCAATGTCTATCCTTGCTGTCCCCGTCTCTTGGCTGCTGGGCTTCTGGGGGAGCCATGTCTTCTATGCCTGCTGTCCCCCTGTCATTTAGCTGCTGGCCTTCTGGAGGAGTCATGGTGTCTATTCTTGATGTTCCCCTGTCTGTTAGCTGCTGGGCATAGGGAAGGCTCCTAATGTCTATGCTTGCTCTCCCCCTGTCTCTTAGCTGCGTGGCTTATCGAGAAGTCATGATTCCTATGCTTTCTGTCCCTGTCTCTTAGCTGCTGGGCTTCTAGAGTAGTGATGATGTCTATGCTTGCTTTCCCACTGATTCTAAGCTGTTGGGTTTCCGTGGGAATCATGAAGTCTATGCTGGTTGCCCCGCTGCCTCTTAGCTGCTGGGCTTCTGGAAGGGTCGAGATGTCTATGCTTGATGTCCCCATCTCTTAGCTGCTGGGCTTCTGGATGAGTCATGATGTTTATGCTTGCTGTTCCCCTGACTCTTAGCTGCTGGGCTTCTGGAGGAGTCATGATATCTATGCTTGCTGTCCCCCTGTCCCTTAGCTGCTGGGCTTCTGGAAGGGTTGTGATGTATGGGCTTGTGGTTCCCCTGTCTCTTAGCTGCTGGGCTTCTGGAAGGCTCATGATGTCTATGCTTGCTGTCCCTCTATTTCTTAGCTACTGGGCTTCTAGAAGGGTTGTGGTGTCTATGCTCGCTGTCCCCCTGTCTCTTAGCGGCTGTGCTTCTGGAGGAGCCATGATGTCTGCGTTTGCTCTCCACCAGTCTCTTAGCTGCTAGGCTTCTGGAGGAGTCGTAATGTCTATGCTTGCTGTCCCCCTGTCTCTTAGCTGCCGAGCTTCTGGAAGGGTCATGATGTCTTTGCTTGCTGTCCCACTATCTCATAGCTGCTGGGTTTCTAGAGGAGTCATCATGTCTATGCTTTCTGTCCCCCTGTCTCTTAGCTGCTGGGTTTCTAGAGGAGTCATGATGTCTGTGCCTGCTGTTCCCCTGTCTCTTAGCTGCTGGGCCTCTCTGGGAGTCACAAAGTCGATGCTTGCTGTCCTACTGTCTCCTAGATGCTAGGCCTCTGTAGGAGTCATGATGTCTATGCTTGCTGTCCCCTGTCACTTAGCTGCTGGGCGTCTGGAGAGGTCACAATATCTATGCTTGCTGCCCTCTGTCTATTAGCTGCTGGGCTTCTTGGGGAGGCACAATGTGTATGCTTGCTGTCCCCCTGCCACTTAGCTGCTGGGCTTCTGTGGCAGTAATGATGTCTATGCTTGCTGTTCCCCTGTCTCTTGGCTGCTGGGCTTCTGTGGGAGTCAAGGGTGTCTTTGCTTGCTATCCCCTTTCTCTTAGCTGCTGGGCTTCTGGAGGGGTTGTGATGTCTATGTTTGCTGTCCCTGTCACTTAGGTTGTGGGCATCTGGAGGAGTAATGGTGCCTATGCTTGCTGTCACCCTGTCTCTTAGCTGCTGGGCTTCTGTGGCAGTAATGATGTCTATGCTTGCTGTTCCCCTGTCTCTTGGCTGCTGGGCTTCTGTGGGAGTCAAGGGTGTCTTTGCTTGCTAGCCCCTTTCTCTTAGCTGCTGGGCTTCTGGAGGGGTTGTGATGTCTATGTTTGCTGTCTCTGTCACTTAGGTTGTGGGCATCTGGAGGAGTAATGGTGCCTATGCTTGCTGTCCCCCTATTTCTTAGCTACTGGGCTTCTAGAAGGGTTGTGGTGTCTATGCTCGCTGTCCCCCTGTCTCTTAGCGGCTGTGCTTCTGGAGGAGCCATGATGCCTGCGTTTGCTCTCCACCAGTCTCTTAGCTGCTAGGCTTCTGGAGGAGTCGTAATGTCTTTGCTTGCTGTCCCACTATCTCATAGCTGCTGGGTTTCTAGAGGAGTCATCATGTCTATGCTTTCTGTCCCCCTGTCTCTTAGCTGCTGGGTTTCTAGAGGAGTCATGATGTCTGTGCCTGCTGTTCCCCTGTCTCTTAGCTGCTGGGCCTCTCTGGGAGTCACAAAGTCGATGCTTGCTGTCCTACTGTCTCCTAGATGCTAGGCCTCTGTAGGAGTCATGATGTCTATGCTTGCTGTCCCCTGTCACTTAGCTGCTGGGCGTCTGGAGAGGTCACAATATCTATGCTTGCTGCCCTCTGTCTATTAGCTGCTGGGCTTCTTGGGGAGGCACAATGTGTATGCTTGCTGTTCCCCTGCCACTTAGCTGCTGGGCTTCTGTGGCAGTAATGATGTCTATGCTTGCTGTTCCCCTGTCTCTTGGCTGCTGGGCTTCTGTGGGAGTCAAGGGTGTCTTTGCTTGCTAGCCCCTTTCTCTTAGCTGCTGGACTTCTGGAGGGGTTGTGATGTCTATGTTTGCTGTCCCTGTCACTTAGGTTGTGGGCATCTGGAGGAGTAATGGTGCCTATGCTTGCTGTCACCCTGTCTCTTAGCTGCTGGGCTTCTGGAGGAGTCATGATGTCTGTGCTTGCTGTTCCCCGGTCTCTTAGCTGCAGAACATCTGGAGGAGTCCCAATGTCTATGCTTGCTGTTCCCCTGCCTTTTCACTTCTGGGCTTCTCAGGTCACGATTTCTAAGCTTGCTGACCCTTTCTCTTAGCTGCTGTGCCTCTGTGGGAGTCATGTTGTGTATGCTTGCTGTCCCCCTGTCTCTTAGCTGCGTGGCTTCTCGAGAAGTCATGATGTCTATGCTTTTGTCCCCGTCTCTTAGCTGCTGGGCTTCTAGAGTAGTGATGATGTCTATGCTTGCTTTCCCACTGATTCTAAGCTGCTGGGTTTCCGTGAGAATCATGGTGCCTATGCTTGCTGTCACCCTGTCTCTTAGCTGCTGGGCATCTGGAGGAGTCATGATGTCTATGCTTGCTGTGAACCTGCCTCTTAGCTGCTGGGCTTCTTGAGGAGTCATGATGTTTGTGCTTGCTGTTCCCCAGTCTCTTAGCTGCAGGACTTCTGGAGGAGTCCCAATGTCTATGCTTGCTGTTCCCCTGCCTTTTCGCTTCCGGGCTTATGGAGTCATGTTTTCTATGCTTGCTGTCCCCGTCTCTTAGCTGCTGGGCTTCTAGAGTAGTGATGATGTCTGTGCTTGCTTTCCCACTGATTCTAAGCTGTTGGGTTTCCGTGGGAACCATCAAGTCCATGCTGCTTGTCCCCCTGCCTCTTAGCTGCTGGGCTTCTGGAGTAGTGATGATGTCTGTGCTTGCTTTCCCACTGATTCTAAGCTGTTGAGTTTCCGTGGGAACCATGAAGTCTATGCTGGTTGTCCCCCTGCCTCTTAGCTGCTGGGCTTCTGGAAGGGTCAAGATGTCTATGCTTGATGTCCCCATCTCTTAGCTGCTGGGCTTCTGGATGAGTCATGATGTTTATGCTTGCTGTTCCCCTGACTCTTAGCTGATGGGCTTCTGGAGGAGTCATGATATCTATACTTACTGTCCCCCTGTCTCTTTGCTGCTGGGCTTCTGGAGGAACCATGATGTCTATACTTGCTGTCCCCCTATCTCTTTGCTGCTGGGCTTCTGGTGAAGTCGCAATGTCTATGCTTGCTGTCCCCGTCTCTTGGCTGCTGGGCTTCTGGGGGAGCCACGTCTTCTATGCTTGCTGTGCCCCTGTCATTTAGCTGCTGGCCTTCTGGAGGAGTCGTGGTATCTATTCTTGATGTTCCCCTGTCTGTTAGCAGCTGGGCATAGGGAAGGCTCCTAATGTCTATGCTTGCTGTCCCCCTGTCTCTTAGCTGCGTGGCTTCTCGAGAAGTCATGATGTCTATGCTTTCTGTCCCCGTCTCTTAGCTGCTTGGCTTCTAGAGTAGTGATGATGTCTATGCTTGCTTTCCCACTGATTCTAAGCTGTTGGGTTTCCGTGGGAATCATGAAGTCTATGCTGGTTGTCCCCCTGCCTCTTAGCTGCTGGGCTTCTGGAAGGGTCAAGATGTCTATGCTTGATGTCCCCATCTCTTAGCTGCTGGGCTTCTGGATGAGTCATGATGTTTATGCTTGCTGTTCCCCTGACTCTTAGCTGCTGGGCTTCTGGAGGAGTCATGATATCTATGCTTGCTGTGCCCCTGTCTCTTAGCTGCCGCACTTCTGGAAGGGTTGTGATGTCTGTGCTTGTTGTTCCCCTGTCTCTTCACTGCTGGGCTTCTGGAGGAGTCATGATGTCTATGCTTGCGGACCCCTGTCTCTTAGTTGCTGGACTTCTCAGAGGAGTCATGATGTCAATGCTTGCTGTGCCCCTGTCTCTTAGCTGCCGGGCTTCTGGAAGGGTTGTGATGTCTGTGCTTGGTGTTCCCCTGTCTCTTAGCTGCTGGGCTTCTGGAAGGCTCATGGTGTCTATGCTTGCTGTCCCCCTATTTCTTAGCTACTGGGCGTCTAGAAGGCTTGTGATGTCTATGCTCGCTGCCCCCTGTCTCTTAGCTGATGTGCTCATGGAGGAGCCATGATGTCTGTGCTTGCTGTCCACCTGTCTCTTAGCTGCTAGGATTCTGGAGGAGTCGTGATGTCTTTGCTTGCTGTCCCCCTGTCTCTTAGCTGCTGGGGTTCTGGAGGAGTCATGATGCCTATGCTTGCTGTCCCCCTGTCTCTTAGCTGCTGAGCTTCTGGAAGGGTCAGGATGTCTTTGCTTGCTGTCCCACTATCTCTTAGCTGCTGGGCTTCTAGAGGAATCATCATGTCCATGCTTGTGGTTCCCATGTCTCTCAGCTGCTGGGTTTCTAGAGGGGTCATGATGTCTATGATTGCTGTTCCCCTGTCCCTTAGCTGCTGGGCTCCTATGGGAGTCATGAAGTCGATGCTTGCTGACACCCTGTCTCTTAGCTGCTGGGCTTCTGTGGGAGTCATGATGTCTATGCTTGCTGACACCCTGTTTCTCAGCTTCTGGGCTTCTGGAGGGGTCATGATGTCTATGCTTGCTGTCCCACTGTCTCCTAAATGCTGGGCCTCTGTGGGAGTCATGATGTCTATGCTTGCTGTCCCCTGTCACTTAGCTGCTGGGCTTCTGGAGAGGTCACGCTATCTATGCTTGCTGTCCCCCTGACTCTAAACTGCTGAGCTTCTGTGGGAGTCATGATATCTATGCTTGCTGTCCTCCTGTCTATCAGCTGCTGGCCTTCTGGAGGGGTCATGATGTCTATGCTTGCTGTTCCCCTGTCTCTTAGCTGCTGGGCTTCTGTGGGAGTCATGAAGTCGGTGCTTGCTGTCCCACTGTCTCCTAGATGCTGGGCCTCTGTGGGAGTCATGATGTCTATGCTTGCTGTCCCCTGTAACTTACCTGCTGGGCTTCTGGAGAGGTCACGCTATCTATGCTTGCTGCCCCCCTGTCTCTTGGCTGCTGGGCTTCTGTGGGAGTCATGATATCTATGCTTGCTGTCCCCCTGCCACTTAGCTGCTGAGCTTCTGTGGCAGTAATGATGTCTATGCTTGCTGTTCCCCTGTCTCTTGGCTGCTGGGCTTCTGTGAGAGTCAAGGGTGTCTATGTTTGCTGTCCTTGTCACTTAGGTTGTGGCCATCTGGAGGAGTAATGGTGCCTATGCTTGCTGTCACCCTGTTTCTAAGCTGCTGGGCATCTGGGGGAGTCGTGATGTCTATGCTTAATGTGCCCCAGTCTCTCAGCTGCTGGCCTTCTGTGGGAGTCATGATGTCTATGCTTGCTCTCCCCTGTCACTTAGCTGATGGGCTTCTGGGGAGGTCACAATGTCTATGCTTGCTGTCCCTCTGTCTCTTAGCTGCTGGTCTTCTGGAACATTCGCAATGCCTCTGCTTGCAATCCTCTGTCTCTTAGCTGCTGGGATTCTTGGGGAGACATGATATGTATGCATGCTGTGCTCCTGCCTCTTAGGTATTGTGCTCCTGTGGGAGTAATTATGTCTATGCTTGCTATTTCCCTGTCTCTTGACTGCTGGGCTTCTGTGGGAGTCAATGATTTCTATACTTACTCTCCTTCTATCTCTTAGCTGCTGGGCTTCTGGGTAGTCATGATGTCTATGCTTGCTGTCCCCCCATCTCTTAGCGGCTGGGCTTCTGGAGGAGTCATGATGTCTATGCTTGCTGTCCCCCAGTCTCTAAGCTTCTGGAGGATCCATGATGTCTACGATTGCTGTTCCCCTGTCTCTTAGCTGCTGGGCCTCTGAGGAGTCATGATGTCTATGCTTGATGTCCTAGTCTCTTAGCTGCTGGGCTTCTGGAGGAATCATGATGTATATGCTTGCTCTTTCCCTGCTGCTTAGCTGCTGGGCTTCTGGAAAAGTCATCATGTGTATGCTTGCTGCCCCTGTCTCTTACCTGCTGGGCTTCTGGAGGAGTCATAATGTCTATGCTGGCTGTTCCCCTGCCTTTTCGCTGCTGGGCTTCTGGAGTCACGATGTCTAAGCTTGCTGACCCTGTTTCTTAGCTGCTGTGCATCTAGAGGAGTCATGATATCTATGCTTGCGGTTCCCCTGTCTCTTAGCTGCTGGGCCTCTGTGGGAGTCATGATGTCTATGCTTGCTGTCCCTCTGTCTCTTAGCTGTGTGGCATCTGGAGAAGTCATGATATCTATGATTTCTGTCTCCGTCACTTAGCTGCTGGGCTTCTAGAGTAGTCATGATGTCTATGCTTGCTGTCCCCCTGACTCAAAGCTGCTGGGCCTCAGTGAGAATCATGAAATCTATGCTGGCTGTCCCCCTGTCTCTTAGCTGCTGGGCTTCTGGAGAAGTCGTTATGTGTTTTCTTGCTGTCCCCCTGTCTCTTAGTTGTTGGGCTTCTAGAGGAGTCATGATGTCTATGCTTGCTGTTCCCCTGTCTCTTAGCTTCTGGGCTTCTAGAGGAGTCATGATGTCTATACTTGCTGTCCCCCTGTCTCTTAGCTGGTGGGCTTCTGGAGGAGTCATGATGTCTATGCTTGCTTTTCCCCCGTCTATTGGCTGCTGGGCTTCTGGGGGTGGCATGATGTCTATGTTTGCTGTTCCCGGTCTCTTAGCTGCTGGGCTTCTGGGGGTGGCATGATGTCTATGCTTTCTGTCTCCCTGTCACTTAGCATCTGGCCTTCCGGAGGAGTAATGATGTCTATGCTTGATGTTCCCCTATCTCTTAGCTGTTGGGCTTCTGGAGGAGACATGATATCTATACTTGCTGTCCCCCTGTCTCTTAGCTTCTGGGCTTCTGGAGGAGTCATGATGTCTATATTTGCTGTCCCCTATGTCTTAGCTGCTGGGCTTCTAGAGGAGTCATACGTTCTATGCTTGCCATCCCTCTGTCTCTTCGCTGCTGGGCTTCTGGAGGAGACATGATGTCTATGCTTGCTGTCCCCTGTCTCTTAGCTGCTGGGCTTCTGGAGGAGTCATGATGTCTATATTTGCTGCCCCTCTGTCTCTTAGCTGCTGAACTTCTAGAGTAGTGATGATGTCTATGCTTGATTTCCCCCTGTCTCTTCGCTGCTGGGCTTCTGGAAGGGTCATGATGTATATGCTTCCTGTTCCCCTGTCTCTTATCTGCTGGGCTTCTGGAGGAGTCATGATGTCTACACTTGCTGTCCCCTTCTCTCTTAGCTGGTGGGCTTGCTTCTGGGCTAGTCATGATGTCTATGCTAGCTGTTCCTCTGTCTCTTTGTTGCTGGGCTTCTGGTGGAGTCATCATGTCTATGCTTGCTGTCTCAGTCTCTTGGCTGCTGGGGTTCTGGGAGAGTCATGATGTCTATGCTTGCTGTCCCTCTGTCTCTTAGCTGCTGGCCTTCCGAAGGAGTCATGGTGTCTATGATTTATGTTCCACTGTCTCTTAGCTGCTGGGTTTATGGAAGGGTCCTAATGTCTTTGCTTGCTGCCCCCCCCTTCTCTTAGCTGCTGGGCTTCTGGGTGAGTCATGATGTCTATGCTTGCTGTCCCACTGTCTCTCAGCTGCTGGGCTTCTGTGGGATTCATGATGTCTATCCTTGCTGTCCCTGTCTCTTAGTGGCTGGGCTTCTGGAGGATTCATGATGTATATGTGCCCTGTCCCACTGTCTTTTAGCTGTTGTTGTTCTGGAGGAGTCATGATTTTCTATGCTTGCGGTTCCCCTGTCTCCTAGCTGCTGGGCTTTTGTGGGAGTCATGATGTCTATGCTTGCTGTTCCCCTGTCTCTTAGCTGCTGGGCTTCTGGAGGAGGCATGATGTCTATGCTCGCTGTCCCCCTATCTCTTAGCTGCTGGGCTTCTGGAGGAGTCATGATGTTTATTCTTGCTGTACCCGTCTCTTAGCTACTAAGCTTCTGGAGGAGTCAAGATTTCTATGCTTGTGGTTCCCATGTCTCTTCGTTGCTGGGCTTCTGGGGTGTCATGATGTCTATGCTTACTGCCCCCTGTCTCTTAGCTGCTGGGCTTCTGGAGGAGTCAAGATGTTTATTCTTGCTGTACCCGTCTCTTAGCTACTAAGCTTCTGGAGGAGTCATGATGTCTCTGCTTGCGGTTCCCATGTCTCTTCGCTGCTGGGCTTCTGGAGGCGTCATGCTGTTTGTTTGTTTGTTTGCTTTTTTGATATAGCGTAAGACCAAAACCCTCAGGTAGCTGGGCGCGAGCATTACAAGAGTACTTAAGAAACTTAGTTACAGAGCAGTGCAAAGGATACTTATGAAGCTTAGTTACAGGAGTAGGTGGTTACATATATGTGCTTGTTGTTTCCCTGTCTCTTAGCTGCTGGGCTTCTGGAAGGCTCATGATGTCTATGCTTGTTGTCCCCTTATCTCTCAGCTGATGGGCTCCTAGAAGGCTCATGTTGTCTATGCTCGCTGTCCCTCTGTCTCTTAGCTGCTGGGCTTCTGGAAGGCTCATGATGTCTATGCTTGCTGTCCCCTTATCTCTTAGCTGATGGGCTCCTGGAAGGGTCATGGTGTCTATGCTCGCTGTCCCCCTGTCTTTTAGCTGCTGTGCTTCTGGAGGAGCCTTGATGTCTATGCTTGCTGTCCACCTGTCTTTTAGCTGCTGGGATTCTGGAGGATTTGTGATGTCTACGCTTGCTGTCGCCCTGTCTCTTAGCTGCCGGGCTTCTGGAGGAGCCATGATGTCTATGCTTGCTGTTTCCCTGTCTCTTAGCTGCTGAGCTTCTGGAACGGTCATGATGTCTTTGCTTGCTGTGCCACAGACTCTTAGCTGCTGGGCTTCTAGAGGAGTCATCATGTCTATGCTTGCTGTCCCCCTGTCTCTTAGCTGCTGGACTTCTAGAGGAGTCTTCATGTATATGCTTGCGGTTCCCATGTCTCTTAACTGCTGGGCTTCTGTGGGAGTCATGATGTCTATACTTGCTGTCCCCCTGACTCTAAGCTGCTGGGCTACTGTGGGAATCATGAAGTCTATGCTCGCTGTCCCCTTCCTCTTAGCTGCTGGGCTTCTGGAAAGGTCATGATGTCTATGCTTTATGTCCCTCTATCTGCTAGCTGGTGGGCTTCTGAAAGGGTAATGATCTCTATGCTCTCTGTCCCCCGTCTCTTAGCTGCAGGTTTTCTGGAGGAGTCATGATGTTTATACTTGCGATCCCCCTGTCTCTTAGCTGCTGGGCTTCTGGAGGAGTCATGATGTCTATTCTTGCTGTACGCGTCTCTTAGCTACTAGGCTTCTGGAGGAGTCATGATGTCTATGCTTGTGGTTCCCATGTCTCTTCGTTGCTGGGCTTCTGGGGGTGTCATGATGTCTATGCTTGCTGCCCCCTGTCTCTTAGCTGCTAGGCTTCTGGAGGAGTCATGATGTCTATGCTTGTGGTTGCCATGTCTCTTCGCTGCTGGGCTTCTGGAGGCGTCATGATGTATGTTTGTTTGTTTGCTTTTTTGATATAGCGCAAGACCAAAACCCTCAGGTAGCTGGGCGCGAGCATCACAAGAGTACTTAAGAAACTTAGTTACAGAGCAGTGCAAATGATACTTATGAAGCTTAGTTACAGGAGTAGGTGGTTACATTTATGTGCTTGTTGTTTCCCTGTCCCTTAGCTGCTGGGCTTCTGGAAGGCTCATGATGTCTATGCTTGTTGTCCCCTTATCTCTCAGCTGATGGGCTCCTAGAAGGCTCATGTTGTCTATGCTCGCTGTCCCTCTGTCTCTTAGCTGCTGGGCTTCTGGAAGGCTCATGATGTCTATGCTTGCTGTCCCCTTATCTCTTAGCTGATGGGCTCCTAGAAGGGTCATGGTGTCTATGCTTGCTGTCCCCCTGTCTTTTAGCTGATGTGCTTCTGGAGGAGCCATGATGTCTGTGCTTGCTGTCCACCTGTCTTTTAGCTGCTGGGATTCTGGAGGATTTGTGATGTTTACGCTTGCTGTCCCCCTGTCTCTTAGCTGCTGGGCTTCTGGAGGAGCCATGATGTCTATGCTTGCTGTTCCCCTGTCTCTTAGCTGCTGAGCTTCTGGAACGGTCATGATGTCTTTGCTTGCTGTGCCACAGACTCTTAGCCGCTGGGCTTCTAGAGGAGTCATCATGTCTATGCTTGCTGCCCCCCTGTCTCTTAGCTGCTGGGCTTCTAGAGGATGCTTCATGTATATGCTTGCGGTTCCCATGTCTCTTAACTGCTGGGCTTCTGTGGAAGTCATGATGTCTATGCTTGCTGTCCCCCTGACTCTAAGCTGCTGGGCTACTGTGGGAATCATGAAGTCTATGCTCGCTGTCCCCTTCCTCTTAGCTGCTGGGCTTCTGGAAAGGTCATGATGTCTATGCTTTCTGTCCCTCTATCTCCTAGCTGGTGGGCTTCTGAAAGGGTAATGATCTCCATGCTCTCTGTCCCCCGTCTCTTAGCTGTTGGGCTTCTGGAAGGCTCATGATGTCTATGCTTGCTGTCCCCTTATCTCTTAGCTGATGGGCTCCTAGAAGGGTCAAGGTGTCTATGCTCGCTGTCCCCCTGTCGTTTAGCTGCTGTGCTTCTGGAGGAGCCTTGATGTCTATGCTTGCTGTCCACCTGTCTTTTAGCTGCTGGGATTCTGGAGGATTTGTGATGTCTACGTTTGCTGTCCCCCTGTCTCTTAGCTGCCGGGCTTCAGGAGGAGCCATGATGTCTATGCTTGCTGTTTCCCTGTCTCTTAGCTGCTGAGCTTCTGGAACTGTCATGATGTCTTTGCTTGCTGTGCCACAGACTCTTAGCCGCTGGGCTTCTAGAGGAGTCATCATGTCTATGCTTGCTGTCCCCCTGTCTCTTAGCTGCTGGACTTCTAGGGGAGTCTTTATTTATATGCTTGCGGTTCCCATGTCTCTTAACTGCTGGGCTTCTGTGGGAGTCATGAAGTCTATGCTCGCTGTCCCCTTCCTCTTAGCTGCTGGGCTTCTGGAAAGGTCATGAT
The DNA here is from genome assembly GCF_040938575.1 of Ambystoma mexicanum. NCBI lineage: Eukaryota > Metazoa > Chordata > Amphibia > Caudata > Ambystomatidae > Ambystoma > Ambystoma mexicanum. Next base: position 1,331,148,994 of record NC_090931.1, read on the forward strand.
GTCTATGCTTTATGTCCCTCTATCTCCTAGCTGGTGGGCTTCTGAAAGGGTAATGATCTCTATGCTCTATGATCTCTATGCTCTCTGTCCCCCGTCTCTTAGCTGCATGTTTTCTGGAGGAGTCATGATGTCTATACTTGCGGTCCCCCTGTCTCTTAGCTGCTGGGCTTCTGGAGGAGTCATGATGTCTATTCTTGCTGTACCCGTCTCTTAGCTACTAGGCTTCTGGAGGAGTCATGATGTCTATGCTTGTGGTTCCCATGTCTCTTCGTTGCTGGGCTTCTGGGGGTGTCATGATGTCTATGCTTGCTGCCCCTGTCTCTTAGCTGATGGGCTCCTAGAAGGGTCATGGTGTCTATGCTCGCTGTCCCCCTGTCTCTTAGCTGCTGGGCTTCTGGAAGGCTCATGATGTCTATGCTGGCTGTCCCCTTATCTCTTAGCTGATGGGCTCCTAGAAGGGTCATGGTGTCTATGCTCGCTGTCCCCCTGTCTTTTAGCTGCTGTGCTTCTGGAGGAGCCATGATGTCTATGCTTGCTGTCCACCTGTCTTTTAGCTGCTGGGATTCTGGAGGATTTGTGATGTTTACGCTTGCTGTCCCCCTGTCTCTTAGCTGCTGGGCTTCTGGAGGAGCCATGATGTCTATGCTTGCTGTTCCCCTGTCTCTTAGCTGCTGATCTTCTGGAACGGTCATGATGTCTTTGCTTGCTGTGCCACAGACTCTTAGCCGCTGGGCTTCTAGAGGAGTCATCATGTCTATGCTTGCTGCCCCCCTGTCGCTTAGCTGCTGGGCTTCTAGAGGACTCTTCATGTATATGCTTGCGGTTCCCATGCCTCTTAACTGCTGGGCTTCTGTGGAAGTCATGATGTCTATGCTTGCTGTCCCCCTGACTCTAAGCTGCTGGGCTACTGTGGGAATCATGAGGTCTATGCTTGCTGTCCCCTTCCTCTTAGCTGCTGGGATTCTGGAAAGGTCATGATGTCTATGCTTTGTGTCCCTCTATCTCCTAGCTGGTGGGCTTCTGAAAGGGTAATGATCTTCATGCTCTCTGTCCCCCGTCTCTTAGCCGCTAGGCTTCTAGAGGAGTCATCATGTCTATGCTTGCTGCCCCCCCTGTCTCTTAGCTGCTGGGCTTCTAGAGGACTCTTCATGTATATGCTTGTGGTTCCCATGTCTCTTAACTGCTGGGCGTCTGTGGGAGTCATGATGTCTATGCTTGCTGTCCCCCTGACTCTAAGCTGCTGGGCTACTGTGGGTATCATGAAGTCTATGCTCGCTGTCCCCTTCCTCTTAGCTGCTGGGCTTCTGGAAAGGTCATGTCTATGCTTTCTGTCCCTCTATCTCCTAGCTGGTGGGCTTCTGAAAGGGTAATGATCTCTATGCTCTCTGTCCCCCGTCTCTTAGCTGCTGGGCTTCTGGAGGATACATGATGTCTATGCTTGCTATTCCCCTGTCTCGTAGCTGCTGGGCTTCTGAAAGTGTCATGATGTCTGTGCTTGCTGTCTCCTGTCAGAATAATGTTCCTCGGTGATGGTGGGGATTTGTTTTTGATGATGTTGGTCCTATCCAGGGAAATTAATGCCTCTATTGTCTTGTGATTCCCATACAAATCTCTGTCTCTTTTCTGAAGACTCCTACAGTTGCCTACGCTCTAAGTGACTCAGCGGTTGCACTGCTTTCATGCAAACTGTAAAAAATTGACTTTCGGCGTCCCAGTGGTCCAGGGATGAATAACGGTTTCAAACCATCAATCAACCCCACACCTCTAGGACACCAGAAGGGATCTGAACAGATTGGAATTTAAGTAAATTGTAAGTCCTCCTTGTCCAATTTTGGTAATGCGGACAGAACGGCAGGCTTATCTCTGCAAGGTCGTGGATCGTTGGTTAAGTGCAACACATCAAAAATACAATTATTACCCAATGATAAAACTGACTGTCCAGTCAAGGTTGTATTAAAATATATATTCTATTATTACTACAACAGACAGTTCTAGCACACTACAATTACAACCCACACTGTAAAGGAACACAGAAGACAGATTGTTTCACAAAGGAAATAATGAACTCTGGATACTGACAGCAGGGTAGTTGGTAAAGTAATCAGTCTCATAGTTCAAAATTATTTGGTTCCAGCACAAAAGGGGCAAAGGGTCGTAACTGTCTCTAGGGGCCTTCAGAGAAGGACCAAGGGGGCAGAACAACCATGTACCTGGTGCTGAAGAAGTTCTTGGTGGTCAACAGCGTTGAGGCGGTTCCAGGGTGGTTCTCAGCTCATGAGACAGAGTTAGTGGTGGGAGACAGCTTCGGGTACCAGGCGGCAGGCAGTTCGGCAAGCAAGGCTGGACAGACTTCTGCAGGCTGTCTGGCGCAGTTGCTCAGGACAAAGAATCGTTGTCTCGGTGCTGGTTGGTGGTTGGTGGATCTGGAATGCTGGTCGAGGCATCTCAGACGGCTCTGGTGACTGTGCCGTGACAACAGTCAGCGGTGCAGTCAGATGCAGTTTGAGGACTCAACTGTCGTGAAATTGTCCTTTTAAAAGATGAACACTGGATGATGCTTGTGTGGCACTCCTCCTAGCTTCTTTGCAGGACTCGTGTCCTTTCAAGGCGGACGGCCAAAAGCTCAGGAGGATGTTAACAGTCAACGGCCTTGTCCATTGTCCAGAGACTCTCCAGCACTTTCCACCTAGGAATCTTGCTGTCAGAACCTAGGAGGGCATGTTGTGTGCTGGCTGGGTACCAGCTCTGGAGCTGCTGGATGGGTCTTCTGAGTCTGGTATCTCCCTCAGTTCCCTGGCAGATGTTTAGGGAAGGGATCTTGCTTCCCTCTTGGAACTCCTGGCCTTCCTTCACTGGCGGAAAATGTAAGGTAGACTATACTTTCAGCTTGGGTCCAAATGAGTCCTTCTTCTTACTCCTTGCGAGGTCTCCAGGTGATCTGAATAGTGAGGGGTTCAGCCCTCTTTTAAAGGCAAATGGGTCCCAGCGATTGGTGTAGGCTAAGCCCACCTTAATGAACCAATCCTGGGTCCCCACCAATAATCCTCAGTGATGCTTCAGGTCAGAACCAGGGCATTTGGCAACAGACATGGTAAGGATGACAACATATATTTCTAAGTCCCACTCATCTTCCTGTCTGCTGTACATCAAAGTGTCTCCCTAATTAACTGAGCCCTATGGGGCGCTTGATCACAACATGGGCCTCCTTTGAAGTAGAGGGTTGCAGGCAGACTTTCATCTGCTACAATTCACATACTTCCCTGCTCTGAAAGGAGTGGTTCCAGACAGGACATTCACTGCCCTTTCATACCAAGGAGGGGTGCTAGTACTAAGTTGACACGTTACATTAAAAAGAGGTGTCTGGCGTTTGGTCTCCATTGTCACTCCCTGCACCCAGTCCTTTCCTGGGTCCTGCTAATTAACATTCTTCAGTATTCGCTGCCACCAGCAAGGTTTCACAATGGAGATGCAAATCCATGGGGCCTTGAATTTCTAATCAGGCTGCCCATTGCCAAAGGTTTTTGATGTACCCATGGCTTTCAGGTTTCAGCTACACGTGACAGGGGAGGACGGCGCTGGTAAGCTGTGTCCTCCCAGAGTACATGACTATTTTGTCTGCTGTGCAGTGAACGTGGAAAATATGCATGGGACTGTCCCCATCATTCATTCTTTTTAAAACAAACCAAAAAGTCCCATCGAGTGCACTCTTCCCGTGCGGATAGTCAAATTCCTCACACCAACTATTCAGAAATGTAGACTCTTTTTCCACAAATCAATTCCTACATCACAAATAGTGAAGCTGTTTATTGAAATCAGCATTGCGGTTCCATTGCCACTGAAATTTCACCCGTTTTTTTGCAGTTTCATGCAGAGCGTGGTGTTTCCTTTACATGTTGGTTTCATGTAGAGAGACGGGAAACTTTGCAAAGGTCTTTTTTTTCGATCCGTGTTAGCTTCGTTCAGTGACACGAGAAACTATGTGCACGTTTTTCCAAACCATTTGTGCGCGTCTTTTGCGATCCGTGTTAGTTTTGTGCAGCGAGACGAGAAACTTAATACAGAACTTTTTCGACCCATACTAATTTCGCCCTTTGGCAAGAGAAACTTCACACAGATTTTTCAATCCGTGCTAGGTCTGCGTACTGGCACAAGAACCTTTGCACAGTTTTTTGTTTTGATTCGTACTAGGTTCGCATAGCGGCACGAGAAACTTTGGCCGCACCTTTTCAATAATGCTAAATTCGCGCAGCAACATGATAAAAGTTGTTACTCTGTTTTCAATTCGTGCTAGGTTTCGTGCAATGGCCCATGGAACTTCTGACGGTGCTTTTCAAGTTGTGCGGAGTTCGCGCGATGACACACAGTTCCGTTTTGGATCATGCACGGCAGGAGAAACTTCACGCCGCTCTGTGAAAAACACAGGGTGGTGGAAGTGCGGATTGGAGCAAAGCAGAATGAAATTGGAGAAATTTCACTTCTGTGACTGGCAGAACGGAATTTAACAATTTTGCCCTCCAACCAATTTGAAAAGACTGGCGTGTCAGGATACCGGAGATGCCACTGCGCCAGAAGCCCTTAATGAAATACTCTCCTACTATCGCTCTCTGAAGTTTCTGGTGTGGGGTGACAGAAGAGAAGCAGTCAAAGTGGAAAGAAAGGTAATAAATGACTGTATCAGTAGTCTTTCTTTTCTTTTCACTGTGGCCAATGTAAATAGAAGAAGGACTGCTGATAACTTAAACCAGTCACAGTTCAGGCTGAATATTGTCGAAGTTGCAAGGAAATGGAAAAAACACTGCCTAGACATCTACATTGTACCTGGTGCTCTCGCGATAGGCCACACCAGGAAGCGGGTAGTGGATAATCCATGTGATGGGAGTGGAGCACCCACAAGAATCGTAAACTGGAGGGGGTGGACTTGAAATCGTCATAAGTGCCCAACTGCTTGAAAGAAGAGTATGCTGATAAACTATGCCTGCCTTAAGGGGCTGAAAACAGGGATCCTCTTCTAAGGCCCAGTCGAGCACTCGCTCATTTCATGCCCTTGGCCTGATTTGCTGGACTGTCCTCAAACCCCAACCCCCCACTCGCCTCCCTTAACACAATTATGGGAATCACACAATCTGGCCATGCCGGCAGAAGAAGAAAAACGTTCCCCCACAAGGTGGTGCAGCCATCCAGAAGGGGTTGATCCCCCTTTGTCTGCTTAGAAGTTTCCCTCGTCTGCACCTCCCCAACACAGTCACGTGATTTGCCTGCACGCCGAATTATTGCAACAGGATTTACACAGGTGCCACAAAAGGCCTTAAACGAAACCCTGTGGAGTCCAGAGTCATGCAGCCCAGTTCATAATCAGCCGCAGGTGCCACGGCAACGCCGCAGCAGCACAGGAGTGCCTCCACTGGGCACAGGCAGGTCACATGTTAAGTTCCTGTGCCTGGTCCAGAGGCCTCCTACTGATCAACCTGCGAGATCTCTCGTCACTGTCTTTCCATGTTACCAGATTTGAAATGCCTGAGAATGCGCCCGTGCTTTGCATGCTTTCTACCCGCGTGACCCGATGCATGACACGCAGAACTCCCCATGTTCAGGGAGCCATCCCCTGAAACGTGCTCCCGCCACCAAGCCACGCCAAGCCACGGCTTTATCACACAGAAACATCAGGCCTGCTGTGTCCTTCTGTTTCCCCTCCTATTATATCCGACCCCCTAGTGTCTTGAGGTGGGCCGGGTGGCATATGGTGTCTGCAGCACACATGTCCCAAAATGAACAAAAAAATAAAGTGTCTGTCTCCCCCGCACCCTCACCGACCCCCACGCCCTCTCCCCTCTTGCTTTCTTCCTTGTAGGTTGAACGGCACACATGAATGTCATTATAGGAAGCACCCTGGCATATTGAGAAGCACTTCTGTGGTATATCGTCAGTATCCCGACATATGCCTCTGCGCAGCATCCTGGCAGGTTGAGCAGCACACCGGAATGTCATGTGGGCAGCACCCTGGCATACTGAGAAGCACCTCTGTGGTATATCTTCAGTTTCCCGACATATGCCGCTCCCCAGCATCCTGGCAGGTGGAGCAGCACACAGGAATGTCATGTGGGCAGCACCCTGGCATATTTCGGAATTCGCTGGTTTACTAAACAGCGCACTAGCATTTGACCTGCCAATCCCGACAACGAATTTACGCAGGCAGGACTGGGGATTAGGTTGGCAGCACCGCGCGAGTGAAGCAGGGAATATGGCCTGGGTTACCATCAGCGATGCCGCCCGTTGCCACGGCACCTCCTTTTGCAGCATTGGTGCAGGGGCCGGTTTCACTCATGGTGATGGCAATAGTGATGTTTTAGAGCACGAAGTAAATTTTGTCGGGTGTTTCTTGTTGTATTTTGTTTCTGGCGACACCAGCTCCCAACAAAGTCCTCCATCCAATATCTCTTTTGGCCACCCTCCCAAGCCTTGCATATAAGATTTGAAGGGAGAATGGGGGGGTGGGGTGGGCTTTGCATTAAAACATTGTTTACATGATAGTCAATTGTGTTTTTGCCATTCACCGTAAAGGGTTCATTTCGTTTTGTGTTTGGTCGTCGCGCGTCTTGTTTACAGGCCCAGGATTGGTGGTAGACAGTTAGTAGCCCCCCTCGCCTATCCCCCACCTCCCAAAGGGCGGCATTCATCTAGTAGGATGTAGGCTAGTAGAGGGGAGCAGGGCAAAGACTGGGAAGTCAGGGGGTCCTGGTGTGCCCGATACTTCGGAACTTTCGCGCCACCGAGTGCGACTGTGACACTTTCAAAATGTGAACTGTTCCACTGTAGAGGTATAGATCTCGGCAGGATAGCTCAGGGGCAACGTGCTCGCATTGGAAAAAACACGGCATGGAAGAAGGTTCGATCCCTGGGTCCGCGCTTTGGAACCGCTGTGTTCTAAGCGCGTTATAAGTATCATATCATTGATGTTGCGTGGGTTGTTTTAGAATGCGTTCTTCTTTATTCTAAGTCTAGTATATAGAATGTTTTCACGACTTTGGATTCAGCCTGTTAAAACATGAGGAAACTGTTTTCCACTACTGAAAAGGGGATCCCTTTTATTTTGTGGACACCTGCCCTTTATACAAAGGAGCGCTGAAGTATTATCGGCAACACCTTGGCATAGTGAACAGTGCTCGGACATCTCTGGGATCACTGTGCCATATTACGCCTTCCCATGGCTTTACAATTTAGCAAACGATGTCACAGTTTCGCCAGATAATTGCAGTCATTATATTGCTACTTGAACTGCTGGCATGAACATGCCAGCAGGGTAGGCCCTGGCACAGGAGAAGGGATGCCAATTCAATCTCTTGCTACAATAATTTCCCACTGCTCAGTAGGGGGAGTGCGTTTTATTTTGCAATCCCGGTGTGGCATGGTGATATTCTGGCAGCACCGTGGCATATTATGCAGTGCTCTACTTACTTTGGAGGCACAGTGCCATATTGAACAGCACCCTGTTTTTACGATTTAGCATAAAATGCCAGTGCTTTGCCAAATAATTGCAGTACATATATTGCTACTTGAACTTCTGGCATAAACATGCCAGCAAGGTAGCCCCTGGCACGGGAGAAGGGATGGCAATTCAATCTCTTGCTACAATAATTTCCCACTGCTAAGTAGGGGGTGTGCGTTTTATTTTGCAATCCCGGTGTGGCATGGCGATATTCTGGCAGCACCGTGGCATACTGTGTGCAGTGCTCTACTTACTTTGGCGGCACAGTGCCATATTGAGCAGCACCCTGTTTTTACGATTTAGCATAACATGCCAGCGCTTTGCCAAATAATTGCAGTACATATATTGCTACTTGAACTGCTGTCATAAACATGCCAGCAAGGTAGCCCCTGGCACAGGAGAAGTGATGGCAATTTGATCTCTTACCGCAATAATTTTCCGCTACTAAAAAGGTCGGTGTTCTTTATTTTTGCAATCCCCGTGTGGCCAGCTGCCCTGCATATGAAGGAGCCCGGCGATATTCTGGCAGCACCTTGGCATAGTGCTCTCTAATAATGGTGGCAGGAAATCGCATTCCCCTCACTGTTTCAATGCCAGGGGTGGATATATGGCCTATCGGTCTTTCTGTTCCAGAAGTTAAATTGCCACCCCTTGTTTTTACAAATTAGTATAAGAGGTCGGCGTTGTGTTAACAATTGCAGTAATTATAATGGCACGTTTAATCTCTGGAACATAAATACCGGCATATATCCCCTGCATTGAAACAGCGAGGGGAGCTTTTATTTTTGAAAGCCAGTGCGCTGCCCCTGGCAAAGGATTTCCGATGTGAATGTTCGAAACCTCTAATATGTGTGGTAGCTAAGTTCCTGCAGAAGGCTTGGCTAAGCAGAACGAAATGTAGAGTCGCTTCGGGGCAACTACTGTGCACATGCCAGGCACACATACCAGGCATACATGCCAGGCACACATACCAGGCATACATCCCAGGCATACATGCTGCTTCCTGTTCAACTTTCGCTCGTATATTCTTGTTTTGTGTGATTTTATCTTCTCTGGTTTTAACCGTGATATTGTTTACGCTACTTGTTTTATTATCCGCCAAATGCATTTTAACTGGTTTTATGGATTTTTACCCAAATTATGCCCCAATACTTGATTAATGTGAATGATGGTCCTGCGGGGGCACTATACAAGCACTAACGCCCTGCACCAGGATCGTTTCCCACGAGGCACACAACTTTCTGGGGGACACATTTATTAATGTTCCACTACAGAAGACAACATTCAATAGTCGCACAGGCGTTGGTTGGAGGGGGAGTGGGAGGGGGGGGGGCTGAGGGATCTGTAGCATGGGCGTAATTTTAGGGGGGCAGGGGTGTTTGTCCCCCCAACTTTCATGGCACACCATTTTGTCCCCATTAATTTGGCTGAGGCACCTTTTCTTCAGATGTCATGCCCCCCCAACATTTTCAGCAAAGTTACTCCACTGGTCTATAGCCCCTGGTCTTTTGGTTGTAGCCCCAGATAGATATCAGGGGCTACAACCAAAAGGCTAGCTAGCCCCGAGTCCCGATAGTACCAGCATTAGCATAGCTCCGGACCGTTTCCAGACCTAGCAACACCAATGATTAAAAAAAAAAAAATATATATATATATATATATATATATATATATATATATATAGTTTTTCAACAATAACGCCAATACATTTTTTTTTAAAAAAGGACAAGGTGCGATAACATCCATTGCAAAGCTGGGTCCCAGCTTTGAGGCCAACGAACAAAAGTGCAAGCGCGCGAGTGATCCCGCAACTACAACGGAGCCCCGAGGGCTGGAGCCTGGCGCGAGCGCGCCAGCGAGCGGCCCTCGCAATGCACCGCGTTGTCCCAAGATGCCCTGCCCCGTGCCGCGCCTGTCATTGCATGCCTGCGGAAGCGTGGAGCAGCCCCGGCCGAGAGGCAGAGCCCGGCGCACGGTAAGGACACGGGGGTGGGGGAGTGGGGGGCGCGCCCCTTCACAGCTGGGCAGAGGCAGCTCGCGCTGAAATCTGGAGCGTTCATGCCCAACCACAGTGGACTGGACGTACACAAGATGTAAGGGGGCACACAAAAGCACAAGGACATTCATACACCAGCGCTCCAATGCGGGGTCTGTTAGCATCTCTGCTTACCTTAGGAGAAGGGAGGTGACCCGGGCCCTGCCCGTCCAAGAAGGGGCGGGCACGGTAGGAACTGCTTTAATGCTCAGCCGCAGGCGGTTGGACATACAAACGATATTAAGGGGGGCATAGAAATCGTATCCAAACTCAGAAATCAACTCTCCGAGACAGGTTAATTAGCAACGGTGCCACCCTTACCTTAGGAGAAGAGGGGATGACCCGGGCACTGCCAGTCCAAGAAGGGGCACGGTAGAAAGTGCGGGTCCTGTTGGGTGAATGAGCACCTCAGGGTCTCTGGTCCGAGGCACGCGCAGATCCCTGGCGGGGGCCAAAGAATGACGCAGCTCCCCGCGGTGTCCGCAGAAAGTTGCCGGTTTCGTTGGGTCCCTGTATTGCTGCAGGTCAGGCAGGGGCCAGTGTGGAAGTAGTGGAGGGTGCAGGGCCGGCGTGGTCCTGTGGGGGCAGTAAAGGGCGCAGGTCCACCCAGATGGACAGGACCCAGGATACTGTTGCTGTCAGCAAATGATGCAGGTCTGACGGAGTGGCTGCTTTGGCCAGTAAAGGTGGCTGTGGTTTACGCAAAAACACGTTGGTCCTGAGGAGTTCGCGTGAAGTGTCAGGTCCGGAACGAGTTTAGGAGCAGTTGTGCGTCCAGCCGAGTCTTTAGAAAGTTGGCTCCCCTGGGAAGTTCGGGACAAGTTGTTGGACCCGCAAAAGCCGTAACAATTGGACAGTTCCGCGAGTCCAGGAAGAGCTGCGGGTTCTGCCGCCTTGACGAAGTTGGAGGTCCTGCGGAACACTTGAAAATGTCCGAGTTCGCAAAACTCCACGCAAGTTGCGGGTGTCTAACTGGTCACGTTCAACTCCTTCTAGAAGGACCGGGGGCACAAGTTCCGCAGGCAGCAATGATCCGCGTGGGGTGCCTTGAAGTACGGGGACACACCACTACACATCCCAGAGTAGGTCATGCAGCCGGGCACACGAGCTGCAGTTCTGTCCGTCTTCAAGGTGCTGGAGCAGGGTCACGGCGCTCAATGCTGAGTGGCTGCAGTGGCCATCCCTGGGGCCCCGCAGAGAAATGCCCTAAACTTCAAACACAGCAAACTTTCCCGAGCGCACCGTGTTTTCTTCTTTGCCCCTATCCTAGGTGTAGAGGAGGTCCATGCGCTCAGATCCCAGAGACTGGCGTGCCTCCTCCTCCCCAGCCCCCCCTGCCTCTCCCTCACGCCCCTCCTGCCTCTCCCTCACTCCCCTCCTGCCTCCCCTCCCGGAGAGTCGGAGCCACTTGCCGCTGCAGATGGGCTGGGCTAGCGCTCCGGCGGGAGGAGCCGACGGGAGGCGCAGAGGCTTCGCCGCACACACAGCCTGGAGCGCACGGGGAGCGCGGACCCTTGCGTGCGAGGTCCGCCGAAGGGGTGGGGGTTCCCCCAGACCGAATGTGCGACGGGATGGGGCTTTGCGGAGACCTCGGAGCTCCACGCGACTGGGGTGCTGCTCCAGCACCGCTGAAAGATAGGGGCCACTTACCCGGCACCTACCCACACGAGTATGGAACTAGAGAGCTCACCCCTGCAGCAGCCGAGGCGGGGAGTTCTGCTCCCCACATTGACGGCCGTGGGCTATACAAGGGCAAGGGCTCTTTGCAGGAACTGGGGTTAGGGGAGTTGTTCCCCATATCGAGGCAGACGGGTTACAGGTGAGCACGTGCTGCAGGAAATGGCGCGAGGAGTGCTGCTCTCCACATTGGGGCAAATGGGCCCCATGTTGACAGGGACCAGTGCAGCAACGCAGCCTAGGGCATGTGTCTGCAATCTGTGGATCTGCAGATGTTTTGGTCTACAACTCCCATGATCTGTCACCGCTCACAGTGCTGGCTAGAGCTGATGGGAGATGTAGTCTACAACAGCTGAGGCCATTGTTACAAATGGAAATACAGAAGTGCAGGTACTCGCTATAACAGAGTACCCGTTTACTGTTGAAAAGTACTGGAACTCTCCCATTAAAGTATTGGCTTCATGCTGAGAAGTGCCTGTACTGTGAACTATGTCATTCAACTTAAAGAAGAGCAGGTGGAGTAACTGCCCGATTAAAGCGCTGTCTGGAGAGCCAAATGTTGCAGACCCCTGGTCTAGAATAACCCAAACTGCTGCAGGAACTGAGGGCATGGGTGTTGCTCTCCATATTTTAGAAGATGGTCCAGAGGTGCTGCAACCAATCTGAGTGGAGTGGGTGCAGGAGAGTATGGGTCTCTGCATAGTAGAGTGCATACCGCTGCAGGGACTGTGGCCAGGAACGCTGCTCCCCACATTGCCTGAGGTGGACTACAGGAGGACCAGGAGACGCTGCAAGATCTGGGGCTCCCAACATTGAAAGGGTTCAGGTCAATACAGGTGCTTATTGCTACAAGAGAGCACCGATTGCTGCTGAGGCTCGGGCGGTGCCAGAGACCACAGATCGCTGCCGGAGTTCGGAGCGCGGGCAGAGAGCACAGATTGCAGCTGAGGCTCAGGACGCTACCAGGTAGCATAGATCGCTGCTGGAGTTCGGAGCGCTGGCAGAGAGCACCGATCGCTGCTGGAGTTCAGAGCGCTGGCAGAGAGCACCGATCTCTGCTGGAGTTCAGAGCGCTGGCAGAGAGCACCGATTGCTGCTGGAGTTTGGAGCGCTGGCAGAAAGCACAGATTGCTGCTGAGGCTCAGGGCGCTGCCAGAGAGCACAGATCACTGCTGGAGCTCAGGGCGCTGGTAGAGAGTACAGGTCGCTGCTGAGGCCCGGGTGCTACCAGAGAGCACAGATCGCAGCGGAGGCTCAGGACGCTACCAGAGAGCATGGATTGTAGCTGAGGCTCAGGAGGCTACCAGAGAACATGGATCGCAACTGATGGTCAGGACGCTACGAGAGAGCACGGTTCGCAGCTGAGGCTCAGGATGCTACCAGAGAGCATGGATTGCAACTGAGGCTTAGGATGCTACCAGAGAGCATGGTGAAGATCAGGGAGCTGCCAGAGAGCCTACATCGCTGCTGGAGCTCACAGCACTACCAGAGAACACATTTCACTGCTGGAGCTCAGGGCGCTAACAGAGAACACAAATTGCTGCTGGGACTCGGTGTGAGGAATTCGACCATCCGCACATGGAGTGTGCGCTCGTCTGGGCTTTTACATTTTTTTTTGTATGAAATGGAATGATGGAGATCAACCTCGGAAAAAGCAGCACACATTTTCCTATGCTCGCCGCACAACAAATACATAATCAAGTGTACTCCGGGGGCACAGCCTCTAGTCACAGTCCTCCCTGTCACATTTAGCTGGAATGTGACAGCCAGGAGTACATGAAAGCATATCCTGAAGTGGGAAGGCAACACCATCCTCTTGCCATGGCCAGCCTAATTAAATATCAAAGGCTCCATGGATCCGCCCTGCCCATTGTAGTTCTGTGTGGTGGCAGTGCATGCTAATGAGAGTTGAAGCGGGCCTGCGAAGAAGCCTACTCACAGAACTAACAAGGGCAGGAAACCCCAGCACATTTTTGATATGCAAGGTGTCAGCTTGAAGCTAGCTCCCACCTCTCTACATGAAGGGCAGTGAATGTCATGTCTAGGACAACTGTTTACAGTAGACAACCCCTGCAGGCGGACCCCTTTTCCGAGGGAAGACGTATGTGATTTGATGGTGTCAGAAAGTCTGACTCCCCACAAACTTCAGGGGGGACCTGCACTTTGACCGGGAGCCACAGAGTGCTCAATTAACCAGAGAGACACGTTGATCCACAACAGACAGGAAGATGGGTGGGACTTAGTAGTACATGTTGTCAGTCCTTACCTTTGTCAAATCCTACAACTTCCCCTTTCTCTCTGCCCAAATCCTCTTCACCTGAGTCTCAGGTGGAGCTAGTAGAAGTTGCCCAATCCTGTCTTCTTCTGTACTTCTTTGGTTCCTTTTTCATTTTGGTTCTCCTTTGGCGCAAATAAGGACGTGGCTCCTCGGAGGCCACCGTGACCGGATGGGAACCAAATCCGGTGATCGCCCAGGAGCCAGTCCCAAAACTCCAGGGAAAAAAGCTGTTGGCTAAAAAAAACCTTGTGTGGCAGATGTTCTTGAGAGTACTGCCGGAAAGTATAGTACCAATAGGAACGTCCCAAAGATGAAGTCCAATCTGTTAACTGTGGTTGCCGCTTGTGGTGAAAAAAGGGCTTGCAGTAGTAGATCTGCTGAAGTATGTTATGCAATCAGATGACAAGAATCGACTTTGGAGTAGGGAAGGAACTGCAGGTTCCAGCATGCACCGCAGAAGGTAGATGTTGTCGAAGGAAACTGCAAATCCACCAAGTACCGCAGGAGGCAGGTGGTACGTTGGACCATCGGCTCTGTAGCCAGCGGCTCCGTAGGAAACCGGCGGCACCAAGAACCTCGGCACCGAGAAAAATGGTAGCCAGGAAATGTGAACACTGGTAGGAGAACTGGAAACAAACAGAGCCTATGAAACACGGAAGACAGAACACGAAAGGAATAAGAAAAGGGTAAGTAGAAATGGCAGAATCGGGAAGTAAGAAAAGGATAGAAGGGTGTAGAACGGAAAAAACTAGTAATACACAAGTAGAAACGAAAGAAGATGGGATAGGAACCGAAGGAGGGATAGAAGGATACTCCCGTGATCTTACCAGAAAATACCGCTGAACAAGTAATACACCTGGAAGAGATGACACCACGGGTGATTGCAGAAAGGGAAAAAGGCCGAAGGCAAGGAAGCAGTAAGGTTATCTGTTAAACAGAGTAATACGAGCAAAGGGGGCAACAAACAAAGTTAATAGTTAACGATGATACAACGCACCGTTGTTACTGTGCGTGATGCATATATACGCTCCGGCCGCCATCTTGGTGGAAGACTAGACCGTTACCGGGCGTTGAAGGCATCCACGTTAGGTGTATCTCCACCTATACCATAACTTCCATGGCTGGTGCATAACAACCTTTCCTGTTGCCAAGCACTTTGGTTATTACCTCACACATAACAGAAGATTATTGGTGGGGACCCAGGACTGGTTCATTAAGGTAGGCTTAGCCAGCACCAATCACTGGGGCCCATTTGGCTTTAAAAGAGGGTGGAGCCCCTCTTTAAGCAGATCATCTGACGACTCAGAAAGGAGTATGAAGAAGATCTCACTTGAACACTGTCTGAAGGTACTGTCTGCCTTACAGCTTCTGCCACCGAAGGAAGGCCAGGATTTACAAGAGGGAAGCAAGATCCCTCCCCTAAACATCTCCCAGGGAATGAGGGAGATACTGACCTCAAAGCACCCATTCAGCAGCACCAGAACTGGTACCCAACCAGCACACAGCGTGCTCTGCTAGGTTCTGCCAGCAAGCTTCCTAGGTAGGAAGTAACAGAGGGTCTCTGACCAAAGGACAAGCCCACTGCCTGCAAACACTCTCCTCAGCTTTGGCCTGTCCACTTTAAAGGATGACACATGCCCAGCGAAGATGCTAGGAGCAGTGCACAACAAGCATCAACTAGCATGCATCTTTCAAGGACATTTTCGAGGCAGTTGAGCCCTCGTACCACGACCGGCTGCACCACTGACTGTTGTCACGCAGCAAGCACTAAAGCCATCCGAGACGCCTCGATCCTCCAACCAGCCCAGAGACAATGATTCTTTACCCTGCACCATTGTGTAGGCCAGCCTGCAGCCTTCCATCCAGCCTCGCTTGCGAACTGTCTACCGCCTGATACCTGCAGCTGTGTCCTATCCTGAACTCTGTCGCTGGAGCTGCAAAGCGTCCTCGAACTGACTTAATGCTTTTGAGCATCACGATCATCTCAAGCACCAAGTACAGTGTGGTTCTGTCCCCCTGGTCCTCCACCGAAGGCCCCTAGTGACATTTACAACCTCCTTGCTCCCTTGGTGCTGAAACCAAATAACCATGAACAGTTAAGACTGATTGCTTTACCGACTACTCTCCTGTCAGTATCCACTGTGCATCCCTTTCCTTCTTCTGTCCTCCTGTGTTCCATTATAGGGTGGGTTGTAGTTTGCAGTGTGCTAGTGCTGTTTGTTGTAATAATAATAAACTAGAGATTTGTATACAACCTTGACTGGACAATCCCTTTTATCATTGGGCAATAATTGTATTTTCACTGTGTTGCAACTAACCAATGATCCGTGACCTTGCAGAGATACGCCCGCCGTTCCGTCCATGTTACCAATATTTGACAAGGAGGCTTATAATTGATTTGTGTTTCCAATCTGTTTGGATGCCTTCTGGTGTACTGCAGGTGTGGACTGATTGATGGTTTAGAAACCGATATTCATGCCTGGAATACTGGTGCTACATAAGTTGATCCGTCACACACGGGATGCTATCAGAGAGCATAGATAGCTGCTGGAGCTTGCAGTGCTACCAGAGAGCACAGGTCGCTGTTGTGGCTCGAGGTGCTACCAGAGAACACAGACCGCTGCTGGAACTCGGGCACTAGCAGAGAACACAGATCGCTGCTAGGGCACAGGGCGCTACCAGAGAACACGGATTGCTGCTGGAGCTCACGGTGCTACCAGAAAAAACATATCACTGCTGGAGTGCTATGCCATAAAGACCACAAATGGAAACTAAAGCACAATAACCACATATCCAAGTGACACATCAGACATGAGGTTCATTTTCCAAACAAGTCTGGTTTATTTGAAAATATTCTCAGTCGGCTGACTGGGTCTCAACGCCTCACGACGTGTGTTCCCAGACCACAGAGAGCGAGCAACACTCAAGCAGCAATATATATACATTACATAAAATCTTTACAAAGGCATTTCGATCCACCCACAAACATGTCATTCAGGCTAGGCTAGGGCTTGGTGATTGACAATTATGACAGGTTATGACAAGTCTTCATTCAGTCTAAACATAGTTATTCTAGCATTGGCAGCAGAGACAACCTTCTGTTATGGGGAACATGGAGCTTCTGGCTCAGCAAGGATATTGTGTTCTTAGCAGAGAAAACATTCCTTATTACATTATCTGTATGACTTGGGTCATGAGCAAAAGGTCAGATAGTTCTGAAGCAGAAAATACCATTAGCTGCGTAGGAGCACCGCTAGGAGAATATAATTCGTGGTTTAACTGCCTTTTACTACAGCATTTGCAAGACAGGCCGTCACCTGGACTACTGATTAGATGCAGCTTCTGCTCTACTTCAAGGACTTAGTGAGAGAGAAAAACAATGTATTTCTGTACAGTTTGACATTCCTGTCTGCGTTAGTGTTTCAGCGTTCAGGCCGTGACCTCGCACTGTGTACGAGTTCGAAGCATAGAATACATTTGCAAGCATTTTAACAGAAAGGAAAAAGGCAAATGGCTGATATTTCACAAAATTGACACCCTTTGGTTACATTGACGATTCTCTGATCGCGATGTTTGTCACATGATGCGATTGGTTTCTGGCCAACATATTATACATATCATTCGACTATAGGGTTATGTTTCTGGTCTAACAAACTCTCCTTTTGGCCGTAAGCCAAGAGCATCATCCATACATTGCATCTTCATCGGACCACGTGTCTGATTCCGAACTACCCATATTGCTGTAATCGTCATCAGAAATATTAATTGACATAAATTCTTTAATTATTTCATTTTCATGTTGTGCACCTTCACTTAGCATGCAAGGAGGTTTCATTTTGATCGCATGTACACACTCATTTGTAATTTGGTAGCAGAGGACTGGCAGGCATTGTATGTCACAACAGCAGAACATGAGGATTCCAAATATCATAACCAAAATTGCAATTAGTTTCCATCCCCATGATCCCAGCAGTTCCCAGAACCATGGACTTATATTCAGATTCCAACCTCCTGTGGGAATAAGCAGTTCAGAACTTAAGACATGCATTTTTTTAATTGCTTCAAATATCGTGGGGGAGGAGTCACTTACGAATACACAGCACGCTGACCCCACCAATTTGCATACCCCTCCACGATCAGCCAAAATTATATCAAGGACCATTCTATTTTGCAGTGCAATTAATCTGATTGCTGTTTGTTCCAATGTCATATTATAAAGTATATCTGTTGTCCCATTTATCGTTTTCTCTAACACCATGGACAGTTTTCTTATATTCCACACATTTATTGCTTGTCCCCAAAATGGTATACATGATTTTGCTATATCCCCTGCAATTTGTCCTGCAGTATCATCTCGACGTGGCTGAGATCTAGATAGTTTTGCTATCTCAGAAGTTTTGGAAAGAAATACAACCGGCAGAAGTATACCTAAATAACAGGTCCCTTCCCAAATTCTAGGTAACCATGGGTAGGCCTGATCTCCACATATAAAATAGACAGAACCTCCTATATATAAGGGTTTCTCTTCCTGTTCAAGCAGAGCAATGTTCATGCATCTAGAGAATGTTCCCACAGGTGGGAACCCTTTTTCCGTAAGCAGAATGGGACAGGACGTGGACTATGATTAATAGTATAAGAGGGAGGCACAGCATCGTTATTTCCTACCGGAGTCATTTTAAAGGTGAGTAGGGATTTGTAGGGCCTAGAGAGCCTATCTACTGGACTTGCTGTTACCGGCTTTATTTTGCTTCTGCTTGTAAAAACGGAACAACTTAACGGTTCTAACACCAATCTCTCAAATTCAATATTTGTTCCATCAAACTGACCAGTGACACTGTCATTCCATTTTCCAAAAAATAGCACTCTCAATGATGCATAACAGGTGGTATTAAATGGCAAAGGATGCACATACCAACCCACTCCTCTTTCCCCGTGCTGGGGTAAATGGGAACAGACCCAACAATTGGACCTATTCAAGATAGCATGGGTCATATTCATAATCAATAGCAATGTATTATTACCATACCCTTTTCTATGTTTCACTTCTTGTGAGGGGAGAGTATAGATAGCACATGTACTGGGCTGCTCATAGTGGGAGCAGTAGTAGCAGTGAAGAGAGAGTTCAAAGGATGCGCAGTTTCTAGATACCAGAATATTGGGACTAATGTAATGAAAACGCAAAGCGGTATCATAATCATTAGCATATTATTCTTTCCGAACCAAGTCTTTCTAGGAACATTCTTAGGCTCTATTTCTATACCATCAACAGCATTGGTTCAGGAGGGAGCAGGAGCGAATATAGGCATTGTCTGTAATGTTTATTTTAGGAAAATTTTTTCAATGTCTGTCGAGGAAAAGTTCTCTACAGCAACACACGTTAGCAGCAAAGCGTTCAGGCCAGTTCAGGCTAGCCTGCTTAACAGATGGCAGCAAGCTGATGTGAATTTGCACAAAGCTCCAAAAAGGTAGGAGCAAGTATCAATTTGATTGCTTCGGTACCATATGCCCCCGCTTGTCCATGCAAGGTTGCAATGGTCCTTCACTTTTCAATGGTAGCACCGGGAAACCGCGTGTCAGAGCTTTCAATTTGATCCAGCTTGATACAGCCCATATGCTCCTTTTCCCTAGGCCTCCGTTCCCACTTCATCCATGCTGGGAACAAAGGCAAAACAAAAGTTGATCACTTCCGATTTTGTGAACGTAGATTATACCTCACAGCTTCAGGTACAGTATGATCGATGAATAAGGCACTCTCATTTCCAGATGCAAGATCAGTGCTAGTTTCAGATGCACTACTTGATGATGAAAAGGCAGCAGTCGGGCAAAGATGAGGCACCTTTGGCCTTTCGATGTTTGTTGCAATCTCCCCATGTCCTTTTCTGGGCTTAGGAAGCACCTTTGACAGAGGATTGGCGATATCTTTGTGATCAAGTGCAGCTGTCTTTCTTTCGATGTCAGGATCATCAAGCTCTTTCTCATGTGGCAAAGGAAACAGAACTATTTTTGTGTGTGTTGTGTGGATCCAATGCTTGCATCCATTCACTCAGATGGCAGTCTGCGTAGCCAGCAATACCTGGAAGGGTCCCACTCAGCGCGGTGCAAGTGAAGATTTTCTTTCAAACCAGTGTCCAGTCCCCAGGCTGCAGACAATGTCCTGGGCCAGTATACCTGACAGGAAGCGCCTCCTGCACTTGCTGATGAATCAAACACAAGTTTTGAGTCAACTGTCTACAGCAATAAATAAGTAATGGGTACTTTATATCCCTCAGCCGTTGCGTCCGAGGGGCATTCCAAACATTCGCTGGTCTCCCCATCACAATTTCATAAGGGGAGAGACCAGTCCTCACCTGTACAGTTGTGCGCATGCACATTAAAGCTAGCGGTAATGCATCGGGCCATTTCGAATTGCTCCCTGCACAGATTTTGCTCATTTTATTTTTCAGGATACCGTTCTGACGCTCTACCAAACCGGCACTCATCGGGTGTCTGGCTGAATGGAATCGTTTATCAATCTGGAGACCTGCACAAATTTGCAATATCACGGCCGCAATAAAGTGTGGGCCGTTATCTGACCATATGACACTCGTCAGGCCGAAACAGGGAAGTATTCCTTTAGCATTGCTTTAGCTGTGGACATAGCTGTACAATCTTTCAGGGGATAGGCCTCTACCCATTTGCTAAATGTGCAGACCACCATGAGAACATACTTATAGTTTTGGCACCTTTCCATTTCTATGAAATCAAAATGGATGACTTCAAACGGCATAGACGGCAGGCCAAAACCGCCTACTGGTGTCACTGTTCCCTTTCCATTGTTATGTTGTAAGCAAGTCATGCAGTTCTGAACCAATCTTTCAGCAGTTCTTCTAATGTGTGGATTCTGCCATACAGAATCCATGTCTTGTATCATTTTTCTAGCACATATGTGTGTTGGACTGTGGGCCATAGTGACTATTACCATTACATAGGCATTTGGCAACATGAATCTATTATTTTTCTTGGACACCCAACAACCTTCAGAATCTAATTCTGCTAGACCCTCAGACCAGTTTCTATTTCATCTACAGTAGCTTCTGATGGCATTTCCTTCACTGTTTTAGTTACATTCTCTAACATGAAAGGTACTTCTTCTAATCTTTCAGCATAGATTTTTGTGTGTAAATCAGTGGCAGTTTGTTTCACAATTTTGTCTGTATATGCGTTTCCCTTTCCAACACCACATGTTACTTTTTTATGTGCTTCACATTTCATTATTGGTAATCGCTTGGGAAGCGCAAGTGCTGACAATAGTTTCACTATCAAAGTGCCATGTTGGATTTTGGTTCCGTGTGATGTGAGGAAACCCCCTTCAGCCCATAATCAACCAAAATTGTGTATCACCCCAAAGGCTTACTGACTGTCAGTGTATATGTTTACATTGAGATTTGCAGAGATTTCAAATGCTCTTGTTAACGCTATTATTTCTGCAGCTTGTGCTGAGTTATATGGGATTCTT
Source organism: Ambystoma mexicanum (assembly GCF_040938575.1). NCBI lineage: Eukaryota > Metazoa > Chordata > Amphibia > Caudata > Ambystomatidae > Ambystoma > Ambystoma mexicanum. Next base: position 1,331,169,962 of record NC_090931.1, read on the forward strand.
TTGCTTTCTACAATATTTTTCAGTGTAGTGGTGGCATAAGCAGCAGTTTATGTGCCATGTGGTAATTTAAAACAAGAACCATCACAAAACAGTTCTCCATCTGGCTCTTTATGTGGGGTGTCAGTTAGATCAATTCTTTCTTTTGTCTCTTGTTCAGTAACCATTAAACAATAATGGGGGAATTGTTTTTCACCTCCTTTGTCATTTGGAGGGGGGCATTAAATCAGCCAGATTTAAAGCACAACACCTTTTAATTTGGATATGCGGTGCAAATAGAACTATTTCATACCTTGTTCATCTGGCTGATGTAAAGTGTTGCGTCTGCGTTCTATTTAAAAGAACGTCCACTGAATGGGGTACCATGACGGTTAAAGCGTGACCTAAAACCATCCCCTCAGTTTGTTTTACTGATGCAGCAGCTGCAGCAACAGCTCGCAAGCAGTGCGGCAAAGCACATGCAACAGGATCCAACGTGGAAGAGAAGTAACCACATGGTCTATGAGAGGGAGACCTCCTTGTTCCTGAGTCAAAACAGCCAAAGCACATCCATTATCTTCATGCACAAACAACTTAAAACTCTTGTCGTAATTTGGTGTGCCCACAACTGGAGCTGAACATAATGCAGCTTTAAGCAGGTCAAACGCTTCTTGACATTCCATGTTCCATGGCAAAGGTAAGGTAACATCTTTCCTTGTCAATGCCACTATTGGTTTCACGATCATAGAAAAATTAGCGATCCACTTCCTACAACATGAAGCCATGCCAATTAAAGCCCTGACTTCTTTCTGCATATTTGGAATAGGCATATCAGAGATGCTTTTTATTCTTTCTGGTGTCAATCTCCTTCCCTCCATCGAAAGGAGGTAGCCCAAGTAGGCCACTTCCTTTCGACAATACTGGAATTTGTTAAGCAACGCTATGTGTCCATGTGCTGCTAAATGTGTCAATAATGTAACTGTACTTTCTTTACAAATTTCTTCTGTGTCTGCTGCTATTCATAAATCGTCAATGTACTGTAATAAAACACAACCTGTTGGTAATTCTGGCATGTCTAATTGTTCTTTTAATGCTCTACTGTAAATAATTGGACTTTCAGTGTAGCCCTGTGGAATCTGTGTGAATGTAAAAGAATGTCCTCCTAAAGTAAAAGCAAACAAATATCTGCTATCTGGTTGTACTGGGATACGAAGAAAAGTATTCTTCAGGTCAATAACACTAAAATATGAAGCAGAGGCTGGAATCATAGTCAAAATTGTAGTCACATCCGGGATTAATGGAAATTGCAGATCAACAACTGTATTTACTCCACGTAAATCAATTATAAAACAGTAAGGTATCTCATTACCTCCTTTCTTGTAAACCGGAAGAATCGGACGATTGCAAGTACTACCAGAAGTTTCTTCAACAATGTTTCTTTTAATCAAATCTGATACAATGCATTTCAAAGCTTTTTCTCCCTCAGCTGAAATCTTATATTGCAGAATACGCGGCAATGTAATTCCTTCTTTCAAAACAATCTTTACTGGCTCTACTTTCAAACAACCCACATCATTGTCGTTTACTGCCCATATACAAGCCGGTACTTTACTCAATTCAGTCGGTAGTGGCTTAGATACAAATTGCGATACAAGAGTTTTGTGTGGTGAGATTGTCAAATACACTCCATCCGGAGAATAATACATGACCGCATTCAATTTCTTCAATAGATTTAATCCCAACAAATTTTCACCACAGTTTTTCATCAAAAGAAATGGACCTAATGTTATAGGTACTGTCTGTGACACTGGACTAAAGCTCCCATTATTAGGCCACTGAAGAAGGTCTGATACACATCTGGTCTGCCTATGCCAAATCACATTAAACAATATTGCCCCCCTACTGGTAATGGCTGTTCCAGACATTCTGACTTCAGAAGCAGCCAGCGAAACAAAAGAAAGCCTTTCTCTGGCTTCAATTAACAGCAATGCAGTTTCCCAGCAAGATGTCTTTCAACAGCACAAAGTGAAAGCTAAGCTAAAATATGGCACAATGGGTTCATTATGAGTTGGCCGGTGCGGTATTAATGTATGCAGCCACATTACCAAACCTGCCAACCTGCCAGTGAGGTGGCGGATGCTGGAGGTCATTCCACCACTTTACCGGTAAAAATCACAGTTATTACCGTCACAGGTAATACCAGCAAAAACCCCAATGGAGACCAATAGGGACTAACACGATCTACTGCCACTCGTAATCTGACGGACATTCCACGGACCGAGTGGCAGTATCGGTCAATCAATTTGCTGGTATTCTGGCAGATTTACCACCAGAATACCGGCAAACTCGTAATGAGCCCCAATATTGTTTTTACTTTTGTAAAGGAAAAGCATTCAATTTTGCATTGCTCCTAAAAGAAAATTCCTGCTAAAACGGTTCACGTTCTACCAAGTTTACAAGTAAAATGCTTACCTTCTAAGAAAAACCTAGGTATGTAAATATTAGAAAATGAAACCACATTTAATGTACTATCCCGTTTTGAGTACTTTACTCATTCTTAAACTAGAATTCCAAAAGCTTTAATGCTATGTGCTAAAAGCCTTGTAGACTTCAGGAGGGGCCATTATTGCTTAAGATAATGCTGGGTGATAGTATCCAGTGCAGGGATTTACCACAGGTGGAAAATATGTCTGTGTTTACAAATGAATTGCCACCTCTGGTAAATGTAAATGTGAAACGTCGAGGATCGGCTATGACACAATACATTTTTTTAAAAATTAAATAATTCATAAGAGCACTATATTTCTTTTGATCCCTGAAGGTACATTTTCTTCAACAGCATTACTCTTGACACAGCATTACAGGATGAAACACTTGAGTTTGACCTGTGCGGTGTTTGGCCGCTATGCATGTACCCCCAGTCGTAATAACCCCCAGCGGTAATTCAGTATACCAATGTTTTTCACTTGGTGGAGTTCTAGAAAATATGTGGGTCCTGGCACTCATTTACTTACAAATGTAGCATTTGGTTCAACCGATCAAGCAACCACAATGAAGGAGGGCCACAGAACCAAAGCATGGTTCAGCCAGTTACCCTGCCAGCATTCCCCTCTGTGCACAGCTAAGTTCAGACTCACAGAATAACAAAAGAGTAGCGAAAAATTGGTTTGTCCATTGACAAAGCAAGTTAAATTCATGTGTGCACTTAAACCATTTATTGAATTTGGAAGAAGCCCAATGGTAAAATTAGTGGACAACTAATCACCTGGTCTGATTGGCCAAAAAATGGAATCCATGCTGCCGCCACAGAACTCTATAATAATGCCTTTATTCCCACCTAGAACACCAGGTTGTGGCAGGTGACCAAGAATTTACCCAGGTGACCAGTCACTGTGTACATGTAAAATGTTTAGCAATATCCACCACCCCCACTCGAAATCCAAACTACCAAGTCATCTTGCTGTGCCGCCCTTAGCTAGAAAATCCAGAAAAAGTTGTTACCTTGTGAACAAAGCATATTGGGTCCGGGTCAAAAGTCCCAAGTTCTTACAAATGTTAGCACTGCCATGTAGAATCTGTTACATGAAGAGTCTGCAACCTTTGTATCAATAGGTGGGATGGACTCTGGTATGTTCGCCCTGCGCCCCGCAACGCGGTGACGCAGGGCGTCTGAATAAAAGCCCCGCCCCCGCGCAAGGGAGGCAGTTCCGGGCACAGACTCTACCAACGCATGGCGTATTTCATTTCGCTCCGACAGGAGCTGCGCCACTGTGGCCTACCTCAGAGGCCTTCAACGTTCTGCCTCCGTGCGGAGCCAGAACGTAACACTGGCGACGAAGGAAACGGGAACCAGCACACATGCTCGGCACCCTCCCATCTCATTCCTCCCACAACGCATGACCGACTGGCACCCAGGGACCACTGGCACCGCTCCTGGTCGTGTGAGCCCACCGCACACGCAGTGCGCATGTGCGATCACGGCAGCGGGCACCTGGAGTGAGGCAGCGGCCCCATCTGCCAACATTTCATAGGTCGGCCTCAAAAGGAACTGTCAAGTGACGACGACACCCCACCATGGCGACCGGCACGTCTACCCCTGGGCCCGGCACGCCCTCTAGACTCGCGGCGAATCTGTCGATGGCGTCACCGGCAGCTCGCCCACATAACAGCTCATCCACAATGATTCAGCCATTTGACCCATTCACGGATCCATCTTCGGTTGGCCCCCGGTGGCAGTTATGGCTCAAAAATTCGAGATGGCAATGGAGTGCAAAGATGTTACCTCCTCCAGGAAAATGAGATCGCACCTATTATTGAATGTGAGGGACGAGGTGCTACGAATCTTCAACTTGCTAACTATTGCGGACGGCCTGGACATTTACCAACTATCGAAAGACGCTTTGACGGCTCATTTTCTCCCGCAACTCAACCCTGATTATGAAACTTTCATATTCTGCACCACGTTTCAGGCAGAAGAGGAGACTTTGGATGCCTACCACACCCGGCTCAGGAAGCTGGCGATGTCGTGTGAGTTCACGGATGTCGAGAAAGAAATCTGGAGACAACTCATTAACGACATCCAATCGGAGAGACTAAGAAGGATGGTGTTGGGTGAGAGGGGCATCTCCCTAACACGCATTCTGGAGCTGGGTCGTCAAAGGGAGCTGGCACATGCCAGGGCGGCCAACATGGGCATGACTCTGCAAAAACTTCAACCTGCCATCGCGTCATCCATGGTGGCCCATGTCACCAATAGACAGTCCACTAGAGATGAATCTGGCGGCAACTACTTACCGGTCAGATGGCAACCACGGATCCCAGGACCCACAGAGTGTGGATGTTGTGGTGGATCGCGTCATGGACGGCGAAATTGCCCGGGGTAAGGAACAACGTGCGGAGCATGTGGCAGAAAGGACCACTATGCCAAGGTGTGCCGATCATCAGGTGCTCCATTAAAGCCTCCGAAGAACCCCCAGGAGAAGAGTGGAACAAAGAAAAAGAAGCAGGCGATCACAAGGTGAGTCGAAACTACCAACTCCTCGACCGAGGAAAAAGGGGATGACATCACAGGGACTCAGCAGGATCCCGGTAGAGAGCAACGGACCAAAGGGAGGAAAGTCTACCTGGTGTCAGCCTTAGATCGTGAGCACGCTACACAGAAGAAAGGGCTCCGGTGGCGCAAATGCCAGATCACCCTCCAAAACCAACAGGTATGGATGACCATAGACACGGGAGCCTTGGTGAACGTCATGCCCATGAGCACCTTCCAAACACTGCAACCACGACCAGCCCTCAAGAACACAGACACTCTCCTGTTTCCATATGGCTGCAGAAAGCCGTTACCGGTGGTTGGCAGATTTCGCACCACCCTCAGCCATGGTGAAAACAGACTACCGTCCAAAATATACATAGTGAATGCGGGGATTGAATGCCTTCTGAGTGGCGATGCGGCTGAGGACCTAGGACTAGTACAGTTCATCAGTCAAGTCAAGGAAGAGGTCGAGAACATCCTTGCAGAGTTTCCCAACCTACAAAACGGGATTGGGTGTCTGAAAGGAAAGACGATCAAGCTCCATATTGATAAGTCCGTCCAGCCAAAGGCCGTCAGACACCGGAGGACCCCATTCCACATGCGAAAACAGGTGGAGTTAGAACTTAAAGCGTTGGAAGTAGCCGGCATTATAGAAAAGGTGACGGGGCCGACACCATGGATGTCCCGATAGTGGTCACAAAGAAACCTAAACAGCCGGGAAAGGTCCGCATTTGCATAGACATGCGCCTCCCGAACACCGCCATCAAGAGGCTGGAGCGCCACATCATGCCAACCCTCGACGAAATTGTGGCTGATCTCACGGGATCGAGAGTCTTCTCGAAGGTTGATTTGAAAGCAGGATACCACCAACTGAAGCTGCACCGAGACTCTCGGTACATAACCAAATTTTCTACACATTTGGGTCTGCGAAGATACAAGCGGCTAAGATTTGGGATATCTTCGGCGGCCGAAGTCTTCCAACAGACCATTCAAGAAGTCATCCGGGGCATACCAGGTGTCCTGAATTTGAGTGACGATATCCTGATCCATGCCCAGGACAAAGTTGAACACTCGAGAAGACTACAGATGCTTCTGGGTCGATTAAAAGATGCGGGCCTAACCATCCATAAGGAAAAATGTGAGTTTTTTAAGACGGATATAACATTCTTTGGCTACAAGTTTAGCAGCACTGACATCTCACAGGACCACCAGAAGGTTTCTGACATACAGGCCGCGAGTCCGCCCATGACACCCACTGACGTCCACAGCTTCCTGGGGATGGCCACGTACTGTGGGAGATTCATCCGGAACCTGGCCACTCTGTCGGAACCCCTTCGAGAACTTACCAAGCTCAACGTGAAGTGGGAATGGAGGATAGCGTGCCAGGAAGCTTTCGAAAGCATCAAAGAGTCGCTTTCCGTGGATACGAAAATGGCGTACTACGACACAGCACTGCCGACTGAACTTTATGTGGATGCCAGCCCTGTCGACCTGGGGGCCATCCTCATGCAGGTCACCAAAGAGGGCTAGAAGAGACCCATCGCCTATGCGTCACGAGCTCTCACGGCGACGGAGAAGCGATATTCTCACATTGAGAAGGAGGCGATCGCCGTATTGTGGGGGTGCTGCCATTTCCACCTCCATCTGTACGGCCGCAGGTTCACAGCGATCACGGATCACAAACCCCTCCTGCCAATCTTCATGGGCACCTCCTCGCACCCGCCGGCCAGAATAGCCAAATGGCTGCTCCATCTCCAGCAATATAATTTCGAGTTGACGTATCAGCCGGGAAGTGGCAACCAGGTGGACTTCCTACCAAGGCACCCTCGGGCGGCTACACCACAGGAGGTTCAGGTGGCCGAAGAGACCGAGGAGCACATCTGCCAGGTGGTGCGGGCCATGAGGCCGAAGTCTGTTAGCATTGATGACATCGCAGAAGAAATATGCAATGACCCCTGTTGCGATTTCGTAAAGGATGCCATCATTTCAGGTGACTGGAGGTCCTTCATGAAAAACACGCACAACAGGACGGAAGAAGCAAAGGCGTTCCTCACAGGGATGTTCACCATCCGCCAGGATATGTCGATAACAGAGCAAGGTCTGCTGCTCCGCGGAAATCGCATCGTCATCCCGCCAGGCCTGCACGACTGAATAGTGGCCCTCGCCCATGAAGGCCACCAAGGGATGGCTCGCACGAAGGCTCGAATTCGACACCGAGTGTGGTTTCCGCGGATAGACGAAAAAGTGGAAAAACTAGTCAGCACCTGTCTACCATGCCTGATAACTGGAGCACCACCTGATCCAGAACCGATCCAGTCGGCGGAACGAGGCTCTGGCAGGTGGGACTCAATAAGCATTGACTTCTGTAAACTACGTGAGGGCCTGTACCTCCTGGTGGCCATTGATGATCACTCCCGATACCCCGAAGTCGAGGTGGTCGAATCCACGGTGGCGGAAGTGGTCATCCCGGCCATCGAGAAGATGTTCGCGACACATGGACTACCCAACACGATCAAAAGTGACAACGGCGCACCCTTCCGAGGGGAGGAGTTCAAACGCTACCTGCAAGATCTGAACATCCGGTATCACCACATCATGCCAACGTGGCCCCAGGCCAATGGGGATGTGGAACGGTTCATGAGAACAATCAACAAAGTGTTGTGGTTATCCAAAGCAAATGCCAGTCCGTGGAAAATCGACCTCTATTGTTTCCTGTGAAACTACAGGGTCACCCCGCACTGCACAACTGGAGTCTCTCCAGCTGATCTCATGTTCGGCACCGTCATAAAATCGTCCATTCCACATCACCCCATGGTATTTGCACGAGGGTAAAGTTTGACCTAGTTTTAAAAACAATGGGACATATTAGAAAACCTTTGCACCTTGACAAAAAGAGTTTGGTTTGTGTGCCAGCCTTCTTGCCTTTCTACTTCATACAGGAGATGAGCCTGCGCTGTCCACAAGACCCATGCCAAGAGTGACACCTTCTGCCAAGTCCTTTGCATGCTGGGACTTGTAGGACTTGTTCGGATCAGGGAGATGCTGTTGATGGAAGCTGGGACTCCATGCTGGCAACATGCTGGAAGACTATTAGCCCTGCACGGTGGCCTCTTCCCATTTGCAGTGGATCTTTTCCTTATGAACTTCAGAATCTCACAGCCCTCAGCAAATAGCCTGTCAGGTGGGTGTAGCTCATCCAGTCCTGGTTTTATTCTCTGCATTCTGGTATATGTTTTCTTTGTCCATTGTACCTGCAGTGCTAGTAAACCCCGAATGCAAAGGGGAAATCAGGACTGCATGGGCTACACGGCATGGCAGGGCTCTAGTCGAGATCAGTGATTCACAACATACGACCCTGTGCCAGATGTGGTCCTTCAGGACATGGCCCACGTGCCAGGCGTGGCCTTTTGGGACACGACCCGCATGCCAGATGTGGCCCTGTAGGACAGAGCCCACATGCCAGATGTGGCACTTCAGGGTAATGCCCATGTGCCAGATGTGGCCCTTCAGGACACGGCCCGCGTGCCAGATGTGACACTTCAGGGGATCGCCCGTGTGCCAGATGTGGCCCTTCAGGACACGTCCCGCATGACAGATATGACACTTCAGGAGACCACCCATGTGCCATATGTGGCCCTTCAGGACACGGCCCATGTGCCAGATGTGGCCCTTCAGGACATTATTTATGGACCTTCTAGTCACATGAGTTTTATCAAGTGTTGCCTTGTCTAAGGTCAGTCAGTGCCAGTCTCTCACAGTCTCTCTCAGTCTCTCTCAGTCAGTCTCTCCACCTCGATATAAGATATACCGATGGCCATGCCCTCCTTGAGTGCAACACCTCTGGATAAGATCTCAATTGGATGTACCCCAATTGTCAGTGACACAGGGGATGTAAGATATATTCGTGTAATCCTCCTTGTGCAATAAAGGAGCTGTGAGATACCTCATTTGAATATGCCCTCCTCGTGCAACTGCATCTATATCTCAGTTCAATGTGCCCTCCTTGTGTAATAGAGAAGTTGGTAAAGATACTGGATCTAAGCTTGTACAGTATATCTGTTCGATACACCCTGCTCTTGTCCTATAGTTGTTGTGAGATATCCTAATTGGATGCACCCTCCTTGTGAAATAAATGGAGTGTAGTATACACAGTCGGGTGGCCTCCCTTGTTTAATAAAGGCGCTGTACACTGTCATCCCAATGCACCACTTTGCGTTATACAGGCACTGTATAATATCCCACTTGGCTGCACCCTCCTTGTGTGGCATAGGTAGGGGGATGTGCCCTCCATGGGTAATGCAGGGGCTGTATGATATCTCAGCTGTGTGCACTTCTGGTGTACTACAGGGGCTGTACACTGTCAGTCCAATGCACCACCTTGCGTTATACAGGCACTGTATAATATCCCACTTGGCTGCACCCTCCTTGTGTGGCATAGGTAGGGGGATGTGCCCTCCATGGGCAATGCAGGGGCTGTATGATATCTCAGCTGTGTGCACTTCTGGTGCACTACAGGGGCTGTACACTGTCAGTCCAATGCACCACCTTGCGTTATACAGGCACTGTATGATATCCCACTTGGCTGCACCCTCCTTGTGTGGCATAGGTAGGGGGATGTGCCCTCTATGGGTAATGCAGGGGCTATGATATGATATTTTATTTGTATCGCGCTCGTACACAAGTGTTTCAGAGCGTGACAAGGCAAGGGAGGGGAAATGGGAGAACACAATAACGATCTTACTAGGCCCAGTGACATTGAGAACGAGCAATTGCATGGGAAAGGGGAAGGAGAAAAGTGCATGGAAGGGGGAGAGTGGAAAGTGCAGAGCAGAGGAGAACAGATAAATAGTAATAAATACAAATACATAAATAATGGAACAATAAACAGGGGTAGTGCAGTTAGCAAGTGGCAAGTGCTGTGTTCACGGCAGCAGAACTGGGTAAGTCTGATAGGTGCATAAAAGAAGAAAATGGGGGGGGGCTGTATGGTTACAGATATAGTCCCCAGTGCGAGGGGTGGACGGGAGGAACTGCGGAAGGGTGGCAGGGTGAGCAGGTGCCTGGGCCCGGGGGACAGAGGGTGGCCAGGTGCACAGTGCCAAGAGAGCAGATCAGCTATGGAAAGGGGAAGCAAAGGCAGATGCAAAGAGGAAGGTCTTGAGTTGCTTCCGGAACCGGAGATGGTTCTCCTCAAGCTTTAGAGTGGCAGGGAGGCTGTTCCAGAGGGAGGCCCCATCTGAAGACAGGGATCTCCCCCCAGCTTGTTTCTTTGAAAAACAACTGACCCCGAGGGAGTTAGAGGTAGAGGAGCAAAGGGCTCGAGAGGGGAGGTATTTGCAGAGCGATAGCTGAAGGTATTTTGTATTGTATTTGTATGATATCTCAACTGTGTGCACTTCTGGTGTAATACAGGGACTGGGGGACTGTACACTGTCAGTCCAATGCACCACCTTGCGTTATACAGGCACTGTAGGATACCCACTTGGCTGCACCCCCCTTGTGTGGCATAGCTAGGTGTATGTGCCCTCCAAGGGTAGTGCAGGGGAAGTAGTAGTATAGGTAGGTGGACTGCGTTCCCTGGGCAGGATTAATGCAGCTTTACTCTGGCAAGGTTTACATGCTTTGAGAACACAATGCTGGTGAACTGGTGCAGTGTTACACGTGATAATAATATGAATAACACATCTTTGCTCACTCCTTGCGTGTACACTTTATGACACACGTTTCAACCCAGGCCGACCTCGCCCCACTCTGTCCTCTTCCAAGGTCAATACAGTGAGACATTTGTTTCGGCCCACACCTGCACACATTTCATCTTGAGAGGAGAGCTCTGCGTTGGAAATGTGCCAGGCACATGGTCAGCTTTTGGGATTTCCGATAAAGCCGCACCCGGACACTCCTTATATGTTTTGTGATGTGACTTTTCAACACTAAATACAACTGTTCAGCCTAAGTTTCAGGTGGCTCGGCTGCTTCTGGGTTTCCGAGTGCCTAGACTTTGGGCCATCAAAGCGCCGATCAGTCATCCCATCATTCACCCACTTTGACACGACAATGTCTGGCTTAAAGTTGTGACTAGGCTTGGCCATTGCACAGTATGCCCGAAGGGGGCCTCTAGTGGGTATATAGTGTCACAGGAATGGTTAATACTACGCTTTAAATTGCAATACTCGGTGTGTGTTGCGGCTCTTATCGACGTCGGGTGTGCGACAAAATCCTCGTTCCAGTGCGATTGTCACGACTCACTGGACTCCCTCCCGCATCCAATCAGTGTTCGCCTACTGGGGTTCCTTGTATGGGAACTTTGGGGATGGGGCCGTGGGCTCCTTTCATCCCGCTTTCTTAATTGCCTGGTGTGAAATGCCCGGGCCCACATGATACTGCCGGGGCTGTAATCAGACTGGGCTTTGCTCGCCCGGAATGCATTCAATTTGAACCTTTTGAAAAGAGTTGGCCAAAAGCCGAGAATGCAAAACCTGTAGCCTTTCCACGTCCCGAGGCACAACACAAGGGCCTGTGCTTTTGCGCGAAACTGCACCCTTAAGCAAAGCATGCGGTAATAATTGCTGCTTTCCCCTCCCCCGCCCCCATCACCAGTGATACCCCCAAGACAAAGCGTTAGAGGGCACAGGCCGCCTGCTTCCTTTGAGGGGGGAGAGAGTCTACATAAGCTGTCCTTGAACTGAACGGTCTCTTGGTGCTTGAATAACAAGTGTTTTTATCACTCAACTCATTGCCACTCATGTTATCAAATGTGTAAGGATGAAAGGCTGAGTCACCTATGCAATTATTCAAATCCGGGACCTTTAGGTTGCAACAAACACATTGAATGTATGAATGGAGGAGGCGGATATTGCTTGGGGAATATTCTGATTGCAAAACAGTGTGGATTAAAAAAGGATGTATTTTTAAGATGTTTTGCTGACATCGAGGCTATTGAGTTTGTTATAAATGGTAATAACTAGGGCATTTAATTGCCTTCTGATTTATTTAAAACTCCAACGTGATATTGTTATGCTATGTTGAGTTCAATTCACCGCCATGATGGCCTAACAGACGATATAGGTAGCAGGTTTGCTTCAATTAGTGTTGTGACTCTCCAGTGCAGAAATGTGGCCCACTATGGATAGTGATATAGATATTGATAGTTTATTTGTATAGCGCCCATACACACGTGTTTCAAAGCGCTTCAAGGCAAGGGAGGGAGCAAGGGAAAATACAATGACATTCTTAAAAGGCCTTCAGACATTAAGAATGTGAAATTAACTATCGTAGAAGACCTGATGACCTTTCAGATAGTGCAAAAGCTTTGACAATGATAAGGACGGGAGGGAGGGATGGGGAAGTAGGAGATGAGACAGATAGCAACTTTCATAATAGGCCTGACAACATTTCTGGTAGTGCAGGGAAATGACAAAAGGTGAGAGAAGGGGGTGGGGGGAGGAGAGGAACAAAACAAGCGACTATCATTCCAGGCCTGATGACATTTCTGGTAGTGCTGGAGATTGACAAAAGGGGAGGAGGGGGAGAGGAACAAACAAGCGACTATCTTACTAGGCCTGATGACATTTCTGGTAGTACTGGAGATTGACAAAAGGTGAGCGAAACAGGGCTGGGAGGATGGGGAAGAACATAACAAGCGACTATCATACCAGGCCTGATGACATTTCTGGTAGTGCTGGAGATTGACAAAAGATGAGGGGGAGGGAGGAACAAACAATCGACTATCTTACTAGGTCTGACGACATTTCTGGTAGTACTGGAGATTGACAAAAGGTGAGGGGGGGAGAGGAACAAACAAGTGACTATCTTACTAGGCCTGACGACATATCTGGAAGTACAGGAGATTGACAAAAGGTGAGCAAGAGGGGGCTGTGGGAGGGGGGGAACATAACAAGCGACTATCAAACCAGGCCTGACAACATTTCTGGTAGTGCTGGAGATTGACAAAAGGTGAGGGGGGGAGAGGAACAAACAAGCGACTATCTTACTGGGCCTGACAACATTTCTGGTAGTGCTGGAGATTGACAAAAGGTGAGGGGGTGGGGAGAGGAACAAACAAGTGGCTATCTTACTAGGCCTGACGACATATCTGGTAGTACAGGAGATTGACAAAAGGTGAGCGAGAGGGGGCCGTGGGGGGGGGGCGGAACATAACAAGCGACTATCATACCAGGCCTGACAACATTTCTGGTAGTGCTGGAGATTGACAAAAGGTGAGGGGGTAGAGGAACAAACAAGTGATTATCATACTAGGTCTGACGACAATTCTGATAGGGTAAGTGCATAGAATATAGTGAGGGGAGGGGCGAGAGGAGAGAGGGAAAAGACACGGAGAGGAAGATAAGACTAAGAAGCAGTGGGTGTGGTGAAAGAGAGGAAGATGTATCTGGGACGGACTTGCTGATCTTTCTTTGACTTTTCAACTCTTGGGACCTTTCTTTGAACTTTAGATGTTTTCCCTTGACTTTCCCACTCTATTAATGGAGGTAGTCTGCTTCTGGACTCTTGCAAGGAAGTAGCAGAGGGACAGGAAGAGCTACCAAGGCCTTAAAAATTGCATGGGAGACAGAGACTGTGATATCTAGAATCTAGCTGGGTCTGCCATTTGTGGACTCAGAAGAAGTCTGGAAGCTGGGGACTAACCTTTACGGAAGCCTTTGACCAGATCTGTGCTGCCTTCGGAGGATCCCCGCTGTTTCTGCAGATGCCCCATAACCAAGGCCTTCCATGTAGTAGATATGTCCCAAAGCTATCAAAAGTGTGGGGGGGGGATCTGCCAGCCTTAATCTCCATTTTGCATACCGGGTAGCGGGTGGTACTGGGTAGACCCTTGAATTGCAGTATAGAAAATCACCCTATCCATTTAAGTTGAATTGTGTTGGGAACTGCCTGCCTTAATCATTTCCATTAAATTGCGGGGAGGGAGGAAGCTCTGTAGATCCTTAGCGCATTGAATTGAAGTTAAATCCATTAATTCCCACATAGAAATCACGGGATGAGTGTTGTTAGAGTTCAAAACTAACAAAGTTCATGCCCATTGTGTTTGAGCCGGTATAGACAATATAGTACTTGGGTGACTCTACCGCTCGGAAACACCTTTTAACCGTACCAAAGGGGGGTGTCCATAATCCCAAAATAATTAACCCTAAAAAGCTGCTATTCAAGTGAATGTAGAGGGTGCAAAACACAATATACAATTTATTTACTTGCATCCCAAAATGATTTCCCCAAAGCCCTGCATTTCTTATAAATAAAAAGTCCATAATCCCACAATTTTCCCATTGAGTTCCTTTCTTGACTTTGCCTTTCAAATAAAAGACCCAAAACAATTTTGCTACTGTATTCCTACTCCCTGTACCTTGCCTTCAGATGAGAGGAGTCATATCTAATTGATGCCTGTAGGGTGGGAGTTGCTGGGACAAAGGAGTATTGTGTCAAACAAAGCAGTCACTGTGTGTTTTGCATGTTTCCTATTGGTTAATTTTCAAGAAATCTGATGTAAATTGTGATTGCCAACTTCAAAAGTTTACCTGTGTTATATCGGAACGGAAGGTCCTTTAAACCTGTGTTAGTCAATTTTAAACCTGTGTTAGTCAATTGGTGCAAGGCATTTGAGTTTGTGATACCATGTAGTGCCACATCATTGGTGATTGTTTTGGTTTCTAGTCTTCTTTGTCAAACTATAAATAAGTATATTTTCTTAGTATACACCGGCCTGGTTCCTAGCTCATTGGTGGTACATAGGGCATTTGTTGGGGTGGTGCGAGACAGGTTGGAGGCCTCACTAAAGTTGAATCTGTATAAGCGCTTTGATGCACGCCACCTTGCTTGTGCGGGGGAAAGGAACTCCCTGAGTTGAGAGTGACCACCTAATATATCATCACAATTTATGTTTGTAAAGTCCATGATTTTGTTCATCATCATAATTATAGGAAATCACCACACTGTACCCAGTATGACATCTCTTTTAATATTCTTTCAAATATGATGCTTCAGCATTTCTTAATATACGTCTTTGGCATGTGTAAACCTCATACTTTTGTCTCTTGGACTGCCAAGGAACATAACAGACTTCCACAAATTTTCTGTCTCCACACCCTTACTGAAAAGCTTTTATCAATCCATTCTCTTTCCACAGATACAGACATTTTATTTTATAGAATTCAAAAGGTCCACATTTCTTTAAATCTTGTCAAAGAAACATTTGATACACAAATATGACATGCACATGCATCAACTTGTTTAAATATTTTCTGACTTACCATCCTCATGTGAACGCCTAATGAGAGGTTCCCTAAATCTAAAAACTAGTCGTTTATCAAAGGATGTAAACAGACTAAGCAAAACACAAGACCCTTAGCATTAACCAACACTGCATAAAGATACAGCGGATTAATTTAAATTACAATACAGCTCTGCACACACCCCCTCACACATATATGTACAGGTAATGAAAACACTTAACAATCACAAGATCATGAAACAAGTAACATATTGACAAAAGACCCATTACAAACATGAAGGTATAGTAAAAATGCATTCTCCTGAAATTGGTTGTAAACAATTGCAACAGGAGAACCACATCCAAGCTCTACATGTTTCTGCCGCCACATTTGGCCATTCTTCAGGAGCAATACACTCTTTATATGTGGTACTGTGAAACCTGTAAACAATGATAAAAGATTAATAAACCTCTATTATTTAAACAATGTCATACAAGTACACTACACAAGAGATAAATATATTTAAAAAACAACATTGTAAGTTCACTTAAAGGTTTAACCTGCTTAACTTATCGTAGTAAAATGATACTGAATTCATAGCGTCTCTTGATTCCTGTCTTTGAAAATTATGGAACCCCACAGAACTGGCCCAACCTGTAAAAGAAAAAACAAAAAAAAAATGAAAACTGTCTGTTCAATACCATTGTTGGTACAAGTATGACAACCCAAACATTAATGAAATAAATGTCTCACCTTTGTTGTGATATACATACATGGTTCTTATATCTAGTGTGCAAATCTGTCTTATCAACTGTGACATGGCAGAACTATACTAATGCATCTCTTGCCAATTGTATCTGAACGGAGGATCACCCCCACTGCATTCTGTAAGCAAATATAAATGATATCATTTGTCTTGAGTATAGGACATCCTAAACAATCTGTTATAGAGCAAAAATGAATAGAATTACTCAAATAGAAAAGGGTTGTTATTGTATCCACTGAAGATGACTTGCCTTCAATTATCCAAAATCAGCTACAGAAAAAATATCCATTGCAGAGAATGTTTTCCTGGCCTTGGTGATAAGTGAGATGGCTAAAAGGGAGGGACAATTGACATGTATAAATAAATAGGTTAACCAATTCATTATATAGCTGTCATTCAGTGAGGATCTTAGTGGCATCGAAAATGTGTGTGTGTGAAAGAATGCTATATTTATGCATTTTTGTTGAGAAAGCAGCCATACGGCATCCGCCATATTGGCAGTATAAAAGACTGGACCTGTACTCTTGGTTGTGGACAAATACAAAAAGAGGAACAGTGGTGTTATTCCAATGGCAAAAAGTATAAACAAAAGCAAGGACAACTCTAAGGAAGAGCGTGCTTTTTAAGAAAAATAATCTTGTATGATAATCACAATATATCGAGATTGGATAGTGTATGTAGGTTATTATTTACATATGAACAACCATCCCTGTACAGAAAAAAAGATTGGTTCAGGCATCAATTTTCATAACAGTTTGCCTGCACAGACATCTGATCTGAGGATCAACTGTGTTTTGGCGCCTAGAAACACTTGTGTACAGGTGTGTTATAAATACCAAATCATATCATATCATATATCATATCATATCATATATTGCATTATCAGTTTCTTCACTACTTCTCATGAACAGATTGTATTACATTTGTCCACCCTGTTACTAGTTCCTGTTTACCAGTGAAGGCATTATTAATCCACATTCGTATACACTCAACATGTTTCTGTCCAATATTCTGTTCTTGGGACTTTCTTCAGGGCTTTGTCAATTATACATCAATTTTTGGTTGTCACACTTGGCCAATTTTTCTGTGTGTTGAAATTGTGTCACCTTATCTATGAATCAACTGTGTTTTGACAAACTTCCCTCTAAAGTCCTCAGTTGATGTCTGGGATGTTACAATTATCTGATTCTATTTTCTCTTTAGCCAAATTCCACAATGTAGCTTTCTTATGTGTTCCAAATCTCAGCCCCACCACTCAAATTCTCTTAAACTTTTCTTTCCTTTCCATTCATTTGCATTATTTTAGCCTTTGCACCAATAGAGGTCTGGCAATGCCATTCAATCTACAATCTAATCCTTGCTAGTGTGAAGGATGAAGTAAGTACTTTTAAGGGAAAGGAACTCAGGGTCCAAGTTGAAAATGTACGGCATTTGATGCTGCTAAATGGTAAATGGTAATTATTTTCTTTACTATAAACTGTGGTATTTTTGGGTTTGGTACTGAATTCAGGTCAGTGCTCATGGATTTGTATAGCAACCCAAATGCATCAGTACCTTGCAATGGAATACAGTCAGGAGAATGTTGCCTGTAAAGGAGCAGCTGTAAGAGTTGCATTTGTGTCTTTAATCGTCTGATCTAATTGTGCAGTCATTGTCAGTGTCTTTTCTCCATTATCTGATGATTAAAGGATTAAAGACTGGACCAAACGATCTCAAGACAATAATGTCATGCATGGGTGATTTTCTAATACTGGGGATGCACCCCAAGCAAATTCTTCCTCCTCTTTTTAACTTATAGCAGATATATGGGACCCTTTCAGGCCAAATGGTGAATCAATACTCTATTTTAGATATCACTTCACTATATTCAAGCTTACTTTGGTTTAGAATGGTAGTAGACATCTAGGAATACAAATGGCAAATGAGGTAAATCCGTTTGTAACAAAGACCCTGAGGAGGGCTTTGGAGGGGTTAAAAGAAGATATTAAACAATGGGAACAAAACAAATAAAAAATGATCAGACGACAGATTACACTAATTTTACTTGTTGTTCTGCTAAAGCTACTATATATTTTTAATGCAGTATAATGCACTAAGGTTACCCTATTTCTCCCCTGATCTGATCACTATTTACAAGGCGTTGAGTTCCTTCTTATGGCGTGAAGGTAAACATGAGCTAGATACCTATTCGGGAGCACGAATAAAGGGCAGATTCTTCCCAGTTCTGACAAACTACCAGAATTCATTTGTTGTACATGATCTACATTATTGGGCCACCTATCAGGGGCTGGATGTCTCTGTCTAAGAGAAACTTTAAACTGGATCTGGGGAAACATTTAAGATATGTGCCCTCGTTTCTATGGAAAGCAATATTAATAATGCTGTCCCCCTATTGTTATTTATGCTGTCACAATATGAAAAGAAAGGAATTAGAAATTGGGTTGTCCCCTTTGCTATGTGGTGCTCCCTACAGCTTAATAGTGCTGATACCTCTTAATATCAATTGTGCTGTGAAATCAAGAAAAGAAAGGATATCAGCAATGGGCTTCTCACTATAACTAACATGGTGTTCCCTCCACTTGGGCAACACGGTGATTACATACAATAAAGAGCAGCTGCACTGGTGTGACTGCGTGGATGCTGGGATCATCTGAATTAAAGGATGGCTGTGACAGCCTTTCGTTATTGGACTTTGGCTACCTGCAATATAAAGGAAGGTGTCTAACCGTAAATACAAACAATACAAGTTACTTCATAATCTACGACCGAAGTTGAAGAATAGGGATTGCTCAAATTGTACCTACGACACACCTTTATGAATTCCTTACCTCAACCTACCTCTCTGTGTCACTACTTCAGAAATTGTCTTCCAAGTGGTCATTGGAAGCCAGCATTGATAAGCACAAGCAGGGGTGATGTAACAGGAAGGGAATACAGGTACTGAGTTTGCAGACTCAGGGTGGGAGTAAGCCATGGTTACATTCTTGTTTGACTAGAGATGCAGGGTCATCCATTATATATTTATTTATTTATTTTATTTATAATGCGCTGGGACAAGGCCCATGGGCATAGGCGCACAGGACTAGACAGACAAATGGAAAAAAAAAAAACTTAACTGTTATGGCAAGCCCTCACAGGGGCGAAATCACGCAGTAAGAACCGTCCACAAATTGCGCAAGATGCCAGGCAATCATTCAAACAGGAAGGTCTTCAGCAGACGTTTGAATGATGCCAAAGAGGTACAATATCTCAGGTCTGGAGGCAGTGCATTCCAGAGGCCAGGGGCTGCAATAGTAAAGCAGCCATCCAGCATCAGAGTCAGTTTGGCTTTTGGGATCAGCAAGAGGCCCGAGTTGTTAGATCTGAGTGTACTGCTTGCAGGTAGACTTACCAGCAAGGATGATAGGTAGTTTGGACTTTTTCTAAAGAGACAGGCATCACAATACCCATAGTGTGAAAGGCAATACGCTTCCTCACAGGGAACCAATGCAACGATTTTCTTGCCTCAGATACATGGTCAAACAAACGCAGGCCACAGACAAGTCGGACGGCGTTATTCTGAACCACCTGAAAGGCGATTTAGTTCGCTTGTCGCATGCCCTGCAGTAGGTCTGAGCAGTACTCAATGCAAGACCCAATTATGGATTGCTGTAGGGTGGCACAACAGTTTATTTCAAGGAATGAGCACATTTGCACCAAGAGCTTGATGAAGTTGGAGGAACAGGATACAAGAGGACTGACCTAGGCTTTCATACTAATTTCTTGATCAAAAATGACTCCCAGAGTCTTGACCTTTGGGGGCTTTTTGAGAGAGCAGTCAGCCACTTTGATAGTTTGAAATGCGGGGTCCAAGTTACGGAGCTTTTAAGCAGTGCCAAAAATCATGATTTCAGTCTTTGAGTTGTTTAGTGCCAGACAATTAAACAACATCCACCTTTGTATGAGATTACTGGTGGTGTTGATTGTCAGAGTGTCAACCATATGGTCACCAGTAAGGGGGATGAGATGCTGAGTGTCATCTGGAGCGTAGTTTGCATATGTTACCTGCTTGGATTCAAGTAAATTGAAGAGAGGCAGGGTGAAAACATTGAATAGTATAGGAGACAAACATGAGCCCTGAGGGACTCCACAGGGGAATATGAAACTGTCAGCGCAGGCATTGTCTCAATAGACTCTTGCTGTTTGCTTCGTCAAAAAAGAGAGGACCCAGCCAGCAGCTTCAGGAGAGAATGCGGATGAATCTTGAAGTCAGGAGACTAATAAGGTATGGTCCACTAAATCAAATGCTGCAGTCAGGTCTAGAAGCATCAACAGGGCTATGTGTCTGTTATCCAGGTGTTGCAGGATATTGGTCTTCAGATCCAACAAGGTGGACTCAGTACAATGATGACTTCTAAAACTTGACCGCTCGTGTCCCAAAATATTAAGAAGGACAAGAAACTCTTGTATTTGATGGTGCGTGATCTTGTCCAGCATGTTCAACAAAAAAGGTGCATTAGTTAAGGGTCAATAGTTAGACACCACAGAGAGATCCAAAGAGGATTTCTTCAGTAGGGGAGAAATCAATGCCTGTTTGATAGAGGAAGGAACCATATTTTCCATAAAGGATAGATTCACAAATTTAGTGATCAAAGGAGCAAGGAGATGGGTGCAATATTTTATGATGGCCGCTAGGCCGATATCCCCTTTACAGTTGGTTGGTTTCAGTTTTTCTAACATATCCAAGATAGTCACATTTATGACATTGGAGAAGACAAAGTGTGGAGTATGGTCCAGATCTCTACCAGAGCGTGATAATGGTTCCTTCTCTAATAGAATATTTCTACTGGCTATGATGGTTCTATTTATATTCTCAATCTTACTTCACATGGAGTTCTGAATGTCTAGGCACCACTTCACATCTTTGGTGACCAAGGAGGAGGGCAGGCAAGGGTCCTCAAGTTCTTTTAGGACCTTAAACATTTCCCTTGAATTGGAAGAGCCCCTCTTTATTCATGACTCATAAAACAGTTTCTTGGCCTCACAGATTGCATGTTTATGAGACTTTAATGCTAAGGTGTGATAGTCCTTCTCTACCACAGCAAGGGATTTCCGCAATCTCTTGAAAGCCCTGTCTTTCAGAGATTTTAATTCCCAGATTTCTGATGAATATCAATTTTTTTATGGTTGCATTTCAACTGATCTTTGTATAAGTGGCAAAAGTCTGTTTACCGCCGCGGACATCATTCGTCATAGGCCACTGCAATTTTAGCAGCTGAATCAAGAAGGCCAAGATTGTCTAATATAGGGGTGAAAAATGGTTGCATGGAGCAGAGAGTCAATTTACTAAGATTACAACATATGACCTTTGCCGGAGCAACCTCTTTTTCTCAGAGGGCATGCTCTGTAGTTGTTGAAAGGTGATCAGAAAATGGTCCGACCAGGGGGCATGGATACACTTCAAAGTTTTCTAGCTTTAACCCATGGGAAGCTACCCAATAAAGAATTCTACCACCATTATGTGAAAGTTGGCGGATGTGCTGAGTGAAGCTTATGCTCTCGAGTGTATCCTGTATAGACTTAGCCAAGGAATCCTTTGGGTAATTAAAACCAAGGTTCATGTCTCCCAATATGAGTGCCTCTGAGAGAGGCTTTAGTGATGAAGAAATGCAGCCACTGAATTGAAAAAGAAAGTCTGACATATTCTGAGGCAGACAATAGATCAGGAGAACTTTAAGCGTGGTGTTATCGTCAATTTGCATTTTAGCATGCAAATATTTCCAGTCTGTGATGCTTATGGAGTTAATCATACTTATGTTGAATGCCTCCTGAAGAATAAGGGCCACACCCCCACTTTTCCCAGTTAGCCATTCGGCACTTAGAATCCTATAGTCCCGCGGCACAGCCAGTGACAAAGAAGGTCCTGGGTCTTCATGAAGCCAGAACTCTGTTATGGCGAAAATATCAATTCCATACTCAGTAATGAAGTCAGCGACTTCCATTGAGTGCTTTAACAATGATTGGGTATTTAACAACAAATACTTCAGAGCCTTTCTGGTTCCCTGCCCATCCTCACAATTTGTGTGGAAAGAGGAAGGAGGAATAAGAACCCCCTGATGCAAGTCTAGGAATACCAGGCTTTCTGTCACATAGTGTTTCACTGGTCAAATATCCCTCAGACACACTGGCTCAGGGTTAGAAATCACGGGGACATTACCGATACATAACAGATTCTCAGCGGAGTCTTCAATTTCCATTCTGGTAGGGTTAGAAGTCATTCTAGGGGTATCTCTCTGAGTGTGCAGAGTCTCTATGAGTGTATCTACTTTGCTGGTAGAACTGAAGGAGAACGCATTCTTTTCAGCAATAAAGGATGGTTCAGCAGGGACTAAAACTCTCGTCCACCACTGAGTCTTCTAAGCGAGCACTAAGGTTGGGCTGGAATGCGAGATCCAGATATTGCTTAACATTGCATGCACTTTTCTGAGCACCTATATTCCTGCAAGCAAAAATGTCTTGGAGATAGGTGAGATGACAACATGATGACTCTTACCTTGCTACAGTGGTGAAATGTCGCAGATGACCCGGACACAAACCAGCGATAACTGGCCTAGCAAACACGCCAACGCTAATGTGCTGCCAACATCGTTTAAAGGGCTGGTTATCCTGGCAGCTATAGTTCAAAGGAACTACCACACGTGCCCGATGTTCTACAACAGGAGAGCAATGGGAAAGCAGGCAAGCGTCAATATCCTAAATCCCAAGACCCCAATTACAGTGATAACGTGTTTATGTTTATGTTTATTACATTTCTATTGCGCAGCCATTAACCCATGGGTGTGAGGGCGCAGACAAACAAGAAAGGTCAAGCAAAATTAGTCGATCCGAAAGCAGACGGAGAAATTAAGGATCATAGACTACTATTTGAAAAGAAAGGTTTTTAAGTCCTTCTTGAAATTGCTCAGGGCTACAGAGAGTCTCAACTGCAGTGGTAGGGTGTTCCAGATAGCTGGTGCCACAAAGGCAAAGGCACCCCATTGGGATTTTTTGGTTTTAACTTTGGACTGATGAACCAGGTTCTGATTGTTGGAGCGAAGATTTCTGCAATTAGGTTTTATTCCTATATATCTTTGAAGGTAGGTGGGCATAGTGCCCTTGAGACATTTAAAGGTAATAACCATGACTCTGAAGGTGATGCGCGCATCCACGGGCAACCAATGCAACGCGTGGCGTGCCTCAGACACGTGTGCTCTATGGGCCAGACCAGCGATAACTCTGACCGCACCGTTCTGCACCACCTAAAGGCGATTAATGTTTTTTTTTCTAGCGCCTGCTAAGAGGCTGCAACAATAATCCAATTTAGATCCTATGATGGCACGAGCAATGGATTCTGCGTTAGATTGAGAAATAAATGATCGCATATGGGATAACAGTTTAATATAGTAGGTGGCCGAGGACACTGTACTAGCCACATAGGAATTCATGGTAAGTGATTGGTCCAGCACCACCCCTAAGATCTTAACTTTAGGGAGAGTGGGAATTAGAGCATCTCCCAGCTGAAATGTTTATACGCTGGGTCTAATTTAGGCAAGAAGTTGTCAGAACCCACGACCATAAATTCCGTCTTTCCTCGGTTTAAGGCGAGAGTATTCAGCATCATCCAATGTTTGATGATTGTGAATATGCGATTTAGTGGCAAGCCTATTGAATTAAAGATGAATGAGCACTCCTTCCTGCTTGGAATGATAGTAACAGAATCACTGAGTAATGCAAAATAAATGAAAACATGCACAATAAATGTTTCCTTCCAATTTAGTCCAAGGGAATTTTGGTAGATATGTGGGGTTTATATACCTGTCATGTCTACTTATGGTAGCACAGGAAACTTCCCAAATAATAAGCCAAGTCAACTAAGAAGGCAGCCTCATCCTCAAGAAGGATATGTGAGAGATAAATGTTGTTAGTAACAAAAGGCAAGGGATGGGATGGACATAATTAGTAAGGAAAGTATGTCATGTGTGGCGGTAGAAGAAAGCAATGTTCTGTTTAGTGCTTTGCGCCAAAGTAAGGACACCTTTCACTACTGCAGAGCGAAAGGGACTGCGTTCTGTCTGCAAGCAAATGATTCAAGCACCAGAATGCCCAAAAAGTAACACCCAAGGGTCCCTCATTCCCAAACAGCCACAAATTGCCAGTTCGATAATCGGGATAAGAGGGAGACCCTTATGACACTTCCAGGTTAGGGTGGGGTTCAGTGTGCAGATTCCCTGTTAAGGAGACAGTCCTGAGGCATCTGCCTGAGTGGTGGTTGTGCCGTGCCAGAACACCTTTGTGGATTCCTGGGTTGTTGCAGAGACTGGATCAATATTAGGTGGTTTCTGGGATCCCCTGGGTATAATCTGCATTCACACTGCTCCTTTCCATCCCCATTGTTGAGCTGCGGTTTTCCAGCTCAGTTAATGAGTGACAGTAGAGGAAGCCCTAATAGCTTCGAGAAAGCAGCTCTGTTACTGGACAGCCTGCTCTTTCTACAGCACTGAACAATCCTTTATTCCAACAATACACATGTAGAGAAGATAAATGGGAATGTATGCTCCTCAGAACCCTTTAATAACCACAAGTGGATTTGCATTAAAACCTGCCACAACACTAATAGACTTACGGCAAAGCTAACCTCCATACATATACCATTCCTATACCCTTTGCTACTCGCAGGATAAAAGTAGATTTGGGCAGTAGATGAACTGAGCAATCCTTCAAAAACCCTTTCAAAGCCCAACCCAATATTTTGAGTCTAGGAAACCTGCAAAGGAAATCATCAGTGAACGGACAAAGACATAGAATAAACACATAGGCCCTCATTACGGGTCCGGTGGAAACCGTGCCGGTAAAACTGGCAGGTAGCCGCCGGACCCGTAATAATTTACTGCCACCTGACTTGCCGGAACCACTGGGGCATTACAGCCCCGGCGGTCCGGTAAGTCAGGCGCTGGCAAAATGTTGATCCCCATTCCCGTGAAATCCTAAAGGATTCCACGGGAATGGGGACCACGGAAGCACCCGCACTGTTAATAACGGTGCTGGTGCTTCCATGAAAGTCTGCGGGCGGGTGCCGTTCTGCATGCCAGTCTGACCCTGGCGGGCGGAACGGCACCCGCCCGCAGACTCGTAGTTTGCCAGTCTGGAAACAACAGGTCCGCTAAGCTTGCAGGCACCGTTGTTTCCAGACCGGCAATCTCATAATGAGGGCCAAAAGCTTGGGCGGATTTCTGGCAAACTCTTTTCATGAACATCCAAATAGAGAAGAGAGTGCCAAAGTCCTGGAAGATGGCAGTGATTGTGCCAGTGTTTAAAAAAGGAGACCGAGCAGAACCAAAAAACTTTAGACCCATCGCATTGCTCGATGTTATTGGGAAGGTTTTCGCCACTCTAATCAAACAACTACGAGCATGTATCAAAGAAACCATACAACTTGACATCTGACAAACCGGTTTCGTCAAGGGGGTAGGGTGCTCTTTAAATTTACTAATGATCAACCTGTTAAAGATGGAAGCCATAAAGAACAGAACAAAAGTGTACGTGGCATTTGTAGACTTGGCATATGCCTTTGACATTGTCGATCGACAGCTACTATGTGCCAAGATGGCACAAATGAACTGCACCCCACATTTACTAAGGACGATACAAGAACTATATTCTGAAACAACCATTAAAATTAGGCTGAATGCCGAAGGTACCCTATTTGCTCCAATAAAAACGGAAAGAGGAGTAAAGCAGGGCTGCCCATTAGGAGCAACCCTATTCAATCTGTTAACAGCTGACGTCAGACCCGATCTAAATTAAGTTAGAGCTTTCCCTCTGAAGATATACGGCCAAGAACTGGGACACATAGTGTATGCAGACGACATGGCACTATTGGACCAAACACCAATCGGTCTACAAAGAAATTTGACCGCTCTGAAAAGTTACACGGATAAAAATAGCTTGGTGATAAATGCTAACAAAACTGAGATTTTGGTGCTACAAAATCTCAGGGGAGCAAAAAAGAAATCAGTGCACAAGTACACATGGACAATTGGAGATGCCCACATGGCGTGTGTAATCCAAGCGCAATATCTAGGAGTAACAATAAAGGCTAACATAACTGATGAACCAATGGTACTGAAAATAAAGAGGAAATGTAGGATGTTGGGAGCACAAGCAGCAGCAATAAACAGAAAATATGGAAAATTCAGTCTGAAGCCAGTAATGGAATTTTATAGAGCCAAAGCAATCCCGGCATTGATGTTTGGTGCAGAAGCAATGCTGGGGTGTTCATCCAATACTTGGACGTGGTGTGAGAACATCTTTTGGTCTAAGATCCTGCAATTCCCGAAAGGAGCCCCGGTCATTTGTTTGCGCTACAAACTGGGCCTATTATCAATCAATGCCAGGGTAGAGTGGAACACTTTGACTCTGTACAGAAAAATCTTGGGGGTTTACGATTTACCCCAATTTAAAATATTAAACATTTCAAACCAAACATCAACGGACTCTATTTTCACACAGTGGAAGGCAAATTGTGAAAATCTTCTAGAACAACTGAGAACAGACGCCGAAACCCTGATGCAAAACCCAAACAAAGTAAAGAAGAAGTTATGGGAACTCGATTGGTGTGAAACTTCAGATCAGAGAGTGAGTTACAGGCGTATGAAAGATGTTCCTCCTGAGGCAAGGGTGTTTAATAAGCTCCCGAAATATCTCGAGCAATTCCCCTGCCCAACCAGAAGGAAAATCTACATTATGTTTTGTCTGAACCTTTTTCACACCCAAGAAGCCATAATTCTCGGGAAGAAAGTGGAGATAAGAGACAATCTTTGCTGATTTTGTGCAAAGAAGAAGAAACCTTAAAACATCTGGTCCTAAACTGCACAAATTTGCAACAATTACGAGCAACTCACTTAAAAAAAGTGAACACTGTGAAGACATGCCAAAACACGGATGACGTGTGGGCCCTAATGCACGAAGGAACAAATAGACAACTAATGTTTTCCCTAACTTCATACTTGGGAGAGCTGGTGAAAAACTTGAGGACAAAGGCCCCAAAGTCTGACGTTGTCTAATAGACAAAAGACCAAACGGTCGATCAAGTAGACAGGTTGAAAAGGACCGGAGGAGCAGAAAAGAATGGACTTACCTTCTGTGTTGTTTGAGTTTTGATCTGCCTATTTTCTTTCTCTCTTACTTGGAGTCTTTCTCTTCTTTTTAAAAGTTTGTAATGAACTAATAAAAATAAAAAAATAAAAAATAATGAGGGCCATAGTCATTGTTCATGCCTAGAACAGACCCCCATTAGTACCATATGAACAATCTACACAGTGCACTATATCCCAGGTTCAATCACAAAACCATCAACATCCATTGTTTGGAACAGCTTTGCAATCCACCCTGAAGATATTGCTATAGGTATCTGTACCTTATGTAACCAGAAGGTGAGCCATGGAATATAGGGAAGGCGATAGAGCACAACTTTGATCATCCAATGGGTCAAACAGACAGCAGAAAGACAATTTGGTGGACAATTTGAAAAATGATGACAGTGCTTCCAGAGGGGCTTTAATATCTTCAGAAGGCATGAGAACATCACTTGACCAGCAAACCTTAAGTGACATGTTAGAAAGGAGAGCAGCCTATGCCCAAAAATCTCAGGGTAACTGGAAAAAAAACAGTTGATTGGAGACTTTAGTGCCAAAGATAGTCAGCTATTATGGCGCTCATTCTGAGAACTGCATACCAGGGGCCAGATTAAAGAAACTTTGCACTGGTGCAAGAGCAAAGTTGCACAGTTTTAGCACTAGGGCAAAGTTTGCCCTATTTATTAAAACACTGGGACATATTAGAAAACTATTGCACCATGACAACAGGACAAAGATTGCCCTAGTGCTAATACGGAATGATATTAGCACTAGGGCAAACTTTGCCCTAGGACAAAACACATCCAAAATGTATCTTCCTTGCACTAAGGCAATTTTTGTCCAGGTGCTTATACAATGCCAAGGTGGAGTTGTCATGGTGCAATAGTTTTCTAATGTGTCCTAGTGTTTTTAAAAATAGGAAAAACTTTGCCCTAGTGCTAATACCGTGCAACTTTGCCCTTGCACCGATGCAAAGTTTCTGTAATCTGGCCCCAGAAATGCAATGCGAAAAAGCCTTGCCTCTGGCTTTTACACATTGCATTTGTGGTACACCCCATTTCCGTCAATTTGTATGGCATAGAGGTGGGGTGGAACCCATCTTTTTCCGCTGTTCCCTTCTTCTCCATCGTACAAATCCTCCAGCATTTGTGTCGGCATGGATTTTCATGTTGATTCAGATTTTTCGGCTCCCTATTGAGTCTTCTGGCTATTTGCGCAAGCAAAATGCAGGCAGGCTCCATAGGGACCCATTGTAAATGCCTCCTGCCATACGTCCATGGCAGGCAGCGTTTACTCATTTTGCACGGCAGAGTGCAAAATGGTAGGGGCAGAAGCTGCTGTACATGCTTGTATTCTGCCTTTTTCCCTCCCTTTTCACACTCTGCCTTGCAAATTATGAAAACCTGGCGGCTGGGACCTGGCTATGCCAGATTGCAAATGTAGCAGGTCCTCGCCACCAAATTACAAGAAGCAAGAAAATAACTCCTATGTGTTGTTGAAAATATTGTTTTCAAAGCCCTTATTAATTACTTTGGGCCATTCAAAACATGCCAAGTTTATTTCATCTGTTGAAGGTCCTAAACAGAGGATTACACGTGTATCACTGCAGATTGGGTGTTGTTCCAACCAAAAGACCAAGAAAGCTCCACTTCGAAGGCCAACCCTCAAACATGCTCCTTAACCAGCAGCCCATGCAGTGGTATGCAAACAATGGCTGCTCTCTGTATCTGTTCATTTGGGAAAAAACACACTGCAATCTGACAGTTTAGTAGAGTTTCAAGATAGTTTATCTGAATGGCTGCACCTGCTGAATCTACATGTCAATTTTGTGGTATCATATAATGGGGCATACATGGTGTCTGCATTGTCGAAGTGCAGATTACAAAATATACCATGCTTTTACTGTAGTTTTAATCTAATGGTTTATGGAGCTCATTATGAGTTCACCGTTCTGGAAAAAATGCTGGAAAAAATGCTGGTAATTCCAAGACCAGCATTTTTTCTGGTCCGGGTAAACACAAGTTTTCCAGTGGGGGAAGGGATCTACCAGCAGGCCTGACCTGCTGAGAGATCAGGCCCCTACCGGCAAATAAATTCCGGAATCACCAGCACTGGTACTAACGGTGCTGGTGATTCCAGCAATTTCATTACATGGAGTTGTATTGGACTCCATTGAATGGGAACTTAACAGCGTCCCTTCCATGAGTAATATCCCGGTAATACCGGGATATCAGGCAATGGAAACGGTAAGGCAGTTTTTCTGGTATCCCGCTGAAATTACCGGCAGGAGACTGGCGAAACTGTAATGAGGGCCTATGTCTTTTAGAAGAAGAACAGCAGCATTTTTTGAAAATGTGTGGCCTTTTTCACCATTTTGTTAAAGGGATGGTCTAGTAAAAAAATTTATTTAAAAAATAGATAGGCAACATAAAAATAAAAATATTAGCATTCTCCGTTTTAAAACTTCCTATGTAAAATTTTGAGCTATTCAAGCTCAGAATTCGCAAAAGCAAGCACATGGGCGCATCCATTTTGTGAAATGGAGGGCCCGCCTGTGCTGGCTTTTGCTTTTGCGGCACTATTGAAGGAAAAGCCAGCCAGCTGTAGTAAACAAAGGCTACCGCTGGGTGGCTTTCCCTTCATTAGTGCTGTAGGCGGAGGACGGGGACCGGAGACCAGAGCAGGAAAGCTGCAACTGAATCTCAGTAAGTGCTATTTATTTTTTTTACAAAAAATAAGCACTAGCTGCGGTTTTTTTTCTAAGTTTTCCGGGCTGGAGGAGCCCGGAAAACTTAGAAATAAAACCGCAGCTTTAAAAACGTTGTATTTATGTTTGCGGTCGCTTTTGAAGCGACCGCAAATATAAATACGTTATTGTGTTGGAAAACGCCGCGGTTTTTCTTTCCAAGTTTCTCAGGCTCCTCCGGCTCGGAGGAGCCTGAGAAACTTGGAAAGAAAAACCGCAGTGTTTTCCAACACAACCGCGTGTGTTTCTGCCTGCTGTGGCTATCACTTTGGGTCTCCGGTGCGGAGCACCGGAGACCCAAAGTGAAAGCCACAGCAGGCAGAAACACACGCGTTTATGTTTACATGCCGCGTAGTGTTTCTACCTGCAGCTGATTTCCCATTTGGTGCTCTCGGGCTCCCGGTGGGGAGCCCGAGAGACCCAAATGGGAAATGCTAAATGCTGCGTTGTCTGCCTAAATCTGCTTTCCCATTTGGGGCTCTCGGGCTCCCCGTGAGCCCGAGAGCCCCATATGGGAAAGCATATTCAGATAGAAACAACGCGGTTGTTTTCCACAATGCCGCATTGTTTCTGCCTGAATCTGCTTTACCATTTGGGGCTCTCGGGCTCCGGAGCCCGAGAGCCCCAAATGGTAAAGCAGATTCAGGCAGAAACAACGCGGTTGTGTTGGAAAACGCTGCGGTTTTTCTTTCCGAGTTTCTCAGGCTCCTCCGAGCCGGAGGAGCCTGAGAAACTTGGAAAGAAAAACCGCAGCGTTTTCCAACACAATAACGTTGTATTTATGTTTGTGGTCGCTTCAAAAGCGACCACAAACATAAATCCAACGTTTTTAAAGCTGCGGTTTTATTTCTAAGTTTTCCGGGCTCCTCCAGCCCGGAAAACTTAGAAAAAAAACGCAGCTAGTGCTTATTTTTTGTAAAAAAAAATAAATAGCACTTACTGAGATTCAGTTGCAGCTTTCCTGCTCTGGTCTCCGGTCCCCGTCCTCCGCCTACAGCACTAATGAAGGGAAAGCCACCCAGCGGTAGCCTTTGTTTACTACAGCTAACTGGCTTTTCCTTCATTAGTGCCGCAAAAGCAAAAGCCAGCACAGGCGGCCATGTGCTTGCTTTTGCGAATTTTGAGCTTCAATAGCTCAAAATTTTACATAGGAAGTTTTAAAACGGAGAATGCTAGTATTTTTTTTTATGTTGCCTATCTATTTTTTAAATAAAAATTTTTACTAGACCATCCCTTTAAGGCACAGGCAGCATGGGCTAACATTCAGGCAAAACACAACTTGCCATATCATCAACTTGTACATGATGGGTCCACAAGGTGTAAATCCACTTTCTACATATCGAAAGAAGGTTAGAGCAATAGAAGGCAGTGCAGGAGTACACCTTGCAGCATGTGGTAGCAGATTGTGTCATGCTAAATTTATGACAGTGATTCATGTTAGAGCACCAAACACACCTTCTGAGACTTTTTGAAGAAAACATTCACTTTTGTATGTAGAATTCCGCACTATATGAAGTGATACCCCTGCTAAATATGTTAAATCAACAAGAAGAGAGACAGCAAACTGACATTCAAAGGAAAGGGGATGTTTTTGGCATACCCTTGATGACCGATTCTTCAGCGGCTTCAAAATTGTGAATGATTACACAAAAAGATGGCCACAGGACACGGTAACCTTGTAGCCATACTTGACCTTCGGTTTAAAATGACAAAGCTACCATAGAGTCTAGGAGGTGTATTTTATAAAAGCATGCTGGTTTTTGCTGTACTAGAAAACATGGGAAGTTTAGCCAAATCTTCACTCGCAACCATCATCGCCAGTCCACATGTAGGAGTAACAGTTAAGATACAACATGCATGTTAGAAAGTATGTTGGTCGTAGTTAGAAAAATGTTAGAAAGTACTCCACACCAGACGCAACAAAAATTACCTTTCAAGAAAACCTTTTGGGACAAGACATTCATCCTCACACGGGCAGACACTATGGTTGTGTTGAGGGTGCGCTCTGTACTGTACACTGTTGATAACTATCTCAGGAAAGGTGCCAGACCATTTGACACTAATCTGTCCAAGTACTGGAGTGGAAATAAACCGACCTGGCTCAATCTTTCGAGAGTACCCTGTAAGATGGCAAGCTGCCCACCAATCAGAGTCAGTTGCTTTTGGGGTTTTGGCAGCGCTAGAAAGATTGTTTCTGAAACACATACTCGACTCAGTGCTGAAAAGGGTCAGTGCCTGTCTTTCATCAAGTATGACCCCCAACCGTGGCTGCTCAAGGAAATGGGTCACAGGGATTTAGAGTCACACAACCCGGGGCCATATCTGCATGCAATGCCCATATTGAAGAGGAGGATGATCATTATTGCCAATGGCTGGCGGAACCCAATGAAATATATTTGAAACTCGGGAAGATTAAGGGAGACCAACCAAACACACCACAAAGAATTAGAGCATATTATCTTCATAAGTATGCAGTTTGGACCCATAGCAAAATGTCCTTACATTTATCAGAGGGCGGCTTTTATAGAGCCTGGACCATTTTTCAAGGAGTGGCCTTGCAACATTGTATGACACTTAGCAATTTTTCATGGGGCAAATTTTGTACTAGTGGTGACGCTTAACTATTTTACAAGGAGCAGTTTTATTACAGCACTTTGAGGGGAGAGGGGTGGTGGGGGGAACCAGCATAAAGTGATGCATGAACTGGTATTGTTTTCCTCTTTTTTATTATGTAATTTTTGTTGTGTGATTTTTTCAATTTCCATTTTGTTTTTATTTTGTTTATTTGTAGGGGAAAGATAAAAACTGTGCACTGAAAACTTGGATGAATAAAAACAAAAGATAATTATCACCTGAGCCTGGCTCAGGTGTGTCTTTCATGGTACTGCATGTAAGCGCTTCAGGTGTATCACCATGACATTGACCTACACTGTCCTGCCGCCACTACTGCATGCCAAATGCTACATTCGTGGGAAAAAATTCCCAGGTGAACTGGTGGTGACAGTTCATTGGGTAAGCCTCCTGTGGAAGCTGTTTTTGTTTCCTTGTGTAGGTGGGAGTGGTAGGTGTGGCTACTGCAGTGGTAGTAAAATGGTCCCTGTTCCCCGGCCTAGCACCTCCCCACAAGGGTCTCTTACCACTATTGTGGCGTTTTTGTTTGATAGCTTCCCTTGTAC
Source organism: Ambystoma mexicanum (assembly GCF_040938575.1). Classification (NCBI taxonomy): domain Eukaryota; kingdom Metazoa; phylum Chordata; class Amphibia; order Caudata; family Ambystomatidae; genus Ambystoma; species Ambystoma mexicanum. The sequence goes on from NC_090931.1 coordinate 1,331,203,037, forward strand.
AGATTATTTGAATCCACACAATGCATTTCCTTAAATAAAGTGCATTTTTAATAATCTTCCATATTCATATTATGTAACTTAATGTTAAATCTAACAAGAAGTATTTCTTTTCCTCACAAAAGTGCCTCTAGCAAAAAGCATTTTTGCTTGTCTAGCCATGTGTATGAAAAACATGCATACTTTTACAAATTGTGTTTATATTTGCTTGAAAATAGAAATCAAAATAGGTTATATAGATATAGATCATATTAAATCAGTTGATAAGGGCACATTTAACACATTGCCATAACTAGTAAGACTTACACAAAGCATTTTGTTTTTCCTTTTACAATTAATTTCAAAATGGTTGACTTAGTTGGACTCTAGTCAAACCTGAAATGTTTTTATCCAGGGCTCAGCTCTAAAAACAAAGGGTGCACAGGTTAGTTTTCTGTAAATCAGAACTCAACATTATTCATCCACTAATCCAGTAACAATGATAAATACAAATATATGTGTAATGAGAAGAAAAGGCCTTGATCTAAATTATCAAGTAAATAGAGTTCCATGTGAGCTACTTATTAGAATGAACTCAAACCAGTGTTCCCATATGTTTTGTTAGGATGGCAGGGTCGGAGTTCGGGATGCATGACAAGCAGATATAAACAAAAACCATTAATCTTTAACTAACAGATCAACATGGACCCATCCATTATCTGTCTGTTTCAAGACAAGCACCCTATTAAACAATGGGCCTCATTACGAGTCCGGCGGTAACTGAGCCGGAAAATCTGGCAGGTTACCGCCGGACTCGTATTACCATTCCGCCTCCGTGATTCCCGGAATCACCGGGGCATTATGACCCCAGTGACCCGGGAATTCCGGAGGCGGAATTATGTAAGTGCCCATTCCGATGGAGCCCCATAGGACTCCATGGGGATGGGGACGATGGAAACACCAGTTCCGTCTAAGACAGAGCCAGTGTTTCCATGTCTGCCTGCAGGCGGGTGGTGTTAAACCCGCCAGGTGACACCTGGTGGGAGTGACACCTCCCGCCTGCAGGACTCTTAATCAGCCGGTCTGGAAAGAACGGTGGTGGCAGTTTTACCACCACCGTTCTTTCTGGACCGGCAGGGTTGTGATGAGGCCCAATTCCTTTGTTCCCAGGCTATTTAATCAGTGCATATTTTCTGTTAATATCAAAACTACAGCTAAACGTGCAATGTGCAGCATTGGAAAAAGTTGCATTAAAAATGGCACAGTAATGAAATACATTATCGGATCTAACTCCCTTTGCTTGATTAAAAAAAAACAAGTATACATTTGAATTCAGCAAAGGGGTCCTAATCACATACATATATAAATGATATATTGCTAGCTATAAAATATGAACACGTTCATATATTTTAATAACTCTGTTATGCCTATGGCTACAGAAACCTGAAGGATGTATCTGAATTTAGAATGAGTTTATGATTCTGATTAGACAGGCCACATTGACAACATCGGTTCATAAAGGAAATTCCAAATGTGATGCTAATTCCTAAGGTGGGCACTAACTCATAGTTAAAAGTATCACTTTATGACATGGCAAAATTCTTTGAGCCGATCAAAGCACTGGGAGTCAGTGAAGAGATTTCACTGCTGGAGAGATACGATCCCTGGGCTTGAGGCCAAGGACAAGTCTCACAGTACTGTTCTAGATGATTTACAGAGGGCAGAGAGTAGAATCAGGCAGATTTAGAAAGAGGCTGTTGCAGTAGTCCAGTCTAGAGAGAAACAGAGCTCTAGAGATAGTGAGCTTCTGGGGGAAGGAGAGGAAAGGCGTCAGCAACGGGGTCCCGATCACATACATATACAAATGATATATTACTAGCTATGAAATATGAATGCATTCATATACTTTAAGAACTCTGCTATGCCTATGGCTACAGAAACCTGAAAGATTTATCTGAATTTAGAATTGATTCTGATTATATAGGCCGCATTGGCAGCATCGGTTCATAAAGGAAATTCTAAATGTGATGCTAATTCCTAATGCGAGCACTAACTCATAGTTAAAAGTATCACCTTATGACATGGCAAAATACTTTGAGCCGATCCAAGCAAAGAGGAGGATTTTTGTGTGTGCAAGTATGTGAGGAGAACCAATCACATGCTCCGCCCAACGTGAATTTGCCCTGCCAAATAATGCTCCAACAGTGGAGTCATTAAATTTAAGGACATAGGAAGTTGGCAACGTTTTTGGGAAAGCAGCAAAGCAAGGGAGCTTTTACGACAGGAGAAGAGCTAATTGGGGTTCCACGTGGATGTAGCTGAGCTGAATACATAACATTTTCCTAAAACAAGACCAGATTGCCTGAAAGGGATTTGGGAGCAGGGAACAGACCAAAGAAAGAGCTTGACTGGCAGTATTAGCTAGGGCTGTGGATAGCCCTACTTGTCACAGGCCAAACAGATACACCAGAAGTGAGGACAATGACCCAAGTGCCTTTAGATACATAGCATGAGAATTCATTTAATTCCAGATAGCAATTGTTAATATTTTGGAGGAACCAAATGTACATGTTATGCAACTAAATGGGGCCAGGACATGTAAATGAAAGTCTGTGAAAATATATTTAAAATACAATGCATAGAGTCTTTAATTGAGCAGGTCATATTCATCTCTGACAGTAGACAAGTATTAATTAATGCCCTGAGATTTCACAGGAGCAAAATATATCTGGATTTGTGAGCATGGTGTACAAACTGGCTGACTGATTGTCATGGATTTAGAGACTGCTTGACCTGTGAAAGCCATAGTTCACATAAAATAAAAACCCCAAATAGAGCTTTATACTCCTCAAAGTGGAATAGGAAGGTAATGTCCTCCACTTCATTCCAAAGAAAAATGTCATAACGAATGCAATATTTCCAAATATCATTACATAGAAAAGGGAGTATTCTGCCTCAAGTGGAATTCTAATGTCATTACAGTTAATTTGATGATTCCATTTGAATTTTATAATCCCATGCTCATGTGACCCTTTAAAGCAGGGTTGTCCAACTCCAGGCCTTGAGGGCCGGAATCCTAAGGGGTTTTTGGGATATTCTTCATTAATATTCATGAGTTAAAATGTGTATATATTTAGAATTATTGTATGTAAATTTATCACATGAATATTAATGAGGGGTATCCTGAAAATCCAACATGTTTTCGGCACTCAAGGAATGGAAATGGACAACCCTGCTTGAAAACATCCAGTTATTTTGCTCCCAAATCCAAAAGCTTCTACCCTGAATCGAAAACCCTACAAAACATTCTTGCATCTATGGCCAAGCTAAAAACCAATAGTGGCCAATAAAGTGATCCAATTATGTGTTAAACCAGTTCGCCTCTGATGCCAATGCATGTCGATGGTTTCAGAGAAAACTAAGGGAAATGTGTTGCTGCAAAATATTTTTTTATGATTTTGTCTTTTTGAAATTGATATTCAATGGTAGTTTGTATGTTTGTATTGGAGAAGATTTAATTATTTTGTCTGCAATAGTTATTCAGATTTGCTTTTATATGTATGGACATTTGTATTCATTGTGAATTTAAACATTAATGAGGCAATAAGCAGGTTGTGATTCTTTTCTGTAGACAAGTTGTCTGTGTTTATGTGGACTATATATTGTGTGTGTCTTACCCATCATTCAAAGTTAGAGGACCACCATTCGTTTTATAATTTAATATTAGCGCCCAATATGCCCATTGTTGGTGAAAGTTTGCCGTTTACAAGTAATTAAATAAATACATTTTGTAAAAGAAATAGAGTATTTGGATTAAAAACAACCTGTTTCTTGTCCCATATTTTGCGGTGGGGTTGTCGTGGTGGGGGTGTCACATCAAGAACATTTCTCCGTAAACTAATCAAACATCATGAATTGTGGTATGTGCATTAGATTTCAGTCATTCAGTCATTCTACTCTAAGGTGGCACTGAATTATTGCCCCGCCCTAACGAAGAAAACGTTTTGAACCCATCTCCCCATATCGTTGGGGTTTCCAGGGTTTCCCTGTTGCAGCACAGGCGTGTTTGTCGGAGGCTGCTGATCTTCATCAGCCTGAAGCAGTGGCTGCTGCGGCTCCTGACTTGGGGTCTCTGAGCTTGGGGAAGTGGAAGAAAGTGCTCCCTATGAAGTTTGAAATCCCACTTTCCCCCTTCTCCTGCTCTCCCACTTCTTTCCCTTACTCCATTTCACCAACACTTAAAGAAAACACAAACACACCAAACACACGCAGCACAGCTCCTTCTCTGTCTGTCCCCACCTGAAGCCAACAGCATTGATCGATAGATTCCTATTGCTCGAAAGCAAGCAGATTCAAATCAATCGATGGCTATTGTTAAAAAAGCATGAATCCAATTCGAACAACAGATATCTGTTGGTTACTGACTAGGCTCAAGTCTTCTTCTGAGCAAACGCTATGGATGCTTGAATGGGAAGCGGGTCAAACCATGCTTTGCACTGCTCAAGCCGGCTTTCGTGTAGAGCACTTTAAGCTCGTCCATCACTATCATGTATGTTAAACTGTTAAGCTTGGTAGGGTGGACCGGAATTTGCATGCAGATGGTGGTATTTGGTCTGCATTGGTCATCATCTAAATTGTATAGAGTAGGGTTCTGAGGCTCTGATCTTTTATGGCCGTGTGGTTGCACGAGGCCATATATCATGGAACCAATCTATCTATGACAACTTCCTGCAAGCACTTTAGAAAATGGCAATGGTAGTGGGCTGAGCTTTGCCAAAGTCACAGTTGATAATAGTGATGAAGCAAAATGGCGTCTCACTCCCTCGTGGGCATTGGATATATGGAACACTATGCTGTGAAAAGAATGCATTTTGATCATCTGGAAGTCCAATAAACAAACATTGATAAATGACAAAATAGAGTTCTCTAAAAGAGATGCCTACACCCCTTATGAGGATACGTGTTGGGTTTGACCTATTCTGGCTATGAGGCTATTTCCTGTATGTGTGTGTTTCTGAGCCCGGAATGTTTGGTATGGAGTGTTGGCTGACTAGAATGTGATGGTGTAGGTGCTGTGTTCCAGAAAAGTCAGTTGGGAACTTATGCTTGGCACAGGGAGATCAGTGGATGCTTCTCTCCCGTAGACTTGTCTTATGTTTTACCTTACTTATCCCTGTGTACTTACCTATGACTAAAAGAACCCAGTAAAGTTTGTTTATGTCATCTCTGACTTTTGAGTGATTTATGCAACCGCAAACCCACATTTCAACAATATGCGGTCTTCATTTACAGATCATTGTGTGTTAATGTGTAATTGTAATGCATCCGTTGGGACATTAATAAGTAATTAAATGTATTGTACTAACATTTTTATTTCTGTCTTTCCCTGTTTGTTGCTCCCATGCGTCTTGACCCCAGCCTGTTTTTTGTTTAGAATTGATATTAAAAAAAGGAAAACATTTCTTAGTTTTCTCTTTGACACTATAGATTTAGAATGAATAAATACTATGTTTCATATTGGAATTTCAGTGTTTCTTCCCCTTCAGTTGTACACTGTGTGGATGCTGTGTGTAAACCTTTTAGTCGTCTGTATCTTAATTGAGAAATAAATACACGGATCGCAGTGGACTGCGATGCGCTGAGCGTGGCAGGCCTTCCCCTTAGGTCTGCAACATCTCAGTCAGCCTGAGGCAAGCACTGCTGGTTGCTCTGCTCGTAGAATAAGCGGTTGAAACCTTTTCACGATCAGAGGTGGCATTTGTGACTTCCTCCTTGTCACATGGGCCCTGGTGCAGTATACGTGGCATCACATGACCGAGGCAAAGGGCACCACGCCTCTTCTTGCATCCATGGTCACTGCCGGATTCCTCTGCACTTGGTTTATGGTCCTTTAGTATCAGAGGTCGGTATCAAGTAATAAAATCAAGACAAAAATGTCGCTGGTAAAAGAAATTGCAGAATAAATGCTGTGGTTTGACCCAGTAAAGGTGTACCCCATTATACCATTTAAGGGGAGTGGGGGTTGCAGGGGTGCCCCCCGCATCCTTTACATGATTGTGGCACAAAAAACCACAGCATTTTTGTCACAATCATTTTTATTCACTGCCATTTTTGCAGCGATTTTAAGACATGGAGGGTTATTACGAGTTTGGAGGCAGCCATGGTGCTATTAGCCGGGTTCGGGTCCGGTCTGGCTGATTGGGGACTTACCAGGACATTCCGACCTATGCAGACCCGGTAAGTCCCCACTCAGTTAACCATTCCCCATTCCCATTCGAGCCCCCATAGGGCACAATGGGAATGGTGAAGGTGCTAATAACGGGCCTGCAAATTGCGGACCAATTATTGGCTCCAAGGTCCCTTAACGGGACCCGCAGAGAACGGCTGGTCAGACCAGCCGTTCCTGCTGGGACCCGCTAAGGGACCTCAGAATAGGGCGGTAAGGGTTTACCGGCATCATAACCGGTGACCGACCGTAACCCTTACCGCCCAACTCGTAATGACCCCCATGGAACCCAGAGGTCCAGTGCTGATGCTGTACATGGTTCAGGTTTTCCTTGTGCCATGGGCTTTTTAAGTAGAGAGGAAGGAGATCGCTGAGAAGGGGGACATGCAGATTGTGGGTGTTGTTCGGTTATTTACCCACCAATTGACCATCCATGGACATGCTAATCCCATGAATCAGTAACATCACACTTTGTGTTGTACAGGACCTGGCCGAGATATTTCTAAGCTTTCTCTTCAGAGTCAATGGCTTAATATTAAATTCCTGGTGTAATAAGGGACAAGGGCGCAGTTGTTGGACTCCCACAGAGTGGTAGACGCCCGCGGGCGAGCGGGGGGCAGGGAGCACTTGTGCTAGTGATCCCCCAGGTTTCTGTGCGGCTAAGGTGAGGAGAAATGATTGAGTGGGGGGCATTTTCAACTGCCTGATTGACTGACTCTATTGTTACCTAACCATTACACCATGCAAACCAAGACTGGAATGGACCACATGGTTCCCCCCCCCAAACTCACCCCACGAAGCTTACCGATGTTTAATCACCCGAAGAGAAAAATATTAACTGTGAAAGAGAAAATCCTGGCGCTGCCCTACGCACCAGGTGCTGATCTCAAGGCGCAGTCCCACTGCCCTATCAAGCTCTCAGGTGATGCATACCAGTTAATAAAAGAAATCAATCACTTTTTGGGGGGTACCCTGGATGTCATGGGGTGTAAGGTCACTGATTGACATGAAGGGGACAATCACATCACCACCTCAGAGGATTTAATGAGCAATAGAGAGGCCGATCCCTGTAAGGCTAACTCAGGGAGCAATGAGCCAGCTACCCCGATAGCAATAGAACCTGATATTGTTGCAGCTCTGGCTCGAAATTCCCAACCCTTTTGAATACCGATGGAGGTTCTGCCCCCAATCTGCTGACATTTGGCTTTGATGGAGGGGATGAAGGTGGAAATGATCATGCACCCACGGATACAGTGCCTGATTCCCCACAGAAGAGGGAGCGGGGAGGAGGGGGTCCTGTCATTTAAGACCATTCCACCTACCTTAGCAACGAGAGAGCCCAAAGCTCCCAACAATGAGGCGCAGGGCATGTGTTTCGAAAAAGGTCATCAACACAGGTACCCCCATTCACCTTTTGACCCAAGTCAACAAAGGTCCCCCAATGGTGTGTAAATACAATCTGGTTCTAAGTGAATTGGCAGACCTAAAGAAACTGCTGTGAACAATTCTGGAAAACTGCCAGGGAGGCAGAGTCATTGGGGAGCGACAATTAAGTTCGGAAGACTACATACGGGCCCCCGAAACATCTCCTGCAATAGCCCATGGCACCCAGCGAACTGATGAAAACTCAAAGTAAATTATGGATGACTGCACATCTTCACCTGGGAAGGCATACCTGCCACGAGCTGAGCGCACCACCTGTCCTGGAAATCCTAGACAGCAGCATTGGTTTGTTCAAACCTCATCAGGGGTTGCATACGGGCAGGCAGATAGGACATGAGAAGCACGCCTTGGAATGGCAACCAAGAGAGGCAGGTAATGCGGTACCCATATTGTCCTCCAACAATATCAGTCACAATGGACATATACCCCAAATAAACCGATCTCAGATGCACAAAAACATCAGAGGCCAGCGTGGGGGAGGTTGGATATTCCCACAGTGAGTCCCTAGAGGCGTGTTGGACCAGCCTGAATCCTGGGACTCCTAAATTAACAAATGCACCCAGTGTCTCCGAACAGTGTGTGAATGCCGCTCCTTAATCTGAGATGATATCATTAGCTGTGTAAGGTTTTATCACAATGGGGGTGTACCTCAGATACCATCTGTACTGAACTATGGGATGAGAGGGTAGCCACTGGAATACTGGGAATGGCCATGAGACGAGGTTTGCCACCACGTACTACAATTGTAATCAGTGCCTTCCCTTATCCCATCAATGCCGCTTTGATCGAAACAAGACCACAGCAACCGTTGCTCTCTGGATCTAATACAGGCCACTGGGATAAAGGCTCGGGGTGGGAGAGGAAGCGGGATGGCAGGTCACATGGCCAATTGACCGGTCCCTCATGGATGTAGAGGTTGTTGTTAACAGACTTTGGTCTGGGGCCCGTCTTCATTTGGCGGTATAGTTTTCTTACAGCCCGTTGCTGGATGTTATTGCCACTGTATTTGTGTAATGTATTATGTTTATGCTGTACTGTGACCGAATAAAGTTAATATTGACTGGTGTAATAAAAATGTCTTAACCAAGTGTGCCTTCAGCGAATTAATTTATAAGCAATATGTTTGTCCTAGCATGTGTTCCTTGCACTGATGTCCTGTTAAAAGCAAGCATTGGCAAAACCTACAGTTTTGTTTTGTGTATATGCATTAGGTAGGTGTTTGCCAGCCATCAACATATGCCCAGGTACTTCACAAGTTTCTATCTGTAGGCTTCTTTATGCCATGTAGAACCATGATCAAGGTGCGTGGCAAATGTTTAGCCCACACCTACACAATAACCAAAACAGTTGGCTTTGCCAGTGCTTGTTATATAAGGTTATTCGACCCCTGGAAATCTATTTATTCCTCTCGATTAACAATAATGATAGGAGGGTGGCTGACGGTATATTTGCAATAGCCTGGCAAACACTTTGAAACGTGAAACGTGTGGACTTAATAACCTGTCTGATATTGCTTCATACAGGAACATTGCTGTGCTCTGCCCAACATGGGTAATACCTCACACGATATCACTAGCGCTCAACAGTACTCAAGCACTCGACAGTAAGACCCCCCAAATACAGAGGGGTTTCAGTGTTTTGCTGGTTTCTGTCTAGTACAGAGGGAGGAGGAGCCTTGAGTGTTTCGCTCAATTCCTGGAAAGGTTTGAATTGGCTCGAGCCACTCGAGCCACCCGAGCCTGAATAGAGATGGCTCATACGTCATATCGAGCCGGGTCAGGAAAGGTCGCATTCAGTTCGAATTGGTTCAAGCCAATTCGAGCCACGGGTTACTATTGTTCGAATTGGGTTAAAAAAACGTTTACAATCCATGTGTATATTTAAGAAAGTATACGGCAGATTGTAAAAAACCTTTTAAACAAGGGATGAGATGTGCTTGCGTATCTCAACCCCTCCCCCCAAAAAACGTGTGCTCTATTCTGAGAAGGTGTGTGATACGCACATTCAGATGCCCTCTTCCAACCCCTTTGTGTATTTGTGCAAATTAGAGGTAAAGGTTTGGGTGCATTCTGAAGTGCATCCTGAATCTACAAAGGCGATACCCAGAAGATAGTAAAATTCCTTATGTCTTAATAAAAATCTGAAAATAAAGTAAAATGTGCGTGTGACGCACTCACACCTGGGAAGATGGAGCAAGAAGACTGTAGGTTACCTACTTCCCACTAGCAGGATTGCTTGGCAATAGAGTGAACACCAGCATTAAGTGTTGTATATACATACATCAACAACCCTTGGTGAATGGGCACCGCTTAAATTCAGTATATTCTTAATTGTTCTGTTGACTTTTAATGTTTACAGTTCATCAGATTTGGGGTGCACACCCTCTCAAAAAAGTGCTTCCACACCGGGCCCTAACGATTTATGCAACTATGAGACCTAGGCTAGAAAGCCAACGGCGAGGGCTGCAAAAGCGCGCAACTGCACCTTGTCTGCGTTGCTCTTCCGCAGTTTTATGCTTTTGCAGTTTTGCCGTCTGCCCGAGGGTTGGTGTTAGCGTGCTCATGTAAAGGAAACGCTGGACATGGTTAGACAGCTTGGACCACACTACAGAATCAGAGGAGACCATTTCACTAAGTGTATTGGTGAGTTGGAATATTTTACACAGTACACTAGATTGCCAGTTATCTTATTTGCCCTGATGAAGGACTAAAGAGTCCGAAACAGTTATGTTATTTGCCCTGATGAAGGACTAAATAGTGCGAAATACATTGGCCCACTGGCAATGACCCTAAATACTGTTTGTTCTAACAAAATATCTTCTGATTCTTAGAAAAATCGCTTGATGCAGATATGTGCTATTGTATATCACTAATTAAGAGTGCATGAACATTTGATGAATATCTTCGAGCCGTTTACACTAGACTAACAGAGTGCAGCCCTCACCCTCGGCTTTTTAGGCTGTGTCTTGTGGTTGTATATAGATACATTGCTGTCGGTTGTCCAGTATGGACAATATTCAGTTTGCAGTGTTGTGTGATACCTCAGTAACACTATTTTGGTTTCAAAGCTCTTAGGACTCAATGCTAAAGCAGGTTCCACCAGTTCTTTGTTCTGTTTCCGGGCCAAGTGGCTGGGAGGAAAGGTTGCCACCTCAATACAAAAATGGCACACAAATAACATCCAGGAGGCAATGATCCACCTGGTACTTGCACCGCTAGGAGGCCAATGAGGGCCATCTGACAGTGCCAGTGCTCTGGTGGTGGACAGTCCGCCAGCTAGGGGCTGGAAGGGGTAGCTCCCTTCCACCCTCGGCACAGCGTTGGGAGATACCAAATGGATTTCCGCTGTATGGCGCAGAATGGCTGTGCTGAAGCTTGGAAGGAGAGTAGGAGGGGTATACCCCCTGCTCAGGATGGGTAGACCAGTATATGTGCAGCCACCACCATACACAATCCTCTGCCGTTCACTAAATTAAGTGATGGATTCTACTGCTCTGGTTCATAATGTGGCAGGAGGGTGGCAGAACAGCAGTGCAGCTACCACCAGCAGAGCTTAAAGTAGCCCCACTTCTAGGTCCAGTACCCCAGCAGGTTGCCGGAAACAGGGGGTTCCTCCTTCTGCCTGCCACAGATGCTTAAGTTTACATCTAGCCTTCCAGAGGAAAATGCACAAATACGTCCCCCCATATTTTTCTTACTCATCCATACAATTTCACAAAGTTTGGCATGCCACTATTCTGGCCAAACCTAAAAATGTGTGCACATGCTGCAAAGTGTTCTCAATGTTTTCACCTGTTAAGGTTGCATGGGTCTTTCTATACAGGCTGAACATTTGACATAGTAGCCCAACATTGTCCACTTTTATTTTCAAGATTTGTGGCATGCAACTACGTAGTAGAGTGGAAGTAGTACACGCTGCAAAGATATGAAAAATCACATCAGTCACACTCAAGATATTCAGCTTTAAAGGCCACAAACCGAAAACTCTTGACTTGCACAGTCGTTGCAAAGGGCTAAACGAAATAATATGTGTACTTCCCACCGCATACAAACATCCATACATGGCACACACAAGAAATCCATGCACATAAAAAACGGAAAGGACAAAAGGGAATTACCTTTCTAACACCAAGAATCAAAACCTCTGAAAACCAGCACAACCAACATAGAATGCATGTGCATAAAGTTCAGAGCGACAAAGAGGAGTAAGGGATAAACTACAGAATGTACACATTGATCCACAGCATGCAACACACACACCACCCCTCTCACCCCAACACACAACGACCAAATCCTGTTAGGAAGGACACAAGGAAACACTCTGAGAAGCACTCAAAACCCCTGACATCCAGGACACCCAACATAGAATGCATGTGCATAAACTTCATAGTGACAAAGAGGAGTAAGGGATGAACTTCAGAATGTACACATTGATCCACAGCATGCAACACACACACACACCACCCCTCTCACCCCAACACACAACGACCAAATCCTGTTAGGAAGGACACAAGGAAACACTCTGAGAAGCACTCAAAACCCCTGACATCCAGGACACCCAACATAGAATGCATGTGCATAAAGTTCAGAGCGACAAAGAGGAGTAAGGGATAAAGTGCAGAATGTACACATTGATCCACAGCATCCAACACACACACACACACACACACACACACACACACACACACCTCCCCTCTCCCCTCAGCAAACAATTACCACCTCCTGTTGGGAAGGACAAAGGGAGAAGCACTCATAACCCCTGACAACGAGCACACTCAACATAGAATGCATGTGCATAAACTTCATAGTGACAAAGAGGAGTAAGGGATGAACTTCAGAATGTACACATTGATCCACAGCATGCAACACACACACACACCACCCCTCTCACCCCAACACACAACGACCAAATCCTGTTAGGAAGGACACAAGGAAACACTCTGAGAAGCACTCAAAACCCCTGACATCCAGGACACCCAACATAGAATGCATGTGCATAAACTTCATAGTGACAAAGAGGAGTAAGGGATGAACTTCAGAATGTACACATTGATTCACAGCATCCAACAGACACACACACAGCACCCCTCTTACCCAAACCCACAACTACCAAGTCATGTTAGGAAGGACAAAAGGAAACACTCTGAGAAGCACTCCAAACCCTTGACAGCCAGCACACCCAACATAGAATGCATGTGTATAAAGTTCAGAGTGTCAAGGAGGAGTAAGGGATAAAGTGCAGAATAATGTATACATTGCTACACAGCATCCAATACACACACCCCTCTCACCCCAACACACAACCACCACCTCCTGTTAGGGAGGACAAAAGGAAGCACTCTGAGAGGCTCTCAGAACTCCTGACAACCAGCACACCCGACATAGAATGCATCTGCATAAAGTTCAGAGCGACAAAGAGGAGTATATGATAGGTTATTTATAACGCGCTTGATACCCAGAGGTTTCTAAGTGCGGAACCGGGGATCGAACCTGTGTTTCACTGTGTTGTCTTGCTTCCAAGGTGAGCACATTGCCACTGAGCTATCCTCCCAAGCAAGGGATAAACTGCAGAATGTACACATTAATTCAAAGCATCCAACACACACACCGCACCCCTCTCACCCCAATGCACAAATACCACATCCTGTTAAGAAGGACACAGGGAAACATTCTGAGAAGCACTCAAAACCCCTGACAGCCAACACACCCAACATAGAATGCATGTGCATAAGGTTCAGAGCCACAAAGAGGATTAAGGGATAGACTGCAGAATGTACACATTGATCTACAGCATCCAACATACACACCACCCCTCTCACCCCAACACACAACTACCACCCCCTGTTAGGAAGGACAAAAGGAAGCACTCTGAGAAGCACTCCAAACCCATGACAACCAGCACACCCGACATAGAATGCATGTGCATAAAGTTCAGAGACAAAGAGGAGTAAGGGATAAACTGAAGAATGTACACATTTATCCGCAGCATCCAACACACACACACACACACAAACCTCCCCTCTCCCCTCAGCAAACAATTACCACCTCCTGTTGGGAAGGACAAAAGGAGAAGCACTCATAACCCCTGACAACGAGCACACTCAATATAGAATGCATGTGCATAAGGTTCAGAGTGACAAGGAGGAGTAAGGGATAAAGTGCAGAATAATGTATACATTGCTACACAGCATCCAATACACACACCCCTCTCACCCCAACACACAACCACCACCTCCTGTTAGGGAGGACAAAAGGAAGCACTCTGAGAGGCTCTCAGAACTCCTGACAACCAGCACACCCGACATAGAATGCATGTGCATAAAGTTCAGAGCGACAAAGAGGAGTAAGGGATAAACTACAGAATGTACACATTGATCCACAGCATGCAACACACACACACACCACCCCTCTCACCCCAACACACAACGACCAAATCCTGTTAGGAAGGACACAAGGAAACACTCTGAGAAGCACTCAAAACCCCTGACATCCAGGACACCCAACATAGAATGCATGTGCATAAACTTCATAGTGACAAAGAGGAGTAAGGGATAAACTTCAGAATGTACACATTGATCCACAGCATGCAACACACACACACACCACCCCTCTCACCCCAACACACAACTACCACCCCCTGTTAGGAAGGACAAAAGGAAGCACTCTGAGAAGCACTCCAAACCCATGACAACCAGCACACCCAACATAGAATGCATGTGCATAAACTTCATAGTGACAAAGAGGAGTAAGGGATAAACTTCAGAATGTACACATTGATCCACAGCATGCAACACACACACACACCACCCCTCTCACCCCAACACACAACGACCAAATCCTGTTAGGAAGGACACAAGGAAGCACTCTGAGAAGCACTCAAAACCCCTGACAACCAGCACACCCAACATAGAATGCATGTGCATAAACTTCATAGTGACAAAGAGGAGTAAGGGATAAACTTCAGAATGTACACATTGATCCACAGCATGCAACACACACACACACCACCCCTCTCACCCCAACACACAACGACCAAATCCTGTTAGGAAGGACACAAGGAAACACTCTGAGAAGCACTCAAAACCCCTGACAACCAGCACTCCCAACATAGAATGCATGTGCATAAAGTTCAGAGCGACAAAGAGGAGTAAGGGATAAAGTGCAGAATGTACACATTGATCCACAGCATCCAACACACACACACACACACACACACACACACACACACACACACCTCCCCTCTCCCCTCAGCAAACAATTACCACCTCCTGTTGGGAAGGACAAAGGGAGAAGCACTCATAACCCCTGACAACGAGCACACTCAACATAGAATGCATGTGCATAAAGTTCAGAGAGACAAGGAAGAGAAAGGGGAAAACTGCAGAATGTACACATTGATCCACAGGATCCAACACACACACGCCACCCCTCTCACCCCAACACACAACGACCAAATCCTGTTAGGAAGAACAAAAAGAAACACTCTGCAAGAAGATGCATTGGCAGTATGTGCAATGGCACACAGCACACACATGGAATTGATCAAATACTATGCAACACATGATCTACTAGCAACACAAACGAGTTTACTGCAACAAAACAGACAAAACGTCAAATAAGTTGTGGTAAAAAATTGAGTTGGCATGGTCAATTTAATGAATCCCTCTACTGGTGTTTGATTTTTCAGGACCTTGTTAAGGGAAAATGTAACTACCGAAGCCCAAACAAGATTCATGTAAGTAATTACTTGACGTCCATGTTATGAAATACGGCCATGTCAGTCTAATGGTCTTGCACACCACAATCTCACTCCCAACCTCCAAGACAAATAACAAATCGTGCTGCAATAATTACTCCTTTTATTTGAAATATATCATAAGATATGTAACCGGGGGATACCCACTCTTGATACAAGATAAACGCAATCATAACACTGTTGACAAAGAAGAGCAGAATAAACTGCAAACCCGAAATAATGCAGTCTGTCTGATTCTATCTTTTGTAACAAAACAGCAATAACATATTTTCATAAATATATAACAATGTACATAAAGAATGTGAAAACACAAATTCATAAAGCACTTACGATTACAAGCGTTTGTTGAAGAGAAACATGAAATGAAAGAAATCACTTAGTGCAGCATAAACAGATATATCTTATGCGCATTTAGGGTTATGTGATGTTAGTAACATAGATAAGTGACGTTGGCCATCTATACATTTCTACACAACATGGACTATCATCGTCAACACTTAATCATGTTTCTGGGAGCGGCAAGGCACTTGAGTCTTGATAGTGATTTGCCAGAACCCGTCTTCAGGACGCAGGTAATTAGTAAAATGAGGGCCAACTGGGTTCAATGAACGGGGTCCTGTACATAGCTGTTATGACCTAGGGGCAATAAAAAGTCTACGTTGAGAAATCATCAAAAAATGCCTTTATGGTAATCACATGGTGCATATATATAACACACATTGAAAGAAGAGTAGGGGTCCTACTAACCTGTTGTCAATTTCTTCAGAGCGTGGAAGGGAAAGCGATTTCAAAGTTAATAAGCAATATCCTATTAGTGCGGCATCGGACTGAATCCATTACTATAAACAAGGAAAGAAAGGGGGGTGCACAGAGATGTTAAATCGTTATACCTCTATGTGTCCAATACTTAATTGGCCTTTATTGTGTTTCAATTTACCATTTCTAGAGGGTGAATCATCACATTTGAATGTGGAGAAATCCCTTCTATTGGTGATTTAGTGATGTTGTGTTCACTATTGGAAGCGTTGGTGAAACTACGCGAAACATGGTGCGTCACTATCTCCTACAGAGATGGAGAGAGACAGAGTGTTGACAGTCATTGCATGTTAATCTCAGATGGGTAGTGCCAGAAAAATCTAACTGTGTCTTGTGTTACTTACTTGACGACAGCAAATAGATGTGTGTGGTCCCGTAGATCGAAAGATGTCTGCTATGGGAGCAGCTTGGTAAACATGCCCGTCGAGTGTATCGCAGCAATCGTATGGAAACCTAAACGGGAGAATAATGTACCATTAGTTTGGTATTGTCAACCAGCTATGTGAGAGTTCACAGAGCCGGTCGGCAACACGTCCCGCCTACCTCAGAAAAATTCCGTCAGTGACCGCCTCCGCTGTATCCTGCAGAAACTGAAAATTGACCATATTAAGTGGATGACCGCGCGGGAGCAAGAAGACTTGCTTGATCTATGATACAGTGTCCGCGCCATCTTGGACAGGTAAATAGTCTCGTGAAGGGCACGCAAAATGCGGGAAACGAGATGTGAGGAGGTACCAGTATCACGTCAATCAATACAAACTAATGTGTGCCAATACGAATGTCATGAGCACAGAGTGCATGCAGATAAAATCTGCCACATACCTAGCGGAAGATCAATCGTGTGTAAAGTGAATTCAACAATAAATATCAACTGGACCAAGGGGGAGACAGTACCACAATATTAATGGACTTCAAGTCTCCAAACAGTCATCCCAAACGAATGGGTTGAGTCTCCGCTCTATCTTGCGGAAACTAAAAAAGGACCATGTTAAGTAGGTGACCGCGCAAGAGCAAGAAAACTTGCTTGATCTATGATACAATGTCCGCGCCATCTTGGACAGGTAAATATTCTCGTGAAGGGCACGCAAAATGCGGGAAACGAGATGTGAGGAGGTAGCAGTATCACGTCAATCAATACAAACTAATGTGTGCCAATACGAATGTCATGAGCACAGAGTGCATGCAGATAATATCCGCCTCCTACCTAGAGAAAGACCAATCGTGTGTAAAGTAAATTCAACAATAGACATCAAATGGACCAAGGAGGAGCCAGAACCACAATATTAGTGGACCTTAAGTCTCCATGCAGCCATCCCAAACAAGTGGGTGTAATCACCAAAGGGCCATCCAAATTGCAGTCAGCGAATATATAATATTTTGCACATATCTGTATCTCATCAGTGCGCTAGTGAACAAAGAGATTCCATTCCACCGCAATATTTAATCCATTTTGAGCAGTTTTTAAATCATAAATCCATTTCTGTTGTAATCATAAGTGTTTTATGAATTTGTGTTTTCACATTCTTAATATGCATGGTTATATATTTATTAAAATATGTTTTTGATACTATGCCTTTGGTAAGATGCATAACTAGGTGAGAATTAACATCACCTGTTGAGTAGTCTACCTACACCTCATGTGTGGATAAGATGGGTAGCTGGTGGTGACATTGCCGTTTTGTTACTTGTGTTTATTCCTCAATCAACACAGCCCCCTAAAAAGAGGATTTTTCTTTGCTCAAACACTTTTGATACTTTGATTCTATCTTTCTACAATTATTTATACATTTTTTAATTGCTTTTATTAAAAAATCCATTAACAATTTCCAATGTTCTACCTCCATCCTTCTTCATTTACCATTATCTTAAAAAAATGCAACACATCAATCCTTCAAACATTAAAAAAAAAACACATTTCACAGTTTTAAAAAGGGTCCTAGGTAGTTTCCCGTTTAAACTCACTTCCTGTCATCACTCCTTAAGGTATTTTGTTTTTCAATGGTTTTGCATCCCTTCCTAGAATGCTGAAAGACTGAGGGCCCACTAAATGGCAGCGCGCCAGGAGTTTCTCTTGTTAGTGCTGGCTACTCATCTGTTTACTACCCACCATTTCATTATGGTTTGAAGGTCTCGGCGATCAATCTCACTAGTGTGACAATCAGCGTTGGCTTTTCTCCTAGACGCACCATATACCACCATTCATCTGTCATGAAGGAGTCCACTTCCTTTACCAACTTCCACATGTAGAGGGATCTCTGGTTCTTCAAACCCACACAATGTCATCCTAAGTGCTTCAGGGACACAGCAAGGTCTTTTTGTCCGCAGAATCTACAGGCCGTTTCTGAGTCATCTATTTGTTTTCGTGCTCTCAAGATCTCCTTTGTTGGGAAGAGGTTAAGGCGGATTCTCATGAATTGCTCCTTAAATCTTCTACATGGGAATTTAACCAGATATTTCGCCATTGTTCTCAAGGCTCTGCTTTCTCCATCTAATTCCCTCAACAATATGTATGTGTTCCCTTTTGCCCGAGTCCTTAGCCAGTCATCGTCATATATCTTACGTTTGACTCGACTCAGATTCGTTATTAGGTCTTTCTTAGTTACATTTAGATGAGCTAGACGTTTAGCACATTTATCTTTCCAGTAGTCTAACGGCCATTCCATTCTTTTACCTTGTACAGACCCTAATATTGTTAATGGAGGGGCTGAGTCAGCAATAAGGCACTTGCGAAACAGGCGTAGTGACTTCCACAGGCTTACTGAATACATAGAGTATAAACCCAGCTCAAAACTGATCAGGGCAAGGGGCAGACACTTGGTTTGTCGCAGCACCTTCTTCCAGAATAATCCTTCCCGGGCATCTCATATTTGCCATGGGAGATTCAGGGCTGCCTGTGCCCTGTATGTCAGGATTGGAATTGCCTTCATGTTATAGAAAGTCACAATAGGGATCATTGAGAATTCGCCGTATATGTTGTGGAGGACCTGACCTTGGCAGGCTATGTTTTTAGCTTTTGATCTAAAGCTCATTGACCATGGGGTTTCAATTGGGCTCTGATTTATACAGACTCCAAAATAAATAATCATTTCCGTTTTCTCCAGGTATTCTTCCCCAATCTGCCTTTTAAAATTGCATCTTTTTGCCCGACCACCTGAGTTTATGATCATCAACTTTGATTTTTTACATTTTACACACAGGTAATTTTTCTTAATATAGGTTTCTAAACTTGTAAGTCTTCTTTGTAAACCTATGGTGTTTTTATCCAACAGAATAAGGCTGTCCGCGTATAGGACCCAAGGTATTGGACATCCGTTTATTCTGGGGGGAAAGGTTCTCACCTTGGCTTGGTGTTCTGCTAAATCAGACGTATACATGCTAAACAAAATTGGTGCCAAGGGGCAGCCTTGTTTAAGTCCCCAGCGAGTCATGATTGCTTTAGTCAGTGTCCCCTTCATATTCATGCGCACTTGCATCGAGGTTCCTGAGTAGAGTTCTATGATTGATTCTAACAGATCTTGCAGGCAACCAAACCCCTTAAGCTTTTCCCAAACTTCTCCCCTACATATCCCATCAAAGGCCTGCTCTAGGTTGACAAATGCTACATAGATTTTCGTTTTTTCCCCTCATGTCCTGTAATGTTAAGAGGTTCATCAAAAGAGATGTACCAATATCCCTACTCCCTTAACGAATCCCGTTTGATGGGGGTCCAGGAACTCCGCTTCCCTGGTCCATTTTGTCAGGTGCCCCAACATCAGTGATGCAAAAAGCTTTCCCAGAATGTCAAGCAGGGCGATAGGACGTTAGTTATTCGGATTTGTCCTATCACCCTTCTTAAAAATAGGCTCTATGATTGCCTTCTTCCAGGACAGCAGTACCTTCTTTTTTTTAATTTTGATAATTGTTATTGAAGCATATAGTATACAATAATAAAGTCATTGTATCCGAAACATAATGCAGTAATCCATTGGATAAACTACTGATAAACGATAGATGACAGCAATTCTGGAGAACAAGTAATAGAGTTCACTGTATCCTTATTTAGTTTATACATTTCTAGAACAAAGTACCTTAATAATTAAGAAATAAACGAAAAGTATATAGCCATATATTGTGCACTACTTAGTATAGAATGATTTCTGCATTACAATAGATTAAATAGGGGGAGGGCAAACACAGGACAACCATAGGACAAACAAGAGATAAAAGGGGATGGGGGATCATGGGGAGCTAAGTAAAGAAGTGAGGCACTTTAGCATATTATACAAATATTCAATAAGGTATCAGGATTAATATTCATATATAAACATTCTAGGAGCATCCAAGGAGTGTGAGAATTTAAAGGAGGTCACATAAGTGATCCAGATAGCGAGTGAAAAATTACCATTTAGCATTGAACGTAGGTATAGAATTAAGATTGTTTGCCATAAACAGTTCCATCCTTTGCGTGAGACAAATGTTATTCCACCAGCTTCTAATGCACAAGGAACGAGAGTCTTTCCAATTGGCAGTTATGCTCATCATAGCCAAACAGATAAAGAGATCCTAGAGTTAGAAGCTTCAGATGTTAAGTGGGTGGTTATAGCAAGGCTTCCCAAAACAATATTTATGAAAGAAAGTGGGATATCTGTGAAAAAAAATGAATTAAGGTATTTCCACACCTGTTGCCAAACCTTGAAAGTATAGGGACACAAACAAAAACATATGCTCATATGATGCAGAGGCAGCTCCACATGACAATTAGTATTGTTACTTATCTTAGATAAAAATTGTTTAGCTGGTGTAATGAATGCTCTGTGTATAAAGAAGAGGAAATGCTGGAAGATATTTGCAGAGGCGGAGATATGCTTAATTCTAGAGAAAAGCATAAACCACGTATGATCATATAAAATGTAGCCAAAGTTGTCCTCCCATTGTGACGTATCGTACATATCTTTAGGGATGTTATCAAGAATGTTGTAGAATTTTGAAGCCTTAGTGTCTGAAGGCATTGTAAATTGTAGCAGTCTAGAGGCATTAGGAGTTAGAATATCATTGGAGGAGCTATGTAGTGCATCAAAGCAAGAATTAACTAATTTATTGTAGAAATTGTATTCTGTATTGGGAATGGAGAATTGATTTTTGACCTGTTGAAAAGATAGGATAGAGGACCTATTAATGATTTGCTGTGTAAATCGAATACCCCTTTTCAACCAGGATTTTCTGCTTAGGGTTCTATTATTAATCATGATCTTACTATTATGCCATAAGAAGGGGGAAAGGCATTTTTTGGAAAGTTTGTGTGTGGGAATAAAAAGAATTGGAGGGCAGATATTGTGGCTCTAGTAGGGTCTGATATAGCTGACGAGGAATGATTAAATAAATAAATAAGGTTGGTTATTTCTACAGGGAACTCTAACTGCTTCTCTATAGTACACCATGTGGGAATATCTGATACAATGGGACAGGTAAACCAACATCTAGATTGTTTCAGGAGAAAGGCAGTGTGGTATGCTTTAAAGTCTGGAAACCTAACTCCGCCTTTACCATAGAGCGCCTTCAATTTAATTACAGCTATTCTTTTGCTTTTGCCCTCTCCCCAAAGGAAATTTAGTAGTATAGAGTAAATAGATTTGTAAATGGAGGGAGATATCGGAACACAAAGGAGTTGTAGATAGTATAAGATTATTGGTGATAGCATCATCTTGATCGTATCAAGTCGTCCCCACCATGAAAGATATAAGGGAGACCATCTGGATGTTAATTCTTTTAATCTATCTATTAAAGATTGTGTATTACGTTTTATGGTATCCTGGATAGTAGGAGCAAATCTTCGACCTAGATATTTAATAGAGGAGCTACACCATTTAAAACCAAAGGGGTCAATGTCATGTTTAAGGCAGTAGAGATTGAGGGCCATGATTTCTGATTTGTCTTTATTAAGTTTGTAACCTGATACTGAGCTAAATTGAGATAGTACGTTTAGTAAATGTGGGAGGTGTGTTTTAGGGTTCTTAATGAGAATGAGGATGTCATCTGCATAAGCAGCTATTTTTATATAAGATGTACCACTTGCTATACCTGGGATATGTTTGTTAGATCTGATTAGTTCTGATAAAGGAAAGGATGTATTAAATAGGTGAGAAGGGGCAACCCTGTCTGGTTCCTCTGCTGAGGGAAAAAAATGGGGAGGTTAGACCATTAATACATATTGAAGATTTTGGGGAAGAGTAAAGTAACCTGACTAGAGACATGAACTTGTCGCCACAACCGTGCCAACGAAGGGTCTGAAACATGAAGTCCCAATTGACCCAATCAAAGGCCTTTTTTGCATCTAGTGCTATAACAGCAGAGCCCTGATTATCTATTTTATGTTTGTTTGATAGGTGGATAGCATTCAAGAGTAGTCTGGTTTTGGAAGAAATATTTCGCCCTTTAACATAGCCAAATTGATCAGGTTTAACTAGGGAAGGAAGAGAAGACCCAATCATATTGGCTAAAAACATTTGCAAAGATTTTACTTTCAATGTTAATAAGAGAGAGGGGCCGATCTTTCCAGGTAAAGAAGGATCCTTGTCGGGTTTGGGGAAGAGAATGAGAAAGGCCTCTGAAAAGGATCCAGAGGAGGCTTTTTGGGAAATAAAGTAAGAGAATGTATTTTGTAAGCTTGGGAATGAGGGAATGAGACAAACTATCAAATAATTCTGTGGAAAGACCATCAGGGCCAGGAGCTTTGCCCTTACCTAAGCATTTAATTGCTTTGGAAATTTCTGGAAGAGTAATTTCATTATCTAAATGGGATAAATCCAATTGGGGTAAGAGGATCTGTTTATATTATCAAAAAATGATGTGATGTTGTTATGGGGAATAGAATTCTCAGGAGTGTATAGGTTGGTATAGACATTTTTGAAGCAATTCAGTATATCATTGGGATGGTGATTAACGGTGCCGGAGGAGTCTTTAATGTGGGAAATGAAAAATGTTTCTTTTTCGTTTTCAAGTACGAGGCCAGTGCTTTTCCTGCTTTATTCGATGTTTGGTAGATTTTCGTTTTGTATTTAAGAATAGTCCCCTCAGTAAGATCTGGGATCTCTTTATTGATTAGGAAGCATATGGTCAGTACCTGACGAAGATAAGTAGGGTTGGAGACGCTATAATAATGTTGTTCAGCTCTAGTAAGCTGAGAGTAAAGGTCATCAAGATGCTTTTTGTGTAGAGCTTTCATTTTACCTGAGTAATCCATAATGTAATCTCGCAAAGCTGACTTGAAAGCATTCCAGTTATTCACAGCCGATGTATCACAGTCTAGGTTATCAGCATAGAACTGTTGAACAAAAGACTCAATGGATAGAATGAAACGAGGGTCCTGTAAGAGAAAATTGTTAAGCTTCCAACGAGATGACGGTTTATGTACGTCTGAAAGACTAAAAGATGTACAAACAGGGGCATGATCGGAAATAATTATATTTTCTAGTTTAGAATCAATAATGGTGCCTGTAAGGTTTTTAGTAGAGAAAATATAATCTAGGGGGGAGAGAGAGTTATGTGGGGAAGAGTGGAAAGCGTAGTCAAGTTGGGTTGGGTGAGATATCCTCCAAGTATCAATAAGGCCGGTGTTGGCTAAACATCCTAAAAAGGATTTGTGTGATTTGTTGTTTTTGAACAAGCAACTAGATTTTCTATCAAGAAAAGGATCAAGGACCTGATTCATATTCCCACACATAATTAAATTGGTAAAGTCATTTTGAAGTATCAATTGTTTCATGGAAACCCAAAACTTGGGGTCTGGATTAGTGGGACCATAGCTGTTCAGAATGCTAACATATGTAGATTCTATTTTTAGTTTGACCCAAACCCGTATCCCATCCATATCAGCACCTTGATCAAGAACTTTGTGTGGTAATTTCTTGCTAATTAAAATACTTACATCATTTTTCTTAGCGACAGCAGGACTGGAAATGATTTCCTTAACCCAACGGGATTTCAGTTTCAATGCTTCTTTGTTAGATAAATGTGTTTCTTGCATAAATGCTCTGGAAGGGTTGAGTTTGTTAAGATGAGAGATGACCTTACATCTCTTGATGGGGTTATTACAACCTTTGATGTTCCATGTGACACATTTGAAGATCATAGTAACAATTCAAATATTATGATAACAAATCCATAAACCGAGACCATATAAATGCGAATAATAGGTGCCAAAGAACAATATCTTAAGTAACAATTAATGTGAATAAGTCACATAAGGAAGACACATAGGGTAATGGGACAAGGGTTGGGGAGTCTAATCATAGACAATTTCCTAAAGGTTAAGGTGTATTAAATGGAACACAGATCAGACAGGATAAGAGAGGCTAGGGGAGAGTAAAATTGTAGGGAAGGGTGACACCCGCTGAGTCGTCAAAAAGAAAAAAGAGCGACTCAGGATGGAACATGGACGTTGCAAGGCCACCCAACCCACAGTTTATAAAGAAGAAATAATCATGACATTATATTTGAGATAGCGAGGAAAATAAGAGAGTGAAGTGTTCATGTAACAAAGGAAGTGGAGGTACTAACAGGAGAGGAAGTGCCCATGCCGTTGGATTTGATGCACCGTATAAATGCTCTTAGGTCTGCAGACTCTTCAAACATTATGGTACGGCCTTCATGTGTTATTTTAAAAGAACATGGATGGTATAGACCATAACATATATTTAGCTGTTTCATGTATTAAATCTGAAGGTAAGTGAAGCAGAGCTGTTAGACATTTTTGCAAAATGACAATGGTATCAGTTCCTTCTGAGCCCTCTGGCAGACCGGAAATTCAGAGGTTGTGATGTCTGCTGCGATTTTCCAAATCTGCGTTATGTTTTTGAGGATCTTTGATTGATTTTTCAAGTTGTTCTACTTTAGAAGTAATTTCTTCTACTAGACCAACTCTTTCTCAACCTCATCCATTCTATTCTCAAAACCTTTCCATCTGTCATCCAACTGTTGTAATTTTAGATTTGTAGTCTCTATAAAAGATTTGAATGATCTGATTTCTGATAAAATGGCATCAATAGCTGGGTCGCAGATGCTTAACGGAGGAGGTGATTCACTTTTGGGTCTCTTGAGGTTGGAAGCAGCGGTATTAGATTCTTTAGAAGTAGGAGTATTGTTTTTTTGTTAGCAGCCATGTTATTAGCTGAGATATATGAATATATGTAAAATTGCAAAATGCTTGGCCAGATGTATTAATGTTGGGAGGCAAAGAGATGTTGAAGATTGCAATGGGCAACACAATAATAGATTCCTCTTCAGATGAAAACTGTTTTGAAGAAGGCTTGAGGTAGTAAGCAAAGAACCGTAGAGACTCTTAGAACTGATATGTGAGGCTATATATCCCAGAGTTTACAATTATGATGTCCATATTATACAGGTCGTGCTACTCCTGATAAAGGAAGTTAATAGAAACACTAGGAAATAATAAGGAGTAAACCTAGGCATGAATTGAGAGTGCTACCATCCTTATAACTGTGAAATGCATCCAGCTAGTATAGGTAGCCAGTTAAGGAAGGTTCAGCTTAGATTTATAGTAACAACAAACAGTTCCAAGCGTATTCCAACAAGTTGAAAAAATAGTTCAAATATAGTGAAAGATATCAAATATTTACCTGCCGTACCAAGAAAGAAGAACAGGAATAGAAAGGATTGTGACAAGGAGACAGCAATGTATAGTAAATATCCTTTTGGACAATGCTGTTTTCCTTTCTATATTATTTTACCAAAAATAGTCTTATCGCTGTGAGAATTATGGAACAGAAATGTTCTGGGCAGTAGTTGTGAGGAGGAATATTGTAGTGAGATTATTAGTAGATAAATTAAATCTTCCGTGTCTCTGAATGTTTTAGTGCATTAGGAAAGTTTCATGTTGAACGAAGACCAGCTCTTTTTTTTTTTCTTCCCTTAACAAAGCTTTGTGGAGTATGCTGTTACGCGCCGGCACCAGAGCCGGCGATTTTGAAGAGGGAGGGCCGACCAGGCCGCAGCGGGCGCGTCACAATAGGCGTGATGCCGGCACTTACTTCAGAGATGGCAGATGGCGGCTGCAGCGGTCGTCAGGGCTGGAATGCCGGAGCTCGCCACGCAGCGAGGAAGAAAGGGGAACAGCGCCGAGTTCTTATCAGCTGTCTCAGCAAGCGGACTGGTCCATGGCACTGAGGAGAGAAGGTAAGTAAAGCAGCGGGAAATGTGAATAAATGCTTTATATATTTCTATGTGGGACAGAGCTACCAGGCTACACGGCCATCTTCTTTGGCGTCAAGTAACACCCCCCAGCGGTACCTTCTTTTTCTTCATTATTAACTGAAATAGCCCATATGCAAAATCTGACCATTGTTCAGGGTTTCGTCTCAAAATACTGTTTGTGAGGCCATCTGGTCCCGGTGCTCTATATGTACTCAGTTTAATAATTAAACACAAGATGTCATTTTTTCAAATTTCCATGACCATGGGCAGTGTGAGTGCCAATCTTAAAATCCCCCGAGGCATTTGCACTGAAGAGAGATTGGAAGTGATCAACCCAGGTTTCTTCGGCAACCCCCGTCATCTGCACTGCATCTTGGGTTACCCCCCAGGCATTGATTAATTCCTAGGTTAATTGGGAATTTGCCCTGTCTGGGGCAAGGCGAACTGCGCCTTGCTGTGCCGGCACTGCCTGAGGCTGCAGGACTGCATTCCCCCTCTGATCTGCTGGCCCAGGAACAGGATCAGATGTAGCATAGTGTGACCCTGCATGCGTAACCACCAAAGGCGGACCTACCAACACTGACATCCCCATTGAGGGTTCTACCCCTGGTGCAGGTGGGTTGGACAGTACAGAATCCCTCCCAGAAACACTTACCTGCGACGGCACATAGGTCTCATCATTCAAATCGACACCTGAATAGAGCTCGGTGGAGGTGCACCCAGAGACACCCCTTGAGATGATGGCCTGCAGCAAGTGTGAGTTCTCACCCACCACCACACCACGTCCCTCACTGGTGCCCGGTCGGGCCTGAGACCCCTTCTGGGTCTGCACCATCTCCACAACCCCAGCAGTATCAAGTGCGTCATCCCCTGCAAAGACATGAAAGAAAAGAAATGGGAACAGGCATTAGCAACATGGAACACAATGAGGGCTGAGAAGCAACAGAAACAGAACTTCATTGACACACACGTTTTCAGCGTCAGTTCTGATTCAAACTGAGATCTTGGTTGTTTGAATGGCAATCTCCAGTTTTTGTACTGTTGTTTTCTTTGTTTTAATTTCTGTTCTCTGCTTATCCTTGGGAGTTTCTTCAGTTCTCTGATGTCATGTCTAAATTGTTTCCTAGCCTCCACCAGATCGTTATTGTAGCTATGTTTATGGGCATATTCAGGGTTCCCTTACCTGATTTGTTCCATCACAAATTGAGCTAGTAAAGGTGTATACTCCTGGTTACCCTCACAGTCAAGATGACCTTCAGGCCATTGTTTTGTTAGCTTGACAACTTCTCCTGTGGTGACTGCTAGTGTATTTCTTCCTTCTGATGCGGACACTTTTATACTAAGTATCAAGATCCCTGCTGGAGGGAATCTTTTCCAACATAGTGTCAATAGGGAATGGTCACTAGATGTCATTCTGGTGATGGCCAGGGAGGTCACTTCCTGCTGGACATTTGAGGATACAACAAAATAATCAAGAACGTTCTTAGCTTGGCCACTGTGCCACGTATGATTAGCAGGAATATCACCCTTTGTTTGTTCGTTCAGCAAGTGAAGATCTTTGGCGTCCATTTCCATCAGCAATCTGCTAACTCTTTCATTGTAGTCGTAGCCTTGGCATTTTTTTTACCTGGTGGCATAGATTCATTTCCACAGCATCTTATATTTAAATCTTCGGAAGGTATAGTATAAACAATGTTTCTTTCGACTCTCACTGAGTCAATTAGATTGGTAATGCAAAATACAAAATCTGCCTCTTTGATTTTTGCAGGTTTCCAACACACATTCAATAATTGAACCAGCTTTCACCGCCACCCTTCAGGTTTCCGGATTTCCAGTATTAACATTTGTATCGAGGCATTTGGATTATGATGTTCTAAAATACGGATATCTTGGCCCATTTTAATTAGTGACAGCAGGCCCAAATGGGGTCTGCCCTTTGGCCCTTTTATCGCTGGGTTTAGGAAGCTTAAAAAGCCATCACATAGGGGTGATTCTCTCAACCAACATTCTTGGAAGCTCAAAATGTTGTGGGCCTTCAAGTCAATGGCCCTCATTACGACCCTGGCGGAAAGCGGCTGACCGGAGCGCCACAGCGGAAATAGCGTTTCCGCCATTGCACGAAGGAGCAAAGTGCGGCCCATTCCGACCCATCGGGCACGAGCACCACGGCATGGCGGAAGTGCAAAGTCCGCGATGGCGGAAATGACCCCAAAACGGCCCACACCGCCGCCGTACGGCGCCCTAGGTGCAATACCGCCACCCCTCTTAGCGGTCACCGCAGTGTGCGCCTCCCGGAAAGTACGGTGGCCGGAAATATACGGAAACGGAAGTAAAAACATGGGCCCGGAACGGGAAACATCCCGGCGCACACCTATAAATACACTAAAACCACACAACCACTAAAATCACTACCCTGAAACACACCCCAACCCGTCAACCACCCTAGCGAAACCAAGAATAATGGGAAAAGCAGCGAAGAAAGCGTGCGACCGCAAGCGGCAAGTCCACTTCTCCCGCGAGGAACTCACCGTGCTAACAGAGACCCTCCAGGAGAATGCTGCCGTCGTCTTTTGCACGCAAATGACCAGGACGGCACTCGCCAACAAGAAGGCCATATGGGCTCTGGTGGCACAGCGGGTAAGTGCGGTGGGGACCGCACCCCGCACCCCACAGCAATGCCGCAAGCGATGGGACGACCTGCGGATACGCGTCCGCAGCATACTCTCTGCCAACCGCAACATTGCCACAGCCACCGGGGGAGGTCCTGAATCACCCATCAAGTTGACCCCCTGGGAAGAAATCTGTGCCTCCACCATCGGAATGGAGAGCATAGAGGGAGTCGGAGGGATGGAGAAAGGAGTGCAGACATCCGAAGATTCAGGTAGGTGGGCCAGATAAAACAATGCCAAATCCACACAGTCCATCCATGTGAAGTACCATGCGTCCACATAGTGCAACAGAAACACATGTCCAGGAGAACGTCCACACACATCGGCCTGCAAGCGCACGTTAAAACCCACAATAAATACATAAATAATTAAAAACCCCTAATACACGCACTACACGTGCAGCAGGCACACCCTAACTGCAGGCTGCCAGACAACTGCACCCTCACTCCACACACAAATCAAAGCACCTCCAAGGCCCCGACCCAAATCACCCTCAGGTACCACCCCAATGCATGTGATACAATGCCATTCCAATTCCCACAGACCCAT
This sequence comes from Ambystoma mexicanum, assembly GCF_040938575.1. Taxonomy (NCBI): domain Eukaryota; kingdom Metazoa; phylum Chordata; class Amphibia; order Caudata; family Ambystomatidae; genus Ambystoma; species Ambystoma mexicanum. Next base: position 1,331,232,659 of record NC_090931.1, read on the forward strand.
CAATAACCCTCGCCCTCCTTTACTCCACCACAGGGTCCTATCCAAACGACGAGCTACAGGACACCCCTACCAGCACACCTGCAAAGAGGGCCAAGACCAACGGCCAGAGACCCTCCACCTCAGCTGCACGCATCAAGACACGGCAGCAGCACAAATCAGGTGGCAGCACAGAGGAGGGAACATCAACAGGCACCCCAGCAGCCAGCATGCCCACAACACCACCACCACAGGTCCCCCCAATGGATGCCACAGAAGGTACTGCCTCTGGTGGCAGCAGCACCATAGGTGACACCCCATTGATGGCAGCATGCTCGGACACAGAAAACGGGGATGCCGAAGTCAGATCCATCCATGACCTGTCCCAATCCCCCTGTCTGTTCCATCCCGTACAACAAGAGGATACCACGCAGGGGCACCCACCAGACGACGACTGGCCATCCCCCCCAAGCCCTGTGGCAAGGCAACATGAGGACAACAGCCCCTCTGTGACACCCCCGCAAATGGCCATGGGCCAGCAGAGGCAACAGTCCCTGGACAAGTTAATCGAACAACAGCAGCAACTGGCCACACTCCTCAAGGACCATGCCGATGAATGTGGGGGCACTAAGGCAGACATAGAAACATCAACTGAGACACTTAGGGCAGAAATAGAGAGAGGTACAGAGACGCTAAGGGCACAAATGGAGAGAAGCACCGAGAGCCTGAGGGGGGAACTGCATGCGACGTCCAAAGACGTATGTGCCGAACTTGCCGCAGTGCGCCGTGTGCTCACTGAGCTCTCGCAAACCCTTAGGGACATGCATGGACGTGAGCAGGCAGACACATCATCCGTTGCAAGTTCCGTCCAGGGCAGCCCCCAACGTAGATCTGGAAGGAACCTGCGCTCCACAGGCAGGGGTGCCCCTGATACCCGCAGAGGGGGCTTGCAATAGCGACAGCCCACCGACAATGAGCATCTCTGGACACTGGTGTTCGGGGGGGAGGTAGGAGGGTGGAGGGGGTGTGTTGGGCTCACTTGGGTGGCGGGTCGATAGGGTGTTCAACATGATATCACATATGCCATAAAAAGTGCACGATCAACCAATGAGAAGTGTGGACATTGATCTTTGTGTACTAGGCCATCATAGGCGCACAGTCCATATTGTGCATGTCCCAGACACACGCAGTGCCACGAGTCCCGTGTCCATGTATCAGCCACCAGGCGTGAGTGCTAGAAGCATGCATCTATGAGATGCTGACGAATGTCACGGGCCTCCGGTGCCTCGCAGACTCCATGAGGTGCTGCCACATCCCCACCCTCATCATGACCATCATCAGGTGCTTGCAGTTCTGCGTCAGGGGGCATGGGCACATTTCTACGTACGCACATGTTGTGGAGCATGACACATGCCATCACCATCTTTGCAACCTTCTCATGGCGGTACAGGAGTGCCCCGCCAGACCTGCTGAGGCAGCGGAAACGAGTCTTCAGTAGGCCGAATGCCTGTTCAATGACTACACGGGTACGTGAGTGGGCATGGTTGTAGTCCTCCTCATGCTGGTCCCGTGGGTTCCGGACTGGTGTGAGGAGCCATCTCTTCAGTGGATATCCAGCATCACCTGTATGTGGACGAGAAACGTATGATGTGGAATGCCATTGATACGTACGCACACCCCCCCCCCTTCCTGGCAGGTCAATGCCAATTCACATACCCCACATCATCATGCATGTAATGAGACTCACCGAGTAGCCAGGATCTGTTCCCTGCGTGTCGCTCCATGTAGCGTGGTATTGTAGAGTTCCTCAAGACCATAGAATCATGGGTTGATCCAGGGAATCGGGCACAACAATGTGTAATGATCCTGTTGGAGTCACACACCATCTGTACATTCAGGGAATGAAATTGTTTTCGGTTGCGGTACTGGGCCTCCATGGCATGTGGGACGACCAATTCAACATGGGTGCAGTCGATGGCACCAATGCAACCCGGTATGCCGGCAAGTGCATGGAATCCCACTTTTGTGTTGGTAATTTCCTGCTCCGAGCGTGGTAGAGAGATGTAGTCGTCTGCGTGCTGCAGGAGGGCATCGAGCACTTGCAATAGTGTCCGTGAGAACAGTGGCTGAGAAATGCCATGCAACTGTCCGACTGTGTGCTGGTAGGTGCCTGTGGCCAGGAAGTGGAGTACAGACACCACCTTCAGTAGGGTTGGGATGGCGGTTGGGCTATCTATCATGCTGACAAGGTCAGCCTTTGTCATGTCCACAATGGCGGCTATGGTGTCCCGGTCCAAACGGTAGAGGGTGTGGATCTGCTCATCAGTGAGGTTGAACGGATGTGCTCGGAGGCGTGGGATTGCGGGCTGCCTGCGTGGTGGTAGTGGCTGTGCTGGTGGGCCTTGCTGGCCCTGCCTTGGCCTCCTCCTCCTCCTGCGTCTCCTCCGTGCGGCCGGTTGTAGTTGGTGTTCGTCTTCTTCTTGGAGTTGGAGCACTTGCAGTGCTATCAGGTCCCCCAGGGCCAACATCGCGAGTCCTGCCGGTAGCATTTCGGTGTGGTTGTGGGAGGAGACTGGCTGTGCAATTTATGTGTTTTCAGGCTGTATGGCCTCCACCTGTGGTGATTGATTCCACCTGTGCAAACTGCTCTCCCCTTTGGCCGAGCACGTCCCGCGCACAACGCTGCAATTCGGGGAATTGTATCTTGCTATTACGATCATGTATTAGTACCCGATGGCCGTGTAAGATTGGTTGATATGTTCATTCTGCTGTGGTCCCATTGTTTCACATACTATCTGTGCAGTCGCGATCTGACTTGTGAGGGGTCAGTGGAACGTAGTACTCGAGTAACGGTGGGCCCTCATGCATCACTGTACCGAGTTGCAACGACGGGCGGGGCGTCCCATTCGTGGGTGAAGGCAGTTGCCATTTTCACACACAGCCGCACTCGATGGAATAATTAGTGATTTCAAACGGCCACAGATGCCTTTTCGACGTGATGTTGCAAATGAGGAATTCGAGGGGCGGCGCTTTCGGTTTCCAGCTAGCGCCGAGGAGATGCCCACAGGTCTGACTGCAAATGTAACGTTCTATTGTTCTATGTCCTTGGGACAGGGGCCATGGCGGGGAAGCAATGATTGATATGAATAGTTGGGGATGCGCAATAGCTACGTGGGCGATGAGGCCGTCCGTTCCCAAATACATGTTACTTCACAACACTGGATTTACGGGCTGGGGCACTGTGGATTTAGCAGGCTGCATAACGCACAGACTCAATGGATGTTTCTAATGTTATGTGAGTAATTATGCAGGCATTTTGATCCCGGGATGAGGGAATGATGGATGGATGCATGGGCAGGTGATTTGATACAGAGTTTGCCATGTACAGGGCTTCTTGGGATCTATCCGCCTCCCCTACGCTATGTGATGCAGGGCTGCCATAGTGGGACCATCGTCCATCTGGCCTTGTTGAGCCCTCCCTGTCTCGAGGCGCCCTCAGACACTTGTGTCCATGCACGTTAACATTCCCATCTGATGGAATCTGTTTTGACAGGCGCATGCACAGGTACACTCGTTTGTGATGGTGTTTGCACCTCGATATAGATGGTTATGAGTCGCAAGTGGTTTTGGGGTGGTGATGATCCTTTTGGTTGGGCTAGCATGCATATGGCTGTGGATTTCGTGTGATCATTGAAGTGAGTAGTTGGAATGTAGTTCTGATGGCCATTCTGTTCTTTTTGTTTTCTTTTGGTTGACAGGTATCTCCTCCCCTTTTGCCACTGCCATCTGTATGCCACTCCTGCAGATGGCTTTTACTCCCGACACCTGCTGCTTCGTGTGAATCAGTGGAGCAGCATTATGATCTTATGGGACGATCGCCAATGGGCCACATGCCCTTACGCAGTACTGGTGGCTCGGTGCAACATTTCGGCCTTTCAGCTGGACTAGTGCCTCCCCATTGGGACGGCCCTGCGGTTCTGTGCGCTTCCATGTAGCCTTTTCGTACGTGAATGTGGCTCTGTGTACCATGGGGGTACAGGGCGACACACAGGTAGTGGCTGGTCATTTCTTGCGGAAGCAGCCCACAATGGTGAATGGTGTTTTGGAGTTCATGGCCTGATGGCTGTATGGGCTTGGTGATTTTGATGTGCATTAAATTTCTATTCTGATTTGGCCCGTGTAGCGTTCTTCTTTGCAAGTGATGTGGCATATGCCTATTTGGGGGGCGATGTATTGTGAGGAGATCTGCACTGGGTTCCAGCTTCGGAGTTTGGTTGCGTGGTACTGTACTGGGCGCGTTTGCCTACGGAGCCCGTGAGGTCAGGGATGGGGGCTGCCAATATGACAGTTTGAATGTTGTCATGCTCAGGGGCGGGGGATTGGGTTTTGTGTAACAGATGCCGGTCGGCCAGGTGGACTGGTGGAATGATGTGATTTTCGGAATGTTGGTGGTCACTGGTGCCTGTGTTTGCGTGCGTTTCTTGGTGGGGGACTGTGGTCATGTCCATTGGGATGGCTTCTGTATTCGTGCCATCTGTGCCCTGCAGCTCCCATTGGCCCCTCTTGTGTTTCTTTTGTTCGTTGGCATGCATGGGTGACTTGTACATTTCACTGGTTGCATTGTGGCTTCATTGCACCTACGGGGAGTTGTACTTTGTGGGCAGGGAGCGGTGTACAGGCACTCAGTGGGGCCGTTTACGGTTGATTCGCGATGCCGTACTTCTCGCCATGGCGGAATGGTACATTGCGCCATGCCTGATGGCGTTAGGTACATGTCCGCTTGGGTCGGAATTGGCGTACCGTTGCACCATGGTGGTGTTTGCGGTTTGGCATGGCGCGCGCGCGCGTGCTTGGTGCAGTTAGCGTTGGCGTTCACTTCGGTGTCGCTAATGGTTTCGTACTTTGCGGTGACGGGTCATAATCGCACCGAGCGCTATTCGATGGCGGTATTGCATTTCCGCCATCGTTTTTCGATTTCCGCCAGGGTCGTAATGAGGGCCAATGTCCTTATTTGTGAACAAGTGCTGGAAGCCCCTTGTATTCCAGTATCCTATTCACAGATCCTCCAAGGTCTTTACCGTCTCACATTATGCATGATTTTCATTTATGAGTACTCCCGGTAACCAGACCCCGACATCTACTCCTTTTCCGGTGATGTGCCCTGCTGTTGATTTACTATTCTGGGCTCTTTCCTCGTGGCCATGAAGGTGACAGTCAAACAGTCGCGATCCTTGGCCCACGATCTTCGTGTTATTTCTTTAAAGACTTTTGCTGGCTTGGCTTACTTTGCAAATGATGCAATAGTTTGATTTTGTCCACGTTTCTTGATGCCGTTCTTGCTTTCACCTGTGGATGGATTTACCATATCATGGCGGGTCTGCCCTGCATAGTTTGATCAATTTCTTTTAAATCGAAACCTAAGGGTCTTAACATTTCAGCTGCTTCGCGTGAAATATTTGTAATCAAATTTGTTCTGAGGTGCAATAGAACCCACTCCATTCGTGGTATTTCCTTAACAAATTGCATCACTAAGATGTCGTCCGGTGTGTTGGCATGTAGGGTTTGGATGCGGTGCAGTAGAGTCATAACATTTTTTCTATTTAGAATTAAATCCTCTTCAGATTGGGTCACAAATTCTAATGATAGAATCAATTTGTTGTAGAAAGATGGTATTGTTCGCATTTCAGAATTTGATGACTTTTGTTTTTTCGAACACGTTTTTGACTTTGTCTGTTCCATTTCCCTTTAATATTCATCAACCAGCTTTCTTTTTTCGTCCACAGTTATGAATTTATTCCTCCTCTGGTTCCGATTGAATATACTGACAGGCCGATTCATGGAATTAATGTGCGCCAGGGAAACCAGCGCACAGCCATTCATGGAAGTCCGTGCGCGAGTAAAATATTGGATGTACGCTGAAAAAGTGGCGGCGCACAGGTCATCCAATGGCGTGCACCACGGCCGCTGCGAAATCGCACATAGTGCGGCGCACATCACAAAAGTAGGCGGAACACGGGGCGTAACACTCGGAATGGGGAACAGCGCGTGAAAATATGGGCGTCACGGGGGAAGTACAGGAGGCAAGTGCGCGGAACACCCACACACTCGCCAACAACTCGTATTCATGGAATCGAATAGGGCAAACCAGCGCACGGGCAAAGACGCGCACAGGGCCAAACAAGTACGCCACAAGAAAGCAGGCGGTAGCGTCCCTGCGCCTGAAATAAATGTGCGCCAAAATGTGCGCTAACAAAAAGCACCCATATACAGCTATGATGAATGATCCATACAGTGGCCCTCTAGGACAAATGAGGTGCAAAGGGCTACCGACAAACACGGACACCCGCCTTGTGAAAAATAGCGTGTGCGTGTATTACAGGGTTCGCGGGAAGTTCCACACGCGATTGGCCTGGGCACGTGTATTCCGGGGTGCGCGGGAAGTTTCACACGTGAATTTGCAGGGTACGTGTATTTCGGTGTGCGTGTGAAGTTCCACACGCAATTTCAGCAGGGTACGTGTACTCCGGGTGCGCAGCAAATTCCACACGCAAATCCAGCAGCCTACGTGTATTTCGGGGGTGCCGGGGAGTCCCACACGTGAATTGGCCGTGTGGGTCCTCCCAACTGTTCCCTCTAAACCCTCCATGGCTCCTGCAGGTGGCCCCACCACAGGGGACTACCCTGCACCCTTGCACATGTCCCGCAGGCAGCCCATCCACCATGGCCATGCCCCCCAGCCAACCCACATGTCACCTTGCACTACTGCCCACCAACGCATGTCTCCCTGCACCCCCACCCCCCAGCACTGTAGGGCACCCTCCACCAGGCCCCCACTCCTGTCCCCCTGCACCCCCACCCCCCTGCATCCAGGGGCACCCTCCACCCGGCCCCCACTCCTGTCCCCCTGCACCCCCACCCCCCTGCATCCAGGGGCACCCTCCACCAGGCCTCCACTCCTGTCTCCCTGCACCCCCACTCCCCAGCCGTGCGATTTGCCTGGGTACGTGTATTCCAGGGGTGCGCGGGTAGTCTCACACGCAATTCCATCAGGGTACGTGTATTATGGGTCCGCGTGAACTTCCACACGCGATACCAGCAGGGTACGTGTATTCCAGGGGTGCGCGGGTAGTCTCACACGCGATTCCATCAGGGTACATGTATTATGGGTCCGCGTGAACTTCCACACGCGATACCAGCAGGATACGTGTATTTCGGGGTGCGCGTGAAGTTCCACACGCAATTTCAGCAGGGTACGTGTACTCCAGGTGCGCAGAAACTTCCACACGCGAATCCAGCAGCCTACGTGTATTTCGGGGGTGCCGGGGAGTCCCACACGTGAATTGGCCGTGTGGGTCCTCCCAGCTGTTCCCTCTACACCCTCCACGGCCCCTGCAGGTGGCCCACACCACAGGGGACTACCCTGCACCCCTGCACATGTCCCGCAGGCAGCCCATCCACCATGGCCATGCCCCCCAGCCAACCCACATGTCACCTTGCACTACTGCCCACCAACGCATGTCTCCCAGCACCCCCACCCCCCAGCACTGTAGGGCACCCTTCACCAGGCCACCACTCCTGTCCCCCTGCACCCCCACCCCCCTGCATCCAGGGGCACCCTCCACCAGGCCCCCACTCCTGTCCCCCTGCACCCCCACCCCCTGCATCCAGGGGCACCCTCCACCAGGCCCCCACTCATGTCCCCCTGCACCCCCACCCCCCAGCACTGTAGGGCACCCTCCACCAGGCTCCCACTCCTGTCCCCCTGCACCCCCACCCCCCTGCATCCAGGGGCACCCTCCACCAGGCCCCCACTCCTGTCCCCCTGCACCCCCACCCCCTGCATCCAGGGGCACCCTCCACCAGGCCCCCACTCATGTCCCCCTGCACCCCCACCCCCCAGCACTGTAGGGCACCCTCCACCAGGCCACCACTCCTGTCCCCCTGCACCGTCCACCAGGCCCCCACTCCTGTCCCCCTGCACCCCCACCCTCCTGCATCCAGGGGCACCCTCCACCAGGCCCCCACTCCTGTCCCCCTGCACTCCCACCCCCCTGCATCCAGGGGCACCCTCCACCAGGCCCCCACTCCTGTCCCCCTGCACCCCCACCCCCCAGCACTGTGGGGCACCCTCCGCCAGGCCCCCACTCATGTCCCCCTGCACCCCCACCCCCAGCACTGTAGGGCACCCTCCACCAGGCCCCCACTCATGTCCCCCTGCACCCCCACCCCCTGCATCCAGGGGCACCCTCCACCAGGCCCCCACTCCTGTCCCCCTGCACCCCCACCCCCCTGCATCCAGGGGCACCCTCCACCAGGCCCCCACTCCTGTCTCCCTGCAACCACACCCCCCAGCCGTGCGATTTGCCTGGGTACGTGTATTCCAGGGGTGCGTGGGTAGTCTCACACGCGATTCCATCAGGGTACGTGTATTATGGGTCCGCGTGAACTGCCACACGCAATACCAGCAGGGTACATGTATTTTGGGGTGCACGGGAAGTTCCACACGCAAATTTGCAGGGTACGTGTATTTCGGTGTGCGCGTGAAGTTCCACACGCGACTGGGCCTGTGAGAGTGGAGTACGTGTATTCCAGGGGTGGGCGGGAATATTTACTCGCAACTGGGCCTGGGAGAGCGTGTTACGTGTATTCCTGGGGTGGGCAGGAAGATTTACACTGTCGCCTACAATGCGCCAAAAAAATAAAAGATCCAATCCTGAAGCACGTACGCCAGCATGAAGCAGGCACACGTCCCGCGCAGCATAAAAGAGTGCGCAAACAACAAACAAGCTCAGATGCCGGGATGAATATACCGTTCCTAGCAGCAGTGGCCGTGGGATACCGCAGGAGGAGGAGAAGGATAGTCAGGGCCAGAATCTTCACACCCAGAACCAGCCTATTTGGTATGCCTGATGACCAGGTGTATGGGAGGTACAGGTTTCCACCACACGTAATACCTGGTCAGTGAGTGGGAGGATGACCTCACATCACCCACCCTGTGCTCCCAAGCACTCAGCCCCCTGGAGAAGGTCCTCAATGTACTGCACTTCTTGGCTACCGGATGATTTCAGCGGACAAGTGCCATAGTGGGGGGGGTGTCACAGGCCACGCAGTCACGGTGCTTACACCAGGTGTTGGCCATCATCACTGCACGCCCATCAGTCCGCAGGCACATATACCTGCCCAGAACACCTGCAGAAAGGCAGGCTGTCAGACAGGATTTCTACAGGGTGGCACAATTCCCCAAAGTGCTAGGTGCCATTGATTGCACCCATGTGGCTCTACGTCCCCCCAGGGCATCTGAGCACATCTATAGAAACCGCAAGCACTGGCATTCCATCAACGTCCAGGTAGTATGTGATGCCAAGGGAATCATCACCTCAGTATATGCCAACTATCCAGGGTCCACCCACGATAGCTTCATTTACAGGATGTCAACCCTAAACCGGGACATGGAAGCTGGGCGGCATGGCGATGCATGGCTGCTTGGTGAGTAGAAATGCCACAGCACACGCATGCATGACAGATACAGAGTAATGCCAATACCCCACTAATGATCCCCATCACCACCTCCCCAGGGGACAGTGCCTACCCTCTGAGCACACACATGATGACGCCAATTCGGAACCCATCACGCCTCCCAAGGTAAGATACAACACAGCCCATATTGAAACACGGGGCATAGTGGAGCGCACATTCGGAGTGCTCAAGTCACGCTTTCACTCCCTTGACCGTTCTGGTGGGCAGCTGTTATACGCTCCCCCAGTAGTGTGCAGGATCATAGTGGCAGCATGTGTCCTGCACAATGTTGCAACACGCCGGGGCCTGGCTGTGGACATGGTGGTGCCCCCACATCCCCAACCACATGCACGCCCGCTGCGCCTGGCAGGGGAAAGGGCACGGGGTGAGGCAGCCCGTACGCAGCTGGTGGCTAATTACTTCACATAGAAAGCACACCCCTGTGGAGTGCACACAGCCCTGGCACATACCATCTGACAATCAATGATGACTCAATCTGACAATTCTGATGAATTAAGGGACAGTCAACTGTCAGAACCATAGCAGCCTGAGATTGTTCACCTGGAAGTGGCACAATGTGTGCATCCCTACCTACACAAACACCACCAATGCAGTGTCATCAAAAGACACACTTCCATGCAGCAAAAATGAATACCCACTTGCAAAATACAACATGAGAACAGTGCCATGTCACCCAACCCCTCCCTGGCACGGCCACACAACACACCATGGCATGTCATGCAATGTGAGAGCAAACAAATTAATCCCCACAACATGCCCCAAGTGTCACCAACTACAGTGTCCCTAATGGAAACTGGCCACACATGAAATGCTCACAGTAATGCAGGACCAACAACACACATTACCAAATACTTACCAATAATACCAATCACCTACACAACCTCCAACCTACCATAAACATGACAGTACGGACTTAAAAAATTGGTAGCCTCAGTACCTGATAATGCCAGCACTTCGAACACTTCAAACTATACAGTGTTAGCGCCACGCAAGAGTGTAGGTGCACTGCTTACAACATGGACTCCAGTTCCAAAGTAGACCGCCTTGTGAAGACATGAGAAATGGACCTGCAAATTAGGAGGATGAGATGGATGCAGAGGCACATATCAATACACCATGCAGTGTACAATACAACCACAATATGCACTAGGAATGTATACACAGTATTGACTACAGACTGCCCACACATCATATGGGAGTCCAACGTCACCGTGTAAATCAATGTCACTTGGGCACACCCTTTGCAAGCCCATGGAAACGGGAAGCACAAGGGGTGTGTGTCACACAAACCCAAGCATCTGACCCAAATTCAGGACAAGCCTGCATGTGGCCAGCCACAATACAGCGTATGCCCTCGGGAGCCACACAAGGCAACACACTGTCAAAAAAATCAAGATAAAAAAAAAAAAATAAAAAAAAAAAAACAAAAAAAAAAAAAATGGCCATGAATGGGCCCGGGAGGGGGAGGGGGTGGTGTTTTGCCACCCAGGAGGTCCGAGGACAGGGTGCACACCAAAACCCACCTGTGTGGATCTTGCGGAAAAAAAACACCTCCATGGGCTCATGGCCTGCACGGCTACCCTATTGTGGGAGAATCGCTGCTGTCGCTCTCCTCACCCTCTGCAGCTGCATCAGGAGGTGGTGGCACTATGGGAGGCAGCCCACGCAAAGCCCTAGCCTGGTCCTCCATGGCAGCAAGCATGCGGGTGTGGAAGGTCTGGTTCTGGAGGATAATTGTGCCTAGGTCCCCATGCAACAACTGACGGGATGCCCAGACCTCCACCCTAGTTGCCTGCATCTCAGCTGAGAGCGTACGTGTGAGCCGCTCCAGCTGCTGTTCTGTCCTCGTGTTAGCTGAAGCCTCAAGCTCAACCAGAGTTGCCCTGAGCTGATGGAGTTCCACCCTCAAGGCTTCCCTGTGGCCCTGGGGCTCAATAGAAATGGCTTCCCGCTGAGTCTCCAGTGCCGCCTGCCTGTCCCTGTCGGACGCCAACATGTCCTCCCTGTGTGACTGGCTAATGGAGTCTGTTGCCTGCTGTAGTTGTTCAATTAGCCTTTCTTGGGGTACAATGGAAGTGGCCACCCTATCCATGGCCTGAGCCATCATCTCAGTTGATGCTGCCTGTTGGTTTGCCATACCATATATGGATTGCTCCCATGCGGTATTGCCAGGTGGCGTACGGCCACCGTGTCGGCGGGCACCACACCTGTCTGGGGCAAGGCGAACTGCGCCTTGCTGTGCCGGCACTGCCTGAGGCTGCAGGACTGCATTCCCCCTCTGATCTGCTGGCCCAGGAACAGGATCAGATGTAGCATAGTGTGACCCTGCATGCGTAACCACCAAAGGCGGACCTACCAACACTGACATCCCCATTGAGGGTTCTACCCCTGGTGCAGGTGGGTTGGACAGTACAGAATCCCTCCCAGAAACACTTACCTGCGACGGCACATAGGTCTCATCATTCATATCGACACCTGAATAGAGCTCGGTGGAGGTGCACCCAGAGACACCCCTTGAGATGATGGCCTGCAGCAAGTGTGAGTTCTCACCCACCACCACACCACGTCCCTCACTGGTGCCCGGTCGGGCCTGAGACCCCTTCTGGGTATGCACCATCTCCACAACCCCAGCAGTATCAAGTGCGTCATCCCCTGCAAAGACATGAAAGAAAAGAAATGGGAACAGGCATTAGCAACATGGAACACAATGAGGGCTGAGAAGCAACAGAAACAGAACTTCATTGACACATGTACCACATGACTATAACCCTCCCATGCATGCACTGTCACTGCGTATGAAGGGGAGGCAAATGGCACACATTGATGACACCAAGATGGAAGACCAACAAGTTTGCTAGCATGCTGCCTAGCAGTGCCATCACACATTGGCCTGTGATTGGCATGTCCAATACACATACATGACACATGCCATCACACAGATGGCATGTACCCTAGCCATGTCACACATGTGACAATAGGACTGAGAAATGCCTAGTGAAAGTGGTGGAATGCAGACAATCAGCCTGAATGAACACAGAATAACATGCAACTATGTTGTGGCAAGATGACAATTCAAGGGCAACTGGCCTGAGGTTGGGCTGAATGTCTACTGTTGCCAGAAGGGATACTGCAACACCCAAATCCTGGTGCGCAGAATGTATTGGATGAAGCACATGGGTTACCCAAACCACTCAGGCACACACCCCCTCACCTGGCACTCAATCAGAAGCACTCACACACACACCATGCACATGGATGACACACACATGCATGTGCACTCACCGGACAATGCCTCGTAATCTGGCAGGTCTCCCACACCTTGGATCTGTTCCTCTGTGACGTAGATCCCAGCAACATACTCACGTGGAGTGAGTTCTATGTCCTCTGCCGGAGACCCACCTCCAGTCACTAGAGTTGCGGCATGACTTGAGCCTGCGCATAAGGTAATTCCAGCGCTTGTAGCAATCATTAGCTGTGCGCCTCATGAATCCAAGGGCACTTATGAGTTCCGCAATGGTCTGCCAGTGTGCCTGACGTTGTGCAGGTGTGGTCTTGCATCCTGCAGTAATCACCATTTCGCTGTCATGTGCGGACACATACTCCACAAGTGCATCAAGTTCGACCTGATTGAAGCTGGGCTTCCTTGGTGGGCCGGACTGTGTAGCCGTGTCTGGGGCATCAGCCTGTACTGGGCGAGCACCATTCCTCTTCCGCTTGGAAGGTGGTGGTGATACTGAGTGTCCTACGCCGCTCTGGACACTAGGGGCAGGAGCCCCGATGGACTGTGGACTAGGAGTGTGGGAATGAACGCTCACCATGGGACTTGGTGCAGGCATTAGCTGAAGTGTGATGTAGTCAGGGGGAACGTCAGCAAGATGGACTAGGACCGACACTGTCCTGGCTGGGACACTCAGAGCTGGGGTGGATGGAGCCGCAGCTGCCCCTGCAGCCTCCCCACCCTGCCTACTCGGGGCAGTAGATGACATAGCTGCCCCTGATCCACGTGGGCTGGTGACACCAATGTGCACCGCCACACTTAGCCTAGACCTGCTGACCTGGAAGTCAGCCATGGAGTCACCCAGTGCCAGGTCTGGTGCCACAATGGGCTGGTCCAACAAGGGCTGAGCAGGGATGGTGTCAGCCACGTTACCCTCAACCAGGGGGGGGGGGGCATGAGTGTCCCTGACTGGTCACCCACACATGGGGGATTAGGGGCACCCTGCAAGTCCTGGCCACGTCCCCTACCGTATCCACCACGGCCACCTCTTGTGGCTCGTCCACCTTTGCCACCCTTACCGCGTGCTTGCCTCCCAACCATGGCACTGATGTTGTTGTGCATATGGGAGTTGCAGTAAACTATTGTCCTGGGCAATTGGGGGTCAAAGGGGTAGGGCACTAGATGGAATTCGTACCCTAGTGCTCTAGCAAGGCTGTATGTGACCCCTGGGGGAAGATGACGGGTCACGCAATGCACAGGCACCCCGAAAAAGGGAGATAATGTGCACGCAACCCCTCCTAGACCACGTGCATGGAAAAAAAAACCTGCACTACGCTGTGGCACCCAGAAACACAAAAATGAACCTATGCGTGTCACACGCAGCCTAGACTGACCTCTGAAGGGGTAGGCAACACACGGGGCAAGCACAGATGTCAAATACGTGCGCGACTCACCGTCTGCCAGGAAAAATCACGTGAAAAATACGGGCGTGTGCGCGTTAGCAACACCCCCGCCAAAAGAAGAATCGTACGCTGTCTGAGGAGACAGGCCAACAGGAGAAGTGAACGCTGTTTGAGGAAACAGGCCCAGGAAAAAGACAAGAAGACAAAAAGCTGTCAGAGGTAACAGGGAGTACGAACTTGGAACGCCGTGAAGTAAATCGCGTGTGAACCGACAAGAAGTACAGATTTCACCCACTCGCTCTCCACGAAAAGCACGTACAAGGAAATGGCAATCTATACGTACATTTTAAACATGCCCACACGTCCAGCGTCACTTCCGCGTGTACGCGTTAAGGCCCCATCCTCCAATTACACAAGCTGACACTTTGACGTGCAGTCATTGGACGTGTAACATGCACCCGTGAACAGGGAAATGCCCGCGCACGCACGTCACAGATGCGCATATGCGCTGGTGGCCTTTGGGCAAATGAATTTGCGTACGTGTGCTGACACGCTTACGCGCTAAGGCCCTTTCCTCGAATTACATGCAGACATGCTGGATTTTCACGTGCCAAATCACTCCGTATCAAGCTGGCCACGCGTAAGCACACGGAAGACCATGCTCCTGCCCAGAAGGCCAAATGACTGCCCCCCAGAACCCCGAGCACGCTCCCACCTGCCATTTGCTGCTGCCTGATTGCCTACTGCCCACGTGCCCTGCCATTTGCTGCCTGCACATCAGCCAGGGGTGCTGTTGCTGTGAGCACCCCTGCTGGAACCGAAGACTCCCGACTGGGATTCCATCGCTCCACAGCCCAGCCCCAGGACTCAGTTGCCCACCCACTCCTGCCTCTGGGATTGTCATGTCGGACACTGCAACATCTGGCACCACTGACAACCCCCGGCCAGAGAGGCAGAGGGGCACCAGCTTCACTGCCACCGAAGTTGGTGTCCTGGTGGAGCAAGTCCTGTGGCAGAATGATGCCCTCTTCGGAAGTTTGCGCGCCAACAAGGAAGGACGGACTCGGATCTGGACGGACATCGTGACTGCCATCAACGCGGAGGGGATGGCAGTCCACGACTTCCAACATGTCAAGAAGCGCTGGGAGGACTTCAGGTCCAGGACCCTCAACAAGGCCCGGCACCTCTTGAAGGCAGCGGATGTTAAGGGGCGCCAGGGCCACTTGTCGGATGATCAGATGAGGGTCCTGGAACGCATATCCCCAACGCTCCACGTCCAGGTCCTTAAGAGGCAGACCCGTCTGGAGTCGAGCGGTAAGTGTACATGCATCATGATTGTAAGCTATGCGTGTGGTGATGTGCCAGTAATGTGCAGGTTGCACATGTGTTTGTATGGGGCCAAGTATGAGTGGGGGTGTACAGGGCCGTGAGGCTAACACATGCGAGGGCTGTCATGTGTGAGACATGGATGGTGCTTATGTGTGTAGGCTTGCATGCCAAATGCAGTTGTGTGGGCACACATGTTTGGATGAATGTGTATGTAAGTAGGCATGTTCGTGATGTCACACATGGATGTTGTTTTCAGCTGCATGTATCAGCACTGTGTACATGTGCATGTGTGTGTATTTGACAACGGTGCAACAGTGATGCAACATGGATGCATGTGACAGCGGGATGTGGAAGCCTGATTGGCAGATGTGACATGGATGCCGATCTGAACACTGCGACAGTTGGCAGAGGTGTACACATGCATGCAAGTGTGGTGGTGTGTATACATGTGTAGTGCACTCCCTGTGTTGCATGTGATGTCTGGCTCACCTTTGCCTGCTCATGCTGTTGTATGTGTATGGATGGTGCTAGCAGTTGCGATATGGCTGTGGTATGGCTCATGTGTGCAAGTTGAAATGACATGTGTGTTGGCGATTGTGATGCCATGTCTGAGGTTTGCCAATGCCACTCATGTACAACTGTCATGTGTGTATGTGTCCATTGTACAGTGCCCTGATGCCTGTGTTTTATTTCTCCCTGTCTGCAGCGTCAACTGATGAAGAGGGCGGAGAAGGTGCTGTGGAGCACAGCGTCGGGGATCGCACCGCGAGCCGGAGACGCAAGGCCCGGCTCCCCTCCCAGGTTGTGATCTCGTCGGGAAGTGAGGAGTCCGGTGCCGCGTCCCAGGCCGCAGCTGCCGGGGGGAGGTCCAAGAGGCGGAGGTCAGAGTTGGACTACTCGGCAGCAGAAGGGGCAGCTGAGACCCCACAGGGCCCAACGGGGGAAGATGGCACAGAGTCATCCAGGTTGGTGGGGATTTGGTGGAGGAGGAGGCCGTGCAAGCAACAGAGAGGGGTTCTGGAGGTGGAGATTCCACTGGTGCTAGTGGTGCAGTGCAGGACCAGGGACAGGAGGCAGCACAGGCCGCCGCAGAGGTGCCTGTGTGCAATCCTGTCCCTGATCCTGTCACTGCATCATCTTGCACCAGCAGGGATGCCTACGTCCAGACCCGTTTTCAGGAAGGGGATGAGCTCACAACAACTGGCCTTCCTCTGCCTGCGGACGTGGCTATCTGGCTCCGGGTTGAGCCTATCCTGACTGGTGTGGCGTTGCGTCAACGGGCCATGCGAGGTGACCTGCAGTCTTTTCATGAGGAGACTGCACGTCATCTCGAATGGCTCATTGACCGCGTCGGCCTACTGGGACTGGTCACCCAGGCCGGATTCCTCCTTTTGATGGGGCTTGCTCAGACCCCCTCCTCAACTGTACCCCTTATGCGCCAGTCGTCCTCCGTGCCATCTTCCCACCCATTAGTCACCTGGGTGCCCTGTGGAGCTGCCTCTGACGGTGCAGCCAGAGTGGTGGAGGAGGCATCCCTGCCACAGTCGGGAGTCGGACGTCCAGCAGGGGTGGCCACATCAACGACTGCACCCCAGCCGGTGGAGGATGTGCAGGCAGCAGGAGCCAGGGCACGGGCACAGGCACTGCAGCAGCAGCAACGAGGTGGGAGCCATGATGGCTCGGGGCCTTCGACATCGGAGGGGCAGGCATCGACCGGAGGGCAGGAGGACCCAGGACGGGAAGTGTCTTCCGTGTGGCAGCAGTCGGGCCACGCCATAGAAGTGGAGCGGCAGCGGGCGGAAGAGGCACGGCTCACGATGGCCAGGGCAGAGAACTCCATGCGGAGGGCCCTGAGGCGGGCCGAGTGCCTCGAGGCAATCCGCAGGGAGTTGGAGGTGAACATGTCGACGGCCCTGCAGACCCTCGGGGCCATGTAGGAAGACCGCCTCTGTGACATTGAGCAGGAGTTCGATGATGCCCTGGCCCGGAACATCCCGAAGTGAGCCGTCGGACTGGCCCGCTGCCCTTGTAAATAGTTCTGTAGTTAGTGTTAGGTTTCCTTTGGTTTTGCAATTTTTTTGGACCTTTTGGACAATGGGCCACATTTTTGTACATAGTTTATTTTATTAGGTAGTGTTATTAGATAGGTTTCATTTCTTCTGTTGGGATCATGGACCCTGGATTGTTTATCTGTATATAGTTGACTGTTGGATTTTCTATTTTTTTTTAATGATTTACCCATGGAGCAATTGTTTTCGATTTTAATTTTCCATTGGATTTACTTTTGTGAATGTGACTTTGGACACCTTTCCTTTGGATTATGATTTGTGGTTTTACATTATTTTACGGACATGCTGCTTTCTTTTTTTTAATTCCCATTTTAGTTTGCTTATTTTTGATTCAATTTATGTTGCTTTTAATACCTATTTTTTCTTCAAACTTCAATGTGTAGTATCATCTCATTGGTTTCATGCATATCATGATATGGGTTTTGACATTCACTGACACCCATTGTGTGTATGAGAGGGACATGTGTTCATTTACACACTTGCCATTGGGGTTGTATCATGTAATTGCCATTTCTAAGTGGGTGCATGCAATACTCGGGTGGGTGTTTGGCATTTGGAGGCTGCCCATAAGGCCCAGGGATCTAGATTGTGATGACATGTTGGCTGGGGGACATGTGTGGGGGGCCTGCTGGCAGGTGCCCCTGACTGGTGGGGGGTGGGGGTTCAGGGGGACATGAGTGGGGGCCTGGTGGAGGGTGGCCCACAGTGCTGGGGGGTGGGGGTGCTGGGAGACATGAGTTGGACATGAGTAGGGGCCTGGTGGAGGGTGCCCCTCAGTGCTGGGCGGTGGCGGTGCTGGGAGACATGAGTGGGGGTCTGGTGGAGGGTGCCCCACAGTACTGGGGGGTGGGGGTGCAGGGGGACATGAGTGGGGGCCTGGTGGAGGGTGGCCCACAGTGCTGGGGGGTGGGGGTGCAGGGGGACATGAGTTGGACATGAGTGGGGGCCTGGTGGAGGGTGCCCCACAGTGCTGGGGGGTGGGGGTGCTGGGAGACATGAGTGGGGGCCTGGTGGAGGGTGCCCCACAGTGCTGGGGGGTGGGGGTGCTGGGAGACATGAGTGGGGGCCTGGTGGAGGGTGGCCCACAGTTCTGGGGGGTGGGGGTGCAGGGGGACATGAGTTGGACATGAGTGGGGGCCTGGTGGAGGGTGCCCCACAGTGCTGGGGGGTGGGGGTGCAGGGGGACATGAGTTGGACATGAGTGGGGGCCTGGTGGAGGGTGCCCCACAGTGCTGGGGGGTGGGGGTGCAGGGGGACATGAGTTGGACATGAGTGGGGGCCTGGTGGAGGGTGCCCCACAGTGCTGGGGGGTGGGGGTGCAGGGGGACATGAGTGGGGGCCTGGTGGAGGGTGGCCCACAGTGCTGGGGGGTGGGGGTGCAGGGGGACATGAGTTGGACATGAGTGGGGGCCTGGTGGAGGGTGCCCCACAGTGCTGGGGGGTGTGGGTGCAGGGGGACATGAGTTGGACATGAGTGGGGGCCTGGTGGAGGGTGCCCCACAGTGCTGGGGGGTGGGGGTGCAGGGGGACATGAGTGGGGGCCTGGTGGAGGGTGGCCCACAGTGCTAGGGGGTGGGGGTGCTGGGAGACATGAGTAGGGGCCTGGTGGAGGGTGCCCCACAGTGCTGGGGGGTGGGGGTGCTGGGAGACATGAGTGGGGGCCTGGTGGAGGGTGGCCCACAGTGCTGGGGGGTGGGGGTGCAGGGGGACATGAGTTGGACATGAGTGGGGGCCTGGTGGACGGTGCCCCACAGTGCTGGGGGGTGGGGGTGCAGGGGGACATGAGTGGGGGCCTGGTGGAGGGTGGCCCACAGTGCTGGGGGGTGGGGGTGCAGGGGGACATGAGTTGTACATGAGTGAGGGCCTGGTGGAGGGTGCCCCACAGTGCTGCGGGGGTGGGGGTGCAGGGGGACATGAGTTGGACATGAGTGGGGGCCTGGTGGAGGGTGCCCCACAGTGCTGGGGGGTGGGGGTGCTGGGAGACATGAGTGGGGGCCTGGTGGAGGGTGGCCCACAGTGCTGGGGGGTGGCGGTGCTGGGAGACATGAGTGGGGGCCTGGTGGAGGGTGGCCCACAGTGCTGGGGGGTGGGGGTGCAGGGGGACATGAGTCGGACATGAGTGGGGGCCTGGTGGAGGGTGCCCCAGAGTGCTGGGGGTGCAGGGGGACATGAGTTGGACATGAGTGGGGGCCTGGTGGAGGGTGCCCGACAGTGCTGGGGGGTGGGGGTGCAGGGGACATGAGTGGGGGCCTGGTGGAGGGTGGCCCACAGTGCTGGGGGGTGGGGGTGCAGGGGGACATGAGTTGGACATGAGTGGGGGCCTGGTGGAGGGTGCCCCAAAGTGCTGGGGGGTGGGGTTTCAGGGGGACATGAGCTGGACATGAGTGGGAGCCTGGTGGAGGGTGCCCCATAGTGCTGGGGGGTGGGGGTGCAGGGGGACATGAGTGGGGGCTTGGTGGAGGGTGGCCCACAGTGCTGGGGGGCGGGGGTGCTGGGAGACATGAGTGGGGGCCTGGTGGAGGGTGACCCACAGTGCTGGGGTGTGGGGGTGTAGGGGGACATGAGTTGGACATGAGTGGGGGCCTGGTGGAGGGTGCCCCACAGTGCTGGGGGGTGGGGGTGCAGGGGGACATGAGTTGGACATGAGTGGGGGCCTGGTGGAGGGTGCCCCACAGTGCTAGGGGGTGGGGGTGCAGGGGGATATGAGTGGGGGCCTGGTGGAGGGTGGTCCACAGTGCTGGGGGGTCGGGGTGCAGGGGGACATGAGTTGGACATGAGTGGGGGCCTGGTGGAGGGTGCCCCACAGTGCTGGGGGGTGGGGGTGCAGGGGTACATGAGTTGGACATGAGTGGGAGCCTGGTGGAGGGTGCCCCACAGTGCTGGGGGGTGGTGGTGCTGGGAGACATGAGTGGGGGCCTGGTGGAGGGTGGCCCACAGTGCTGGGGGTCGGGGGTGCTGGGAGACATGAGTGGGGGCCTGGTGGAGGGTGGCCCACAGTGCTGGGGGGTGGGGGTGCAGGGGGACATGAGTTGGACATGAGTGGGGGCCTGGTGGAGGGTGGCCCACAGTGCTGGGGGGTGGGGGTGCAGGGGGACATGAGTTGGACATGAGTGGGGGCCTGGTGGAGGGTGCCCCACAGTGCTGGGGGGTGGGGGTGCAGGGGGACATGAGTGGGGGCCTGGTGGAGGGTGGCCCAGAGTGCTGGGGGGTGGGGGTGCATGGGGACATGAGTTGGACATGAGTGGCAGCCTGGTGGAGGGTGCCCCACGGTGCTGGGGGGTGGGGGTGCAGCGGGACATGAGTTGGACATGAGTTGGGGCCTGGTAGAGGGTGCCCCACAGTGCTGGGGGGTGGGGGTGCAGGGGGACATGAGTTGGACATGAGTGGGGGCCTGTTGGAGGGTGCCCCACAGTGCTGGGGGGTGGGGGTGCTGGGAGACATGAGTGGGGGCCTGGTGGAGGGTGGCCCACAGTGCTGGGGGGATGGGGGTGCTGGGAGACATGTGTGGGGGCCTGGTGGAGGGTGCCCCACAGTGCTGGGGGTGGGGGTGCTGGGAGACATGAGTGGGTGCCTGGTGGAGGGTGAGCCACAGTCCTGGGGGGTGGGGGTGCAGGGGGACATGAGTGGGGGCCTGGTGGAGGGTACCCCTGGATGCTGGGGGTTGGGGGTGCAGGGGGACATGCGTTGGTGGGCAGTAGTGCATGGTGACATGTGGGTTGGCTGGGGGGCATGGGCATGGTGGATGGGCTGGCTGCGGGACATGTGCAGGGTAGTCCCATGTGGTGTGGGCCGCCTGCAGGGGCCGTGGAGGGTGTCGAGTGAACAGCTGGGAGGACCCACACGGCCGATTCACGTGTAGGACTGCCCGGCACCCCCGGAATACACGTAGGCTGCTGGATTCGCGTGTGGAATTTCCCTTGCACCTTGGAATACACGTACCCTGCTGAAATCGCGTGTGAAACTTCACGCACAACCCGAAATACACGCACCATGGACAATCGCGTGTGGAACTTTCCGCGCACCCCGAAATACACGTGCCCAGGGCAATCGCATGTGGAACTTCACGCGCACCTTGGAATACACGTACCCTGCTGAATTTGCATGTGGAACTTCCCGCGCACCCCGAAATACACGTGCCCAGGGCAATCGCGTGTGCTACTTCCCGCGCACCTTGGAATACACGTACCCTGCTGATATCGCGTGTGGAACTTCCCACGCACCCCGAAATACACGCACCATGGACAATCGCGTGTGGTACTTCCCGCGCACCTTGGAATAGACGTACCCTGCTGAAATCGCGTGTGGAACTTCCCGCGCACCCCGAAATACACGTACCCGGGGCATTCGCGTGTGGAACTTCCCGCGAACCCCGTAATACATGTACCCTGCTGATATCGCGTGTGGAAGTTCACGCGGACCCATAATACACGTACCCTGATGAATTTGCGTGTCAGACTACACGCGCAACCCTGATATACACGTACACAGGCGAATCGCACGGCTGGGGGATGGGAGGGTTGGTAGAAAGGAGTGGGGGCCTGGTGGAGGGTGCCCCTGGATGCTGGGGGGTGGGGGTGCTGGGAGACATGAGTGTGGGCCTGGTGGAGGGTGCCCCACAGTGCTGGGGGGTGGGGGTGCAGGGGGACATGAGTTGGACATGTGTGGGGGCCTGCTGGCAGGTGCCCCACAGTGCTGGGGGGTGAGGGTGCTGGGAGTCATGCGTTGTTGATCAGTAGTGCAAGGTGACATGTGGCTTGGCTGGGGGACATGGCCATGGTGGATGGGCTGCCTGCGGGACATGGCAGGGGTGCAGGGTAGTCCCCTGTGGTGTGGGCTGGCTGCAGGGGCCGTGGAGGGTGTAGAGGGAACACCTGGGAGGACCCACACGGCCAATTCACGTGTAGTGCTCCCCGCGCACCCCCGAAATACACGTGCCCTGATGGAATCGCGTGTGATACTTCCCGCGCACCCCTGAAATACATGTACCCTGATGGAATCGCGTGTGATACTTCCCACGCACCCCTGAAATACACATACCCTGTTGATTTTGCGTGTGATACTTCCCGCGCACCCCTGGAATACACGTGCCCTGATGGAATTGCGTGTGTTACTGCACGCGCACTCCTGATGTACACGTACCCAGGACAATCGCGTGTGAAACTTCCCGCGAATCACTCACTGAAATACACGTTCCCCGCTTGGGGTTTGCTGTTTGGCAGCCCTGTGAACTGGTCCAGGGTTAGCGCAGCCCTTTGTGATGAATTGGGAATTTTGATGGCTTTTCCTAGCGCGAGGGCATTCTTGGGGGAGTAACTGGCGCTGCTGCAGGGTCGCTGCGCCACTCTGCGCCACGGCTGGTTTTGGAGGCTTAAATCCATGAATACGCTGTCCGATGAAATGGATTTTATCGCACGCGGCTGGCGCAGTGTATCGCACGGGGACACTGTGCGCCAGCCGCGTGTGCCACTTTTGTGCGAAATTCTATGAATTACCCTGTGAATATTCCAAAATGGATTCCTCTAGGGGCCCATCAGTTTCAGTAGCGGGGATACTGCTCGCTCGATCGCTGGTCGAGGCCTTTCTTTATCTCCTTCTATTTCTTTCTAACAATTAATTTTCTTTTCTCCATTTGCACGAACTGAGTGGGGTTTTTGTAGGGGTGGTGGAGATTTAAAATTTCTAAAGAAGTTTTTGCTGCATTAGATTTTAGAGATCTTTGCACAGGCTTGTTTTTTGTTTTTTCCCACATTCCTGGATACTATTTTCACTGTTGGCTTTTGCTCCTTTTTCCCTTGTGAGCGCCGTCTGCAGTTCGATCTTCTGGGCATTTAAATCAAAGTTATTCAACGGTCCCGGTAATCTTTTTCGGGTGCCCCAACAGGGTGGCACCCCCTTTCTCAGAGCACCTTTTTATGCTGCCTGTCAATTGCCTGCACATGTTCTTCACAGGTTTCAGGTTCTGCCCTCCTTGGTTCTGAGTTTTGCTGATCTTCTAAGCGCTCCTTACTTAAAGGGTTCTTTTCAAGGAATGTTGTCTGGGGGTTTTTCATGGTTGGCACAGAGTGTTGTTGGTCACCAGGTGAGTCGTTTCTTTGTGACTAGGAGTCTTAAGGCTCTGTTTGGGTAGCACAGGTATGAGGCCCCTTTGGTGGTTCTTGTTGGATAGTGTTGAATAGAGCATAACACAGTGCCGTTTTTGTGATTCCAGTACCGATTCCATAAGCGTCATTTTATCCATCAACTCCTCCCCTGCCAGATCACATAATCGGTTTTGCCATTGTGAGCATTGTTCGACTTCTCTGTCTAGTCAAGCTTAGACGGCCATGGTAAATGATTCTAGGTAGGTGAATTTTGAATGTATCATTGCTAGAAGTGTGGCCTGGTCTTTATAGTTTGCATTCATTGTTTCATAACATTTATTGAACGGGGCGATAGAGATGATAAGGCCGTCACTATGGAACCCTGGAGTTGAGACGTAAGGTTTTTGTATCCCGAGTCCACGGGTAGGGATGCATTTGGTGAAAATGATGATTAATTTAAGGATGATACAGCAGAGTTAGATGATGAGGGAGTTAGCTCTGCTCTTTGAGAATCATCATCTTCTTTTATGTAGGGTGGGGCCAGGTAGCTTTGATTTTTTATTTATGGGATCATCACTTTGCAAACCTTCACTTGGGGACCTGCTCCTCTTGCTCCTATATGCTGTTTCATATTTCTCATGGGGACTGAGTGATCAGTTTTGGGGGATCTGGTTGATAATAATTAATTCTACTTTGTTCACACTGGGCGTGTGTAGCAGAGGGTGTCGATGATTGTGGGCTATAAATCCCCCTTTGTGCTTTCCAGTCTAAATTATCTTGGATAGCGGCAATGTCTTTTGATAGCCGCAGCACCAACAAGAAAGTGGAGGGTCCACCATTCCCATCCACCTTAGAGAGTTCTCTTGTGTTTTGGCTCGGTTTGTTGGCGGTTCACCTTCTAAAGATTTGAAGGAGTTGGGAAACCCTATTGTTTTTCAGCACTTCACCCGGGTCTTCATTGACTTTGCAAAGCTTAGGAGCTTGTAATTCTGTTTGCTTATTAGGGCTCAATGCGCATAACTGCTGCTGTGAGCGTTTGTAGTTATTCACTTCATCCCTGGGAGGGACAGTTGCTGTTTGCACACTTCCTCCATGGTCGTTCTGTGAGGTTTCTTCGACTGTAGTAAACAATTGATCTTCAGCAAGAAGTCTTTTGTGGTCTGTTAGGTCTGCTTGTGTTTGGTTTGGCTCTTTTTTCACACAGGTCTATCTGCTTTTGACTTAACACCTTTACACACACAATGAAGTTTGCAGTCTTTGTGCTTGCCAGTTTCCTTGGCTCATTAGTCTCGTTCACCTCGAATCCTGGATCCTGTTTGGATTCTGACATCCATCGTGAGACCGACGGGCCCTGGAGTTTTAACTGGCTCCTGGTACATAAGCCAAGGATTTTTTTTTCATGCTGTAAGTTTGCTCGTTCTTATTCTTGTTTACAGGTTTCCAGTAATCCAAAAAGGGTCAGCTCAAAGGCAGAGGCCCGCAGTCACCGGCCCTTTGAAGTATGAGATAAATTCCATCGACACACTCAGTATGGTTTCAAGGCAGGTCAAGGGGTGGATGGGTGATCTTAGCAGACTCCTGGAGTCAGGGATCAGACACATATTTCCCCCACGTATTCGTCCTCCTCACCTTCAGTCCTATGATGTAGACTATCTTGGTTCTTTATTCAGTGGCTTCACTGAGTGCCCATCACAAGGATGTTGATCAGGCAAGCTGGGGTTGGTGAAAGCAGAAAAGAATACCACCTGGACAGCTCGAACAGCCTGCATGGACTGCACAGACTGCCCCTCTATGCTACTCTGCACCGTTCCGTGGGTTGCTGGGGTTTTTCAACAAGGGTCTGCCTCCGAGGGAAAGTAGATAGAGAAAACAGACTTTACAGCCAGAAAGGAAACAGAGTAGTCGCACAGAGTGCTACTCTGCGCTACTCCGCGTCGCTCCGCAGGTAGCTGGAATTCTCAGGAAGGGTCTGCCTCCGAGTGAAAGTAGATAGAACCAACAGACTTCACATCCAGAGCCAGAAAGGAAACAGAGTAGCCGAAAGACTGTCACTCTACGCTACTCTGCACGGCTCCGCGGGTATCTGGGGTTTTTCAACAAGTGTTGTAACTAAGCCTCAAGTATACTTGTATCTGCTGCGCCCAGCTACCTAAGGGTTTGGTGTGCATTACCAAATAAACAAACAAGTGTCTGCCTCCGAGTGTAAGTAGATAGAGACAACAGACTTCACAGCCATAACCAACAAGGAAACAGAGTAGCCGCACAGACTGCCACTGGACGCTACTCCACTTCTACTATTCAATAAACAGTGCAGGATTTAGTTTGACATACTTATTCAAAACAAGCACATGTCCTGTAATGAATAAAATAATGGTTCTATTGGGCAATACTGTAATTAACACACGTTAGAGGGTATATGCAAAAATTACAGTAGCATTTTCAATCAGTTTGCATATAAAATGCTGAGAAAACCAAAAGTGTGTTGTTTTTCTGATGTCAAAATACCAGGCGGCTTGGGAACTCTAAACAGTAAAATTATGTGGGAGTTGCGCTTTTGAAATTGCAAATTGTCTCTGTTTTTAGCACAATCCTTTATTGCACCATTTGGATTTTTGCTTTGCTTATTAGAAAATGTATCACATTATTAATGCCTTTGAAAAATAGGCAATATTATCATTGGTGAGATTTTTGGGTGTTTGTGTGTACCAGTGTTTATGCTGGGCACTTAGTAATTGCAGTTGGTTTCTTCATTAGCATAATTGAAGTTTTGAGACTGCACAATATCCATTAATTATGACACCAGTTTGACGGTTTTTGAGAAACAGAAATGCCTTGGGCGCTGTTCTCAGTGCCCGAGTCGCAATAACATGACGATGAACGTTATTACGTGACGTGATGACATCTTCGGCCCCGCCGTTGCTTTTTTGTAATAAAAGGTGGTGTTTTTTGTGGTAGTACCATTGATGGAAGGTTGTGATCTATGAGATTTCGTTCTGGGGGTAAGATTAACCTAATGGAGGCTGAAACAACCCTAGTACGTGTAATTATGATGAGGCATGTTAAGTCTGTAATGCGAACCCTGACTTCACTTTTACTTTCTGATCTTGGCATTTTAGGACAGTGATAGTCCTGTGGTAAAGGAATATTTTCACCTGGTATTGAACGAGGTAATGTGGTAATGCAAGCACCCAGCTAGGATTTCAAGTAAGTGAAATTCAGAGTTTTAGGCGTTTTGATGCACTTACCACTGCTAGTGTGTTATTGATGGGGCCTTTATTATATTCTGTTTGGCTCATAGGTGTCCTTTTCAGATTGATAGATTCTATTATCATACATCCCTTCAAGCATCTCACAGTGATAGACTCAAGAACAGACATCCTTGGAAGCCAGAATTTTCTGTTTTTTGATGTGGGTGTAAGGTAAGATGATGGTTTTGACTAGGTTCATGGCTAGTTAAATATTTCTGAGAGAATTATGAAATCACTAACGATGTCGATTTTCCTTGCAGGCTTTACACTGAGTGTTAGTGAACTGATCGCAAGAGTGATGTTTTGTACCAATTGGAGTTGCTCCAGTGTCTGACTATTTAATGAAGCAGACATTTGCAGGTACACTATTAATAGTTTACTTATTTTTCCTTGGGGTTGAAGGATTTTAGCTAAGTCTAATAATGGACCGATCATGCACACAGATATATATATATGCTTTTTTAATTGTGTACCCATCTATACCGGGAGTTTGAAGAGTGATACAAGAAGCAACCAGAAGGAATTTCTTCTGCCATCTACAAGATACACAACACTTGTTGCCCCTGAGGAATGTCCAGCTAGTATCAGCGCTAAGGGACAGAAACTTATATAAGTCAGGCTTTTCTTGATGTAATGGGAATTTGGGTGGAGCAAACCATCATTGTGTCAGGTCCAGTCATTGCGACTGGCTTTCGTTTTTTGGTACTGAATGAACAATTGTATGCGTATTGGTGTTTTGAACATTGATGTGAATTAGCATTTATGTCTTGTACTTAGGATTTTAGAATAATAGGTTTGTTGTCATGATTTAGCAGGTGGCTCTACTTGCACTCTAATGTATGCATAACATTGTTTTTATACTCATGAACACCATTACTTGATTTAATTTTCATCTCCTTGTATTTGCTTAGAAGTAGATGGTTAGGTCTCCCTGTTTGTGGTTAAGGGTACACATGTGTTTTACCCAGATATTGTACTCCCACTTGGTAGGAAGGTGCGACACCCTGTGGTGGGAAAGCCCTTATGAGAATAATCAGGCCTGACCTAGACATGTTTATTGGAAGTCTGCAATGTCAAAGGCTTACAGAAATCAAAGATCCAAACCGGTCCTTGACACTGGACTCACCAAGGAAGTTAATTTCATTTTGGCAGTGTCAAAAATGTACTGAACTTTGCTAGCCATAATGGAACATAACTTGTAAATAGCCTTTCACGGTATCATCAGTGGCTTCTATAGTATCTTTAGTTGACATGGGCAGCAGGGCTATGCATGGACTATGCACAAGTTAATCATTCTAATGGCTCCTTCTGGCAAACCTCTCCTTGCTGCCAGGACCTCAGTAATGGTATCTTACCTTCTGCTTCATTCCCAGTTTGGATAGGGCACTTTGATAAAAAGCTGTTGGGCCCCCCTTCATAACTGCTCCCCTGTACTTCTGTTTGAATCTGCCTGTCTCCTTATGGCGCCCTTGGTTTTCATTTTAGATCTCTGATTTAACTTCAAAGGTTAAGATGTACAAATATTTTTAAACTCTTGTATGAGTGCAATTTCCCTTATTGTCTTCATTAACTCTGCCAATTTGTTTCTGCTGGTCAGACTGAGTGACATTTTTATTACACTTCCTTCACTCCTTACCACTAGAAATATAGCTCATCTCCAAGCACAAAGTGGGATTCTGGAAATTTCTACTTAATGTCAAGGCACGCCAGAATGTCTTTCAGGTTTAAACAAAATACATTGGCTGATTACATGTGGTTTGTGGGTGGCAACACATCCTGGTTTGGGGCTGGATCTATTGGCTCTGGAAGGAACACACAGAGGTATCACTGTGTTCACCCAATAATACGCATTTCTATGTTAAATGGAATATAAGGAATTTCTAATTTAACATGCATGTTATACATGCACTTAATAAACAAACTAAGTCTTTAAACAGATTAAGCCTTTTTCTGATTCTGAAATAACATTTTATTGCAATAGACATAAAATGTGCATTTCATTTTTGAATTATGTACTTTAAATATATGTTCTCGTAACACAACACGTACTATGGCGTCTTTTGAATATGGATCTGTACATTCATTTGAGCAACATCTTACACCATTTCTTCATAGAAAGCATAGGAGTCATGCTCTGAACGTTGAAGTGGAAAATGTGCGACATTCCATGATCCCACATGAAGACACTAAAGCATTCATTAATTGATGGAAACTGCTCGTACTCTCCATGTCAACTCTGATTTGCCACAAAAGATCTGTGCCCTTTTTATCACCAAGGTCATTATCCTGGAAGTATACGACAAGCACATCAGGAACACCATCATGTTTGGCATTTCAAGTCTTCAAGCAATAACAAACCATTTAGGCCAATGATATATGTTCAACTGGAAATTTCAGCGACAATATTATGCCAGTCCAACTCTCGTGTGTTTATCAGAAGGCACTGGAGCCACTGGATCCAAGAGTATTCACCTATCCACAAGTTGTGGCCCATGGCAATAGCCTAAATAACTTACCATTATAACTTGGATGGAGATACCTTGCAAACCACATGGGAGGGCCAAAAACGTAAAGCTCATGCCGCACACAAGTGTACATTCACTCACATACATACACATCTTGACTGCACGTTTAAAGGTCTTCTTAGCAGAATGTAAAGTATTATCCACACCAACATACTAGCAACTTTACAAACAATATGCAACATGTGACATGGGCACACACAATGTCAGCAACCAAACACCCATTCAGACAGATGGCCCTGCATAACTATGCACATTTGTTTGCCAAAGCCACACACAAGCTTGTTCCGCACTCAGCTATACAGACATTTAGCATGTCTTTGCACTCTCTAACCTGTAACGACGGGCTCCCGCGCCCTACGAAGGAGGGCCCCTCGGCGGGGGCCCCCCCTTAGTGCCGACTGCCTCACGCGGCACGGCGGCAAGAGGAGTCTGGAGGGGAAGGGGGGGTGGAGGGGTTGGGTGACGTCATCTCCCGCGCGCCCATTGGCGCCATAAATACAACGGACAAGGGTCGCGGGGTCTCTCTTTGCCGGCTCCTCACCGACGTTGCGTCTTGGTGCGGAGTTCAAGGGGAAGGAGCTTCCAGGGTTCGAGTGGCCGGTGAATACTGTTTCCTGAAGAACATTAGTGCAAGCGTTTGGCGTGGGGACGTGGTCGTGCAGCAAATTTCAGGTACAGGCATTTCGGGCAGCTGAGGCACGTAGATTCGAAGTGGGCCCAGGGCAGAGGGTGGCCGGCTAGGGTATGTCAGGCGGTAGGGGCAATCCTCTGGACCGGGGCGGGTAGATGAGGCAGCTGCCATTTACGGGGGCAGCAGCTAGGAAGCGGGGCCACGTTGCAACGTGGAAAGTGCTTCCCTTGCCTCTAAGAGGGCGCCTGTGAGGCCCCTTCGTTGCTTGCAGGGGGGGGGGGGGGGGCGTGCAGCTGGCGTGCCTCGCATTTCACCTTTGAATCCTGACACGCTCGCAGTTTCAGTTTGTGGCACCGCACGTTTGGCGCGGGTGCGGTGCGTTGCAGCCGATTTAAATCGGTCATGGAGAAAGGGGGCCCCGGGGGAGGAGGGGGCATGCGGAGGGTAGGCAAGGAGTAAATACTCCAAACACCGCAGGGCCCCCAATGGCCGCGTCCTCAGGCCCCAGTGTGTGGAAGGGGCGCACACTGCATGTCACGTGGCGTGAGTGGGATTCACATCGCACGAGCATGGCCTCCACACACACACTCAGATGTTGAAGTCTCTGACGCCCCCATCCCCGTGGACGTGTGATATGTCATTGTTTTGACCGCCATATGCACTGGTGCAAAAGGCACAGGTCACGCACAATCACAAGGATGATAATACTACTTATTCTAGTAACGTTATTAATTCTGGGGTGATGACCCTAGCACGCCTGTGGGATGGACCATGAACAAGAAATGGCACTCCTCTTAAAACAAGCGCAGGAAACAGGCGCAGGCGGCTCATCCCCGGTCCATATACCACCGTGTAGGATGCAACAGTGCCTTGGTTTTATTTGGCGGGGTGGGGGTTGGGGTAGGTGGGTGTTCGAACATGGAATGCATGAACGCCTGCGCTATAATTTTCATGCGGTGACAACTTCATCAGCAAAACAATAATGTAACTAAAGGTGGTTAAGAATAAAAGCCGCGGGGAAAGACTGTATGCGACGATCAAGGGTGTTGAAAAGAAAGGGCCAGGGCGTGCGGGTGGATGCAGCAGTTTCGTTCTGTGACCCTGTGTAGCGCTCATCCGCAATCGGCAAGGCCTCACAGCGCTAGATTCGGGGCACCGTGGCCTCTAGGGACAAAAGTGACCGGCATCTTCGCTAGGGGCTCAAAGAGGCCCCGCGTGGGGTCATGTTGGCCAGGTAGGACGTGTCGTAACTCCGGTGTCTTGCCCTAATTGGTATTGGTGTGGCGTGCTCTTGTTTGTTTATTTTTAAAGTGCCTGGACACAGGCAAGCGTTTAACATTATTGCTGCCACCGCATTCAGACGCCCAGTGAAATCGGCGGAAATAGGGAGCTTATATAGCTGTACTCATGGGTGGGGGGGAGGGGAGAGGGTCCTGAGTACCTTCAGAGCTCATCCGTGTTGGGGTACAATCCCCATTCTCTAATTTGAAGCCCCTGTTAATTTACAGCAGGTGATGTAATTGTGTGAGAAATAAAAGGGCCTTAACTGGAAGAACCCGGTCCTTTATTTTGATTTCGGTACCTGCCGCCCACTGCCGGGTTTTAGGGGACGGGCTTTTCACTGTCGGTTCCAAAAGGGTGCAAGGTCGCGTGATTGTTTAATGGTGGGGTCTCCAACACATGGCCTGGAGTGTTTCCAACACATGGCCTGGAGTCGCCTTAAAGTTGGGAAAGCGCCTGCCTGTTGCAGCCAGGCAAGCTGCTATGTTACTGAGTTTCTTTCCAGAACCTCACTCTGAGCTTTTTCAACCCCTCGGCGGGGCTGAGTGCGGAGTGGCGGAGCACACACGGGAATTCAGGAAACGGCATTCAGGAAAGGCAGAGGGGCCAAACAAGGTATGGGGGCATCGAGCAGCGGCTGGAACAGGTGGGGTTTCAGGAAAGCAGTTAAGCACGCAGGCGGGGGGGGGGGTTAACAGTGGGATCGCTCAAGGGGGAACGGGGTGTGGGCAATATTTGAGGTGCGCCGGTTTAGAGTTTTCTGGAAGGTAGTGGTTTTCCTGCTTCGTGGGCGGGGAAGGTGCTTCAGGCGGTCGTCAATTTACTGGTGTTAAGTGTGGGGAAATGTTTTGTTGTTGGCATCGTTTGGTTTTGCTACACCGGGGGTTAACTAATATGTGCGATTGGGCGGGTTACACAAAGTCAATTGCTTTAATGATTAGCGTTCGGGGAAGGCGCGTTGCAATTGGGGGGAAAAAAAAAAAAAAAAAAAAAAAATAAATAAATAAACAATTTAAACTGTTATGAGGTGGAAATGGAAACGAGTGGCATGGCATAGGGTGTGTTCATTAAAGTCTATTCCAAGTGCGGGCGGGGGTTAATATTTACGCGCTCCAGGTGAAGGGGTGGGGTCTGCTGGACCACTATCAGGTGCATTGTGGACTACACGAGGTTATGAGTCACACCTTCGTGGGCTGGGGTAAGGCGTTTTGCTTTTCATTTATCAGGGTAAACAGTGGCATGTAAAGGGCACCACGGGGCGTCATGGCAAAGGGCAGGACAGTATGGGCGCCGGGGCCGTGGTTCATTTCAAGTTAAATGGGATGCAGGATGAGCTGGTGCCGTGCCTCGTCGGGGCGTCCGTGGGATGCAACGGTGTGCAGGAGGTTCCAGTGGACGAGGCAGGGAGCACGAGGGACCAGCGAAGCGGCTCACAGGGCCTTTGTGGGATGCAGCGGTGTGCAGGAGGGAGCGGTGCAGCACCTCGCGGGGCCGCATGCAGACGGGTGCAGGGGGGACATGGGCTCAAGGTAGCTCAGTGCCGAGCAGGGTCGGACTGGGCATAAAGTTGACCCGGGCGCCAATTAGAAAGTGGTCCACAGTTGAGAATGCCAAGTCAGTCCTTTTGGGCCTACTGTTTGTGGGTATCCAAGGGGCAGGCATTGATGAAATGGGAAGTATATTGTGCATGTAAATAACATTGATTCAGCAAGACTGGTCCAAACTACTAGCCGCATAGTCATTTTGCTCTCTTTAAGTATAAACCCTTCGACCTAGCTACGCCACTGCTTTCTACCTCGGGTGTGGGAAAGGCGTTTTGGGGACCACGCTGGGGAATGGGGGTTGCAACCTTAAGACGTTGTATGTCCAGTGCTCAAACTTGTGCATAGATGGGGTACACAAAGGGAAAGGCGTCACCCCTCATGGGGTGGGGGAAGGTGTTTTTGCATCACGTTCAACAGTAGTACAGCAGCAATGAGGCCCGCCAAGGGGCTACAAGGCAAATGGCAGGGGTCCGTTGGTGCGCTTATGGCCGGGGTGGGGGGGGGGGGTTGGATACCCAACGGGCATGGGGGCATTAGGGATAATTCGCTTTCAATCTACGGTGGGATGGTCGCGCATAATGTTTTGTTGCATAAGGGGGGGATTTCATACATCGGGATCGTGCTGTTTGTATGGATGGACCCTTCGACCTAGCTACGCCACTGCTTTCTACCTCGGGTGTGGGGAAGGCGTTTTGGCATTCTTTTAAAATTAAATTGTTTAAAGTACGTGAGGGTTTCGCTTTCAAATTGGGAATGTCATTTATTATGGGCTTTCTGGAAGTTGGGACCACGCTGGGGAATGGGGGTTGCAACCTTAAGACGTTGTATGTCCAGTGCTCAAACTTGTGCATAGATGGGGTACACAAAGGGAAATGCGTCACCCCTCATGGGGTGGGGGAAGGTGTTTTGCATCACGTTCAACAGTAGTACAGCAGCAATAAGGCCCGCCAAGGGGCTACAAGGCAAATGGCAGGACGGTTGTGTGCAGGGGTCTGTTGGTGCGCTTCCGGCCGGGGCGGGGGGGGGGGGTGGATACCCAACGGGCATGGGGGCAGTGGCCACGGCGCTGACCATTAGGGATAATTCGCTTTCAATATACGGTGGGGTGGTCGCGTTTCTAATGTTTTGTTGCATAAGGGGGGGGGATTTCATACAACGGGATCGTGCTGTTTGTATGCTTTTGCAAGGCTAAGATTGCCAATGTCATATGGTTTAGTGTGTATAGGAGGGTATTTGTGTCCTGCGGTGTGCTCAAAGTAGGCTTTGTGTTCATTCGGCAATTCCTTTCGTCGGCATTGCAGATCTGATGTACTTAACAGGCACTTAGTCAAAAACGCAGCATGGCAGTTGCACTTAGCAAGGAGAAGTGGAGGTTTAAGCTAGGGGGAAGGTAGGGTGCGCAAGCCGGATCCCCCTCTCTCTCTTGCAGGAGAGGGGTGCTCTGGCAGGCGTGTGGAAGGGGGCAAAGGGAGGGGGGCGCCAGGAGGGACTGAGGACGTGCACGGTGACCGGAGGGGTTGCAAGGGAAGAGGGGGTGGGGGAGGGTAGAGCGGACACGGGAAGGGGGGTGGAAGAATGGGACAGGATTCTTATCTTACGGAAAGGATACGACATGGGTAAATGAGTCTATCAAATCAATAGTCATTAAAACATTGCTTAGACAGATGCAACAACAGAAGTGATCAAAAGGCTTACAAATGAGGGCCCACAAGGAAGGGGGTGGAACGCTATAGACTTGCCCATTAAGAAAGGCCATTAGTTGGCCCGAAACGCCCCCTCCCCAATACTTAGGGGGTTTTGGGGGCCTCCGCTAGGAACGGAACGGTCAAAGGAAGGCCTCATTTCGGAACGCTGCTGCCAGGTCAGGGGCCCTCCTGCAAGGGAGTACGGAACAAGCAGCAACAGGAGGAGCACCAGCAGGGAAGGCTGCAGCACCATTCATCACGCCACCGGTTCTAGCCGGAGGGCCTGCGTGTCTGTTGCGGATGGAATGAATGGGGGTAAAAAGAACAGGGTGGTATTATAACTGGGGATTCGTGCACTAAGGCGACCAGGTGCATGAGGGGGAACTCACTGCGGCCGGTGGCCCGCTGTGAGTCGTGGCGGTGACACCGGTCGCAGCGACCGGTCTCTTGCAGACAAGCCCAGCGGATGTTACCTGGTGTTCCCGTTAGAAAGTACTGGCGGATACCACAAGGGGAACTGCACAGCCATCAGCTTATTAAGAACGGCGCCCAGGAGTATTAGACTCAGGGGAGGCCCACGTTAATGGGGAGGGTTAGGGGGCTTGGAAGACCTTTCCAACTCCAAAATTGGGTGGGGGAAATGGGAAGTGCATCGTTGGAAACTGAAAATTGGAAAGCAACAATGAAGTCAGCAAGGGGGGGTGAATTGAAAGTTTGCACTGTAAACGGGGCTCCGGCAAGTACGTTGGTAACTGAGGGGAAGGGGGGCCCCTGGGAGTTGGAGGATGTTAAGGGGGGGGTGCAAGTGAGGGGGGCCCTTCGTGATTGGCAGCTTAAGGAGATCAAAAAGAAACTGGGGGGGGGGGCTTGGAGTGCGGGGGGTAGGGGCCAGGAGGAGCAGGGGGGATAGTTGGGGAGGACCCCTCTTTAGCGAAAAGCAGGGGAAGAGGATGGGGATAAGAATGATGTTGGGCTCTGGGGGGATAGGTAGCGCTTGTTGGATGGGGCTCTCTAGAACAGGAGGCCGCGATGGGGGCCGGAGGGGATGGGACAACCAAGGCGGCGGGGAGAGCTAGGGCAGATCGGGGTCTTGGCGGAAGGGGGGAGAGGGGCTCCTGGCAGGATGGGTTGGAGGAAGACCTGTTTGGGGAGAGATAATTTAACAATAATAATAAGCCAACCCGGGGAAACGGGAAGAGGGAATCCTGGGGTAAGAATAAAGGAGCAAAAAGGGGAAAGGAGACCGGAACGCATCCTTTAGAAGGAGCCTAAGCGGAAATGGAGACTGGAAAGAAAGTAAAGCACGGAATAAAATTGCACTTAAATAGCGTTGGGGAAAGAAAAATGAAAAGAAAATTGCAAAACAAAGAAATTGCCAAAGGGTAGAGAGGGACTGCTGAGGAAGGGACTGGGCGTCCGCGTCGGGTCCCCCAAGGACCCGAAGGGGCGGGGGGGAAAAGTTGCTTGCTCTCAGCGCAGAATCCTGAGCGTGAACGGAACACCTGTAAGTTAACTCCTGACTTTATGTATAATAAAGTTTGCTGTGGCAATTTTTTCTCCCACTCATCCTACTGGTCTCTGCCTATCCTTTGGGTGGATGGGGGTTGGGCTAATTTGGGAGGAGGGTAGCTGGGCAGGAGTGAGAGTCGGAATGTGGAATGAGAGCTGGGGGGGGCGTTGGGAGCAACAAGGTCTGCCACCGTGCCACCCCACTGAGGGTGTCGGCGCTACGACGGGCTCCCGCGCCCTACGAAGGAGGGCCCCTCGGCGGGGGCCCCCCCTTAGTGCCGACTGCCTCACGCGGCACGGCGGCAAGAGGAGTCTGGAGGGGAAGGGGGGGTGGAGGGGTTGGGTGACGTCATCTCCCGCGCGCCCATTGGCGCCATAAATACAACGGACAAGGGTCGCGGGGTCTCTCTTTGCCGGCTCCTCACCGACGTTGCCCTCCCGCCCGCCCTTTACAATGTTGTACTGATGTGTGATGTTTTCTCTTGCAGACAAGCCCAGCGGATGTTACCTGGTGTTCCCGTTAGAAAGTACTGGCGGATACCACAAGGGGAACTGCACAGCCATCAGCTTATTAAGAACGGCGCCCAGGAGTATTAGACTCAGGGGAGGCCCACGTTAATGGGGAGGGTTAGGGGGCTTGGAAGACCTTTCCAACTCCAAAATTGGGTGGGGGAAATGGGAAGTGCATCGTTGGAAACTGAAAATTGGAAAGCAACAATGAAGTCAGCAAGGGGGGGTGAATTGAAAGTTTGCACTGTAAACGGGGCTCCGGCAAGTACGTTGGTAACTGAGGGGAAGGGGGGCCCCTGGGAGTTGGAGGATGTTAAGGGGGGGGTGCAAGTGAGGGGGGCCCTTCGTGATTGGCAGCTTAAGGAGATCAAAAAGAAACTGGGGGGGGGGCTTGGAGTGCGGGGGGTAGGGGCCAGGAGGAGCAGGGGGGATAGTTGGGGAGGACCCCTCTTTAGCGAAAAGCAGGGGAAGAGGATGGGGATAAGAATGATGTTGGGCTCTGGGGGGATAGGTAGCGCTTGTTGGATGGGGCTCTCTAGAACAGGAGGCCGCGATGGGGGCCGGAGGGGATGGGACAACCAAGGCGGCGGGGAGAGCTAGGGCAGATCGGGGTCTTGGCGGAAGGGGGGAGAGGGGCTCCTGGCAGGATGGGTTGGAGGAAGACCTGTTTGGGGAGAGATAATTTAACAATAATAATAAGCCAACCCGGGGAAACGGGAAGAGGGAATCCTGGGGTAAGAATAAAGGAGCAAAAAGGGGAAAGGAGACCGGAACGCATCCTTTAGAAGGAGCCTAAGCGGAAATGGAGACTGGAAAGAAAGTAAAGCACGGAATAAAATTGCACTTAAATAGCGTTGGGGAAAGAAAAATGAAAAGAAAATTGCAAAACAAAGAAATTGCCAAAGGGTAGAGAGGGACTGCTGAGGAAGGGACTGGGCGTCCGCGTCGGGTCCCCCAAGGACCCGAAGGGGCGGGGGGGAAAAGTTGCTTGCTCTCAGCGCAGAATCCTGAGCGTGAACGGAACACCTGTAAGTTAACTCCTGACTTTATGTATAATAAAGTTTGCTGTGGCAATTTTTTCTCCCACTCATCCTACTGGTCTCTGCCTATCCTTTGGGTGGATGGGGGTTGGGCTAATTTGGGAGGAGGGTAGCTGGGCAGGAGTGAGAGTCGGAATGTGGAATGAGAGCTGGGGGGGGGCGTTGGGAGCAACAAGGTCTGCCACCGTGCCACCCCACTGAGGGTGTCGGCGCTAAGCCACACACCTCATCTGCACAATTGCTCGACTTGCCTTCACATCCCCTGTAATGACTACTCACATTTCATTTTCACTTCATAACAACTCTACATTTATAAATACATGTATGTCCTCATACACCCAAACACATTAACAAGTCAGATCAACGTTGTAATGTCCTATCTGTTTTACCAGCTCCAGTAGGGTGACCAGATTTGAAAAGCAAAAAACCGGGACAGGGCAACTAACATACAAGTAGACTAACTATTGAAAGTGGCTGTCAAGTCCATGCACTTCATTAGTGTCTGGAGGAGAAGGTGGTTCAAATGTTGCTGTCCAAATAAACACACATTATAGCTAATGTATCACAAACTAACACAATCTTAAGTTGAAAAATGCAGCATTTCTTCTGTGCGAGATTGTACATTCCTGCCTGCCAGCTATGAAGACCTACTACAAAAAACGGGACCACTGCAGTTTCAAATGGAAACATAATCTCGAGAAAGAGGGATAGAGAACACCAAATTCCGGGACAGTCCAGGCAAAACCAGGACATCTGGTCACCCTAAGCTCCAGGGACGTAGGGATGCCAATACCTGAAGTCTGCGCATGCCCACCTACACTGACCCTCTCAGTGCTTGGCCAGATTAATAAGCACAGCCAGGAGGGAGAGGTAAATGAAGGAAGGAAGGTGTCATAAAATATCTTCCAATAAACACAACTCTGCAGTTAGTATTTTACTCTATTTATTTAGAGAGCCCCCAGATAGGTGTGCTCTCCGTGAGGACCAAATTCTACTGACTCTGACGTCGGTCTCAAACCTAGATTGTTCGAGAATGGCGTCAGAATCCATGTCATAACATCTCCCCTCCATGGATGAACAAGGAAAAGCGCTGGGAAAACGGGAAAACCAGGAAACGTGGAGAAATGGGTTGATGCACGGGGTCACAGGAAAGGAACAGAGGAACCCCCAAAAAGAACTAATGTGATGAAAGGATACAGTTTGTAGTAACCAGAGTCCTTCTTGAGCTTCAGCACATTCTGGATCATTTCCAGTTCTCAAACTATTATGGTGGTACCCACAGTCAATGGACTAGTAATAAACATAGTCATTGTTGAAATTTGGCATAATTCTTCTCGTCCTTGACAACATCTTTTTCCCAGGATTAGGATCGCCAACCCCCTCCATTGTGGTATATGTAGACAGTCTCTCTTGACCCTCAGCAACTTGTGGCAACTCAATCCATCCATTAAGATCTCCAGAAAACACCAGATCATCACATGACCACCTTTTACCATCCTCCAGAATCACCGATTTCTCCAATGCTTTCAACACTCTCTGTGGTTTCCTAAATCTGGACAGACTTTTCAAAATCTTCCTAAGTTCTCTTACACATCTCCTTACTTAAATTCACTTTTCTTCATGTGTTTGGTATGTCATAATACTCTTTGTACTTCCTTTGTTTCTCCCTCACACTCCTTATAATATCTTAAATGTCTTTTCTCTTACAGCCCTTTGATGGTAACCATGATGGCCTTAGCCTATTAGATGCCACTCTCCCTCTTATCATAGTGAATGGTTCCTCCTCCGTTGCAGAATGAGGAGACATTCAATACTCATTTAGTGCCTCCTTTAATGTATTTCTCCATGGTAATGAGTTGGCCACAGCAAGTTGTATTATACTCTTTATAAACCCATTCATACACTCCACTAATCCATTTGCCATTGGATGATAAAGTGAGTTAACTCTGTGTTCAATTGCTCTATCATTCAAAAATGCTTGCATCTCTTCTGACAGGAATTGAGCTCCATTGTTGGATACTATTTCTTGAGGATCTACTTCTGTACTGAACACATCCTCCAAAAATCTCACAATTTTCATTGTCATAATAGTGCCTTCCATTACTCCAAATTCTACCCACTTTGAGGTGTAAACCAACCCCACAACTATATATATCATTTGTGCATCCAATGTCTCAAAAGGCTGTGTAATGTCCATGGCTAGTTTATTTCACACCATGTGTGGCACATCAAGAGGTTGCCTCTATTATTTATTTATTTGTATTTATTATTATTTATCTGTTCTCCGTACTCTCCTCTCTCCCCTTCATTGCACTTTCTCCCCTTTCCCTTTCCCATGCACTTGCACATTCTTAATGTTACTGGGCCTAGTAAGATTGCTGATGTATTCTCCCCTGCTCCCCACCCTTGCCTTGTCGTGGTCTGAAACACTTGTGTATGAGCGCGATACAAATAAAATATCATATTTTATCATAATGGTGTAACCACTGTTTTCTTGCTCTTGTCACTTACTGCACATGCCTGACAATTCCTTACCAACTCCTTGATTTCGTTCCACATCCCTGGCCACCAATAACATTCCCTCACTCTTCTTTTCGTAACATTCCTTCCAAGATGACCTTCATGTGCCAAATCCATGATTTTTTTCCTTAATGTAAAAGGTGGAATTATGCAATCGCCCCTGAGCACACACAGAGCATCTTCTGCTATCCCGTTCTTAATCTGTGCATATTCTTTCAGGGTATGGTCAAAATGTTCCCATCCTTCCTGCATTGCCTGGTGCATTAAACTTTGCTCTGTATTATCTGCAGCTGCTTTGGCCGACTCCTCTTTTGTTATTCTCGGTTCAACATGTGCAATGATGCCTCCCATGCCCTTCTCGTCCATATAATCTTCATTCAGGTCTCCATTACCCAATGCAGTCTAGAGAACCAATCTGCAACAACATTGGTTTTACCAGGGGTGTACAAAACTCTCACATTGAATTGCATTATGACCAGAATCCACCTGCAAATCCTAGGGACACCAAATACAGATTCATGTAATTCAAAACATGCATCAACGGCTTGTGATCCATTTTGAGGATTAATGTGAGACCCAATATTAGAGCCCTAAAGTCTTCAAGAATCCATTTCACTCCAAGGGCTTCTCTTTCTATAGTTGAGTAGTTCAGCTCTACCCGCTTCAGAACACATGAGGCAAATGCAATTGGTACAGTATCGCTTTCCTGGACTTGCTCTAAAACACCACCCACACCAATATTGCTGGCATCAACCGATACTATGTTACAGACTGTTCTGTTGAACATGCTTAGTGTTGGTGCATTATGTATACTTCTTTTGATAGTTTCCAGTTCGTCTTGGCAAAAAACAGACCACAACAACCTTGCTGACCTCTTTATGAGTTCTCTCATATTCTGTGTTTTGTCTGTAAAGTGTGGTACACATTTTGAATAGTATTCTTCTAGTCCCAGGAAACTGCGCAATTGGTCCTTGTTTGGGGGAGCAGGAATGTTCGATATAGTTTCCACTAAGTTTCTGTTTGGACTGATTCCTTCGTAATTAATGATGTGCCCCAAATATATCCCCTCTCTCTATTTGATCTTACATTTGTCAATCTTGAAAGTAAGACCCTTTTCTTATATAACTTGCAGAACTCATAGCAATTTGGCATTGTGTTCCTCTTCCATCGGGGTGGCAATGAGGATGTCATTCTGGAAATAATATACAACCTCAAGGCCCCCAAATGGTTGTTGTATTAATCTCTGGAAGACTGCTGCAGCTGATGCTAGGCTGAAGGGCATGCTCATATACCTGAAAGCTCCCAGCATAGTGACACATTAAGTTAGATGTCTGGAGTCCTCATCCAGGACCACTTGATGGTAGGCTGACGACAGATCAAGTGTTGTAAAATATTTGGCAGGTTTCAAGGTTGTCAGCATCTCTCCTATATTCGACAGAGGATGTCTATCAATCCAAATATTCGCATTAATATCTCAAAGGTTGACACACATCCTTATAGAATTATCTGGCTTGCATAATATCACTATTGGGGATAACCACTCAGAACTCTCGATGGGTTCAATAATCTTTTGCTCACATAATTTCATCAACTCCTTTTGTAGGGCATCTCTAGTTCCTGGAGGAATGTTTCTCACTCTGTGTGTGGTGGGCTTGGCACCTCTTTTAAGAACAATTCTATGTTTGAGGCCTTTGAGCATTGCAGTGTCTTCATTGAACACTAAAGGAAATCTCCTTGCCAGGCCTTCATTTGTTTTATAGTCATTGTTTGACACATATGGTATGGGAATTGTCTCTCCCGGGTGTATCTTTATCTGGAAGGGCTGCTGGTTCTTCCCATCCTTCGACTGGTGACATGATTTCTGCCACATACAACTTACAATATGTTATAGTACCTTCAAAATTGAGAGGGACCCACTTATAACCAAATGTGTTGATGGGGCTCTTGCATACCGTGTGGCTCTGACATTTGTTGTCCTCAATTCTTCATGATGCCCACCTAAGTCTTTGACAAATGTCATGAGATCTACTATTGTGTACGGTGAACCTGTGTCCACCATCACTTGCATTGGTACTTTATTTATGTGCATGCATACCCATGGACCTCTCCTTTCTCTTGAGGTGATTGTTAATATTTATTATCTTCTTGTTCTTCTTCTTGTTAATATTTAATATCTTCTTGTTCTTCTCTGGAGCTCAAAACAGATAACAAACTGCTTGTACCCCATATTTCTTCTGATGCTCTAATATTTGCATTGATGGGATGGTTATTTTCTTCAAAGGTTCTACTCATTGGACCAAATTCCCCTCTTCCTCTGCCATTTCTGCAGACTTTTCCAAAATGTCCAATGTTCCCACACCTGAAGCATTCCGCTGCGTATGCTGGGCATTCTCTGTGACTATTTGGGTGTTTGCCCCAACCACCTTTGTGGCATCTCCCTTATATCCTATACAATGTATTTCTATCCCACCTGGTTTTCTCAGGGGGTCTCATTTTGGCAGTGCCTGTGGACATCTTCCTTATTAATGCCGCTATAGCTTGTTCTCCATCCTCGTCCTTTTCCGCTTGTACACTTTTGATTTTTGTGGTGTCTTGCTCGTTCTGTACAGTTCTCATGCATCTGTCTCCTAACTTCATTGTCCTGGCGATTTCTACTGCTTAGTCCAGTGTGGGATCTTTAGCCTGCCATAATCATTGTTGAATATGAGGGTCAGCAGTGTGAAGCACTAATTGATCTCTTAAATACTTTTCCGCCACACCTGTGAATCTGCATGTAGCCATTAACCCTCTTAACACTGTGATATAGGTGTCAACTGATTCTCCTTTGTTTTGCTTTCGGGAGAAAAAATGATACCTCTCAAGCACCACATTTGTTTTGTTCCCAAAATGTCTGGAGAGTTTATGAAGAGCATAGTGTCTACTGCTGATAGCACTTGTGGAGTCTCCTGACCCCTCATCACTATTGTTCTAGTCAGGTAACGTGCAGAAAATCCTGAGTGCCTCAGCCCCTATGCAGTTTAACAAGGTGGCATCATTTAAATAATCATTGAATTTCGCTCTTTTAATTGCTCTCAGGTACACTTGAAATGTGTCCACCTGTTGCTCCCAGGGAGTGGTAGGGATGCCCGGATTTGCAAGGAATGGGCAAGGAGCTTGGGTGTTTTGCATGGCTCTGTTCACTGTTGATTGTTTCTTGTTCACTGTGCACCTTAAACCTCCATTGTTCGAAAACGGCATTGGAATCCATTTCATAACAGAAGGATGGTTTGGTTTCTGCCCACTTGGCTCTGATGGTTACTGCTCTCTTGTTTTTGCAGTAGATTCCCCCCTGTCCTGGCAGGATTTAAGGGACAAAAAAGCTATTGTTGCCCTCTGTGTTCTTCTTTTCTGCAACCCAACAACCTTTTCTGTCCCCCTAGTGTGTGATGTGCCTGTGTGGGTGGCTGTAGTCTCCTCTCTTGCTGAGCTCTCCCTTTGTTTATTAGAGGGGGCGCAGCTTCCAGGAATATTCAATGAAGGACCCGGAGACAGTTCCGGTGACAGTTCAAGTGGGCACTGAAGCATAGCGGGGTTAAAAAGTCACTCCTCCAGGCGTCATGTGCAACACAGTGGTTAACAGCACCTGATCCGTCTGCGTAGTATCAACGTCTTTACTTGCAATGGTCCTGTCTCATACATTCGAATGCTAGCCTGATCGCTGTTTGGTCATTTTCGGGAGGGGGTCCGCTCCGTGCGGTGAAGGAGCGACAACAGCGGAGGAGAGTGAAAGGTTGGTTGTGATCTAAGGTAAGCAACACAGCAGTGGGGATGGCTGAAGACTGATGTTGTGCTTGTTTGGCCTTACCCTTGTCTGATCTTCCTCTATATCACAGGTGCCGTAATGCGACAAGCTGGTGTAATGAAGCATCAATGGGGCAAGAGCATGAGGAGCGGATGTAAGACGCGCTGTTGGTTAAATCTTCTGCTTTCTGAATATCTTCCATCTGTTGTCTTCTTTATTTTCTTCCTGCTGTCTTCTTTCTCTTCTTGTTCTGGGAAGGGCTGGGTATCCAGAGAGTGACCAGGTCTTTCCAGGCAGGCTTCCTGGAATGTCTTGCATGTGCTTTCTGGTGCGGAGGCCTTATATAGGTTCTTCCACGAATTCTCGTAAGTGTACCCTGTGTCCCCAGCTGGCCCTAAGCGTGCTGTGCTTCCCCTGCTGGATTCATTGCTCCCATTGATCCCGGATCCTCCCAGGGTAGCCATGACACACTGTTTCCTCCTTTTCTGATACATGTTGCCTACAATATGAAGCTTGCTTCAGGAGTCCAACTTCCAAAATCACGCCGATAAGTTCAATAAGCTCAACACATGCTGCAAACTAAAGGCGAAAATGTGGGAACCGTTCAAGGAAACGTTACCCTCCTGCCCCCCACTTGCACACACACTGTAAGAACTAGACAAAGCAACAACTCATTTGCAAAAATATAACATGCCCCACATCACAAACAAAACAGCTAGGATAAAAAGCATTCAAACAAAACCACTCACAACATTTTGTAAAAAAATGTTACACCTGCCCAGCATGTTACGGCCCTTCTTAGGACCATGTAGCCTACGTCCTCCCCACACCTCGGCATTCTAGCAGGATACAAATAAGAAACCCAGAGCCAAAGAAGTGTGCAACGATCTTTATTCCCCTCTCCAGACTTGTCTCCTG
The DNA here is from genome assembly GCF_040938575.1 of Ambystoma mexicanum. NCBI lineage: Eukaryota > Metazoa > Chordata > Amphibia > Caudata > Ambystomatidae > Ambystoma > Ambystoma mexicanum. The sequence continues at coordinate 1,331,277,462 of NC_090931.1, forward strand.
GGCACTAGTAACCCCTCTGCTTCCTCCCCTGTCCCCAGTCCAGAGTCCCTCCTCCTTATTTTAAGGTAGACCCACATTTAAGGTGGACCACCCGCTTTCTCCCTACAAAATCTCCCCCCTGCTTATCATCTTTGTCGGTCGTGGCTTTTGCTGCTTTCTGGCATCATCTGGAGGTGCTGACAACTTTCCTGCTTGCCTGGGTTTCTTTATTTAGTGCCATGCTTTCTCCTCTCTCTCTTGTCCGCTTGGTGGCTAAGGGTGTTCTCGGTACCCTTCGTCTGGCGGACCTCCTTCTTTCTGTCCTTCCACGAAGAAAATCTGCCTTCGCCTTCCTCAGGCTTCTCTTTTGGAGGGAAAGAAATCCCTTCCCTGCACACCCGTATGAAATGATTTCTCTGCCCACATCTAGCAAACTGCTGCTCTGATCGTCGGGCATGATCTGCTGTGGGGAAACTGCATCCAACACCTATAGCACATACAGTCTTTTCCATCCACCTGTGGCATGGTGTTTTGTGGTGTACTGCTGCAGCTTTATTGTTCTTGAGGCCACCTTGCACAATGTTTGCACAATGTGTGTGTATGGAAGCTACCTGCTCACTTTCCTTCCTCTTTTCCATCTCAGTGGCTTGGTTGTCAACCCTTTCATAGACTCGGGCAAGTTCCAAAATGTCCGCAAGCGGGGGGGGGGGGCGGCTCTTTCAGGAGATGCTTCTGAAATATGGATGAGGTGCACCCCTAGTAAGGGTAGGGCCTTGTCGTCTGTGAAATTTTCAAAGTCACAGCGTGAACTCATCTTTTGTAGCCTAATGACAAAACTGCCTATTAAACACATATCTTTTGAAATTGTTGTTCGGTTTGACGAGTAGCTTCTTGTTGAGTGCGATGATGGCCATCCTGAAAGTCGTTTTCTCTTGTGGTGGGATCGCCTTTAGGATCCTCTTGATCTCTCTCTCCGCAATGTTTGTGAACACCCCCAGCAGCGTTGTAGGATCATCTTTCCCCAGTTGTTTCATGAAGTCAATAAGTTCGTCCAGCCACTCTTCTGAGCCCTTGCTCCTGCTGTGGCTGCAGTTTAAATGGTTGTGGTCGCCTGAAAAACGCTACTCTTGCTGCCTTTGCCGTGCTGTCCATTCTTGTGATTCTCTGTACTTCCACCATTTGGTAGTGCCAGCCAGCCTCTGTTCTGCGCTGCGTCCTTGCTGTGGTGCTACCCCGTTCTCTTCTGCAGTCACCTTCGGGCTCTTCCGCTGCGTTCTTCTCCCCAACATTCCCCTGTCTCCTTGATAGTGCATGTTCACACCCCTTTGTTCCCTCTGGTGCGCATACTTCTTATAGTGGACCGAGGTGGCTCAGTCTCTCTTGCCGGTGCCTCTGTCTGCTGTCCTCTGCGCGGATGCCCCTCCTACGACCAGGCGGATTGCCCCCTCCTCTCCCTGCGTGTTGATTGCCCTTCTTTGTGACCATGGATGGGATGCCCTCCTCCCTTCCCCTGGGCGGATTGCCCTCTTCAACAGATGGGCAGAGTGTCCTCTCACTGTGGGCGGATTGCCCTCCTCCCTTACCATGGGCAGATTGCGCTCTTCAGCAGATGGGCAGAGTGTCCTCTCACTATGGGCGGATTGCCCTTTTCCTTTCCCTTGGGCTGGGATCAGCCACTATGTGGGGTGATGTGCCCTTCCTCCACTTTACTGGGCAGATTACCCTCTTTTCTCCTTTTCCAGGGCCGGGATCTGCGACGGTAATGGGCGGATTGCGCCTTCCTACCTCGGACTGGGATCAGCTCTCTGTAGAGCGGAGTGCCCCTCCTATGCCCCTCCTCCACTGTAACAGGCAGAGTCACCCTCATTTTCCCGTGCACCATGGGTGCATTGCCTTTTTCTTTCCCCGAGGCTGGGATCAGCCACTATGTGGGGGGGAGTGCCCTTCCTCCACTTCAGTGAACGGATTACCCTCTTTTCTCATTTTATGTACTTGTAGGGCTTGCAGGGCTGGGATTGGTGACTTTAATGTGTGGATTGCCCCTCTTCTGCTTCTAGGCTGGGATCAGCCTGTCAGTGGGGCGGAGTGCCCTTCCTCACCTGGGCGGATAGCCCTTCTACTCCACGGTGGACTGCTGTGACATCAACGTGGGGTGCTGTTAACTTGATGAGGCAGAGTCTCCCTTTCTCTTCTGCGGGTGTCCGATCAGGCCGTGTGGCAGTACTTCCTGCTGTGGGGCTCGTACCTCTGCAGCTTCCTTTCAGAGTGCATGGACCCCTTCTGCATGGAGGCGGGATGGCGTTGCCATTACTCTTTTCAAGGGGAAATGTCTCCCCTCGTCACCAGTTGTTATGGCCCTTCTTAGGACCATGCAGCCTAGATCCTCCCCACACCTCAGTGTTCTAGCACGATACAATTAAGGAACTCAGAGCTAAAGATATATGCAACTGTCTTTATTCCCTTCTCCAGTCTTTTCTCCCAGGCTCTAGTAAAGGCTCCCCTTCCTCCCCTGTCCCGAGTCCAGAGTCCTCCCTCCATGCCTTAAGGTAGACCCACACTTAAGGTGGACCACCCGCTTTCCCCCAACAACACAGCACACCGCAAAACAGACATAAATATGTAATGGCTTAAAACAGGGAGTCCCTACAGCCACCCCACACAAACACATTACATGACCAAATCAGGCTCTCAAGTGTGCAATATGAAAACACACATATCACATGCAAAGAGTATGAAGAACGCACACCTGAAAAAATACACGTTACATAAGAGTTGTGAATCCTCATAGCCACTGCCCAGCACTTACTCACACCCCATCAAACATAACATTGTGTAATAACGTTTGATGTTATGCATCTGCACTTCATCATTAAAAGTCCCCAAACGCATGCAACTAAAGACATACATGTCATAGGTCCATGCTGCATCAGTAAATTACAAGAAAACATGGATTAATAACATAACTCCACAAATGAACCCATTTTCTTTGTTATTATTAATTTGGTTACCTGATAACATCAACCTTTCAAATCAACGAATTATTACATATTAAAAATATTCTGATTATCCAGATACAAACAATAAATAAAATAACAATTCAATACAATTCCTTCATGTGATTAACACATACAATCAAAGTAAAACATAACATAATAAAAAATGAAATGCAACAGATATACATAGTGCAATTTAGGTCACTATACACTTTCCAAGCCAAAGGTTGGCATCAATTGAAGCAACATAAATATCTGTTACTGGTTAGTTGTGTGTCATAAGCTGGCCCATGCAGATGAAATTTGTTTAAAGCTGTGTGTATTGGTTTAAAGAAGGTTGCATAGTTCTGTAATACCTTACGAGACAGCTGAAGTGGGAAAAATTGATTCAAGAAAATGAACCAGAGCTATTTTGACAGCAAGCCTCTAGTTATAAAATGTAAGTTGACATATACTATCAGAGTCCAAAGGGCGATAAATGCATATCACATTTTTGAAGTGCAGTTTACGTTTAGTTGCTAGAGCCCGGCAATCTACAATAAGATGTTGTAATGTTTCAGGTAGCAACCTATCAACACAAAGCAGCAATTCTGATCTTTTGGAATCTGACCCCTTCTAGCCAAAACCTCATTAGTAGACCATAGGTTTAATCTGAAACGTAGATATTGGTTTCGGAGATATAGTCTGGACACTTTACTAAATAGTCTGCCATGTTACGAAATTTCTTGTGTCCAAATAAGACCCCATTAAAATCTTTATAGGGATTGTAAGTGATTTCAATCCAGCACTCCAACTAAGTCAATGCCTAGTATGGGATGACCAATGGAAACCCTTATTTATATATTTTTATGTCAAAAGTTCTTTTAATTCTGGATGATGTACCCTTATATAACACCCCTCTCTTTGAATCCCCCCAGCCTCACTGAGCCAAGAAGAAGGTTTGTTTTGCAAATTAAAAGATTTATTTGAAGAATTGAACAATATATAGATTACACTTTTATGAATATGAATAATATCTGAATATCACACTTATGAATATGAACAATGATCAGCAATGGGTAATATTACAATATCAACAATCTCTTTAATCAGTTAGGAGTAGGAATAGGAAAATAATATATCAAAGAATACTTTGTATGGTTCAAGGAAATGCAATGAGAGGAAAGCATGCAACACAGAAATAAGACTTGATATGATTTCAATGAAAAGACAATATGATCCCTCTTTCCCTCTGTTACTACTCACTCCCCCCAGCATGCACTATGGAGATATGGAATGAGGGCACACAGATATCAGGAATAACAATCAACAATTGCAGTTTCAATCCCGATTCCCCCCTCCCAGCAAGCTTAGAGAAAACAGTAATGATTTTAAAACAGGTCAATTACTTTTAAATGTGGTTTGAATTGGATGGGAAAATGCTAAAAATGATTTTAATTCACTAAATAGATTCAGAACTAGTGAGAGTTGCCTGGGATTGGTTCAGGTCAACACTAGCAATGATTGTAGAATGGTTAGCAGACGGAAAACGAAATTCAGAAATTGAAAACAAGAAACAGCTATTTTATATGAAGTTAAATTGAGCTAAATTAAAAACTTGCAGCAACTTTTCCGCGTGCGGGAAATGCGATTACAGCAAAATTATCCGAAATTGGAATGTCGTTTCGGGTTCTAGGACGTGCGGTTCAAAAGTTACAGAGGTTTTTGTGAAGGTAGATTTTTCAGAAACAGAGTCAAGATTCAAAATGAAAGATGCGCTTTAAAGATTAGGAACCAAGATGGACTTATGCTAAGGGGATATGAAAGTACAAGATACCCAATGGTACAACCACCAGAACAGGGCGCCTTCCACTCTGATTGTTGTGCGCCAGGATACTTGACTTTCTTCAGAAAATATCAGCGCACAGATGATTATCGCTACAATTATCACAGACTATAATGAGATGAATTCAGGATGGACACAAGATTCTATAATGCAGTTTTGGATAGGTTGAAATGGATTGAATAGGATTACTTTAAACTAAGAAATGACTATGGACAGTTCTAGACTAAATACTCCTATGGCTTTTGAATGGAATGGGCCCGTCAAACATCTGGTCAAAGGTTTGGACTTACCTCGCCACCGGACAGGATTCAGGGCACCTGGACTCTGCTCTCAGCAAGGCACTCTGGTCTGCGCGGCCTCTTGGTCTGGATCTGATGGGTTCTGGGTTACAGCTCTGCCTTGCGGGTCTGGATCTTGGTTCTAGCATGGGGTTCTTAGCTAGAATAGCAAAACAGCTCAGCCAGGCTGTTGGATTTTGTGGTGCCCCTTGGAAGTTTAGGGGTTAAAATCAAGTTGCTTAAGATTCTGAGGGCAAGCTGAGAAGAGTTCAGCTTTTGGGTTGGGCCTTTCTGCTTCAAAGTTCTAGAGTCTGGATTCTGGATCTATGTCTGGAGCCTGGATCTTCCTGCAGGGTGCTTAGCCAAGGAATCAGTTGATGAGTGGAAAGTGTGTGTGTTTCTGGGTCCTCAACAGTCCCTATTTATCCATTTCCAAAGTGGGTGGAGAGGCTGATTATCTATGCCCAACCCTCTAAGGATCTGATAGGTCAGAGAATTTCCCCTCTCCTGATTTGAGACAGGAGCAGTGTGTCATATGTGTCAGAGTGACACATGGTTTATGGTCCAAAGGAAATCCCTGCCCTTTGCTTTTACTTAGGAAATCTATTTTCCCCAAAAAACATATTTTCAAGATGCACAACTTGTTAATAATACACAATTACATGACAGATTGCTTAAGGTACATTGCTGTCCAACTCTCATCTTCCTGTGAGCTTTAGTTCATAAATGACAACTTTTTCACACTTTTGGTGGGTTTCTCAATGTTAGTTCTGCACCAAATGTTATACATGCATACACATCCCCTCTGGGCATATTCCATTAATTTTTCATGTTCCTAACATAAATACAATGGCTGGAATATGAATAATTTCCGGAGTTCAGTCTCAGAACATCGCACAGATTAAAGATTAGTTTTAAACTGTGAGCACATTTTTCATTTTAACAACCTATACGTTTCATATTTTTGTCAGTACAGCACAATTTACTATAATCATTTTTCTAAAATATACATTTACTTCAACTTCAATCCACATTTCCAGTCTGGCCCGCCTCCAAAGCTGGGCTGAGTCAGAGGGTCACATGGCTTGTCTTCCTGCAGAGTAGTTGTTGTCAGTCACAACCGAATTAGCATTTTCTATTCAGTTCAAGGAACCCATTGTTTCTTGCTCAGTGCAGCAATCTCCTCTCCTTCTGATTAACATGCCAATATGAAATCCTCTCCTTTTGGTGGGAATGAACAAGGTGGGGGGTTCTCAAGTGAAGAAAGCCTCTTGGAAGTTTTAGCTGAATTAGGTTGTCTTATGGTCAATTGTAACATAGTTTCTTGTGAAAAAAATTGCATTTATAAATTTGAAATAAGCAAACATATCTTTAATTCCAGTCCTTTTCAACATGAAATCAATGTCTGGCACTCTATATGCATTTGATGGAAATCCCTTCTTTGACACATTTAACTTTGAAAACACAAGTTTCTCCTGTCAGATTTAGAGATCGCCAGCCTCTGTCGGAGGTGAGTAACGGTACTGCACCCATTTTTGACAGATTTCTTTCCATCAAGTATCTTTAAAAGTGGATTTTGTTCTGATAACGTATGATTCTTGCTGACATTGTAATTGTGTGGATTCTTGCAGTAGAATAATGTGGAACACACAACAAGGAGGTTGGATCTTTTAGGTGGTTTGTGAGCCATGATTTTTTTCAAATTTGACAACCAAGAAAACGGATTTCCAAACAGCTCTGTGTTTCTTTTGGCAATCAGCATTGCTTTTTCAAGTGGTTTCAGGCTGCTTTGTGGGTAGCCCAATGGTGGGTTTTGGCAGTGGTCTCCTGTGTTCACTGAGATAGGCAAAAGTGGATGCCGGCCTATTTTTCAGATTTTTACTGTGCAATTTTGGGTGATTTTTAGCGAGCAGCATGCTTTCCAGTGGCCATTTCTGAGGTTTCTGCTGCCAGCAATGCACAGTAATGTTGCAGGGCCTGGACCAGTGGGTTGAAACATCCCACATGATCACATTTAGAGCGGTTACTTGTCCAATCAAACTCAAATAATTTGATCTTTGCCCGAGTGGGATTCTCCAGTAGGAGGTCCAATGTTATGGAGGCATCTGATAGTGCGTCTAAAACACAGGTCCGCCATTTACAAGGAAAATAATGGTCAGATTTCAGAAGATAGTATGCAACTACACCCAGAATGTTATTCGTTCTGAGACATAGCAAAAATGTACGCAGAAGAGTGGACATTTTCCATAATGCATGTGCATAAAAGTGCCAGAGCGCCCTACTCAAATCGTATGATTGGTAGGTGAGCGCATTTTGGGATTAATAATAAAATAGCGTGTGCAGTAAACCCTCATCTGAACCATTGCAGAATACAACATGCAAAGCCTAACACAAAATAACAGACTTGTTAATATTTCCTTTACAAGGTTTGCTAATACAGGTACATGAACCTTGGTAATTATCATGAGTATCACAGCTTCAAAATCAGAAATTCACCACATCACTACTCATGCACAGACCTATCCACCAGCAGATAGAAAAACAAAACAAAAATAAGTCACAACACACATTAAGTAACACAGATGTACAGAAATTCCATGGTTAACTTTTCCTTGAGAAGAATCCTTAGTGGTCCCTAAGGTGCCCATTTACAAAACATTGTGCGAACACAAGTCATAGTAAGGGCATTCAAAAGTAAAACATGCATTGCTATAATGTTAATAGAAAAACATAGCAAAATTGGTAGGAAATTTAAACTGTGTTGCTAACAAAAACATGATCATTTACAGATAACAACTGGAACTGCCCCAAGGGGCAGGGATGTTAGGCAGCATTATATGCAGTACCCTTTGGGAACACCACATACAATTATGACTACAAGTGTCAGTACAAATTCACTTTAGGTACAACCCCTGAACTGCACATTAAAGTGGTAGCGATGACTGAGCAACCAGACTTATCTCAAGAGCAAGTGAGCAGTATCAATAGTTATACAAAGGACAGCAATTACTATGATTCAAACAAACACTGACTCAAGGTTTCTGAGTAAAAAAATATACATTTATTTACACATTAGGTGTAAAACATTTCACTAAAGTAAAGCAGTTGAAAAATCACACTCTTAATACACTATACCACACCCAATAGATTCTGGACAAGTTAGGCTCAAAATGAAGCGTGAGCAAAATAGCACTCCAGCAATTTAAAAGGGAGGGAAAGTTAGACAAGACTTTGGCAGCACCAACAAGTAGTAAGCAGGGAAATCTAGAAAAAGGAACTACAGTGAGGAAATCAAATTCAAGGGGCCTGGCCCAAAGTCAATGGACCAAAGTCTTTGCTCAAGATCACACAGTTCGGGGTAGTTCGCAGTTAAGTCTTTGCTAAGAGTTCAGGACGAAGTTGGTCGGCAGAAAAGTTAGTTTAAAGAATGGAGAAAGACAAGCCCTCGGATAGGCGAAAGGTTTCACACACTTTCACTGCAGCTGGACGAAACGAACAACCGTATTTGAACAGTACCTTAAATGGAGAAGAAGGTTGTAGCTGAGGCGGACGATCCTGGCAGGTCCTGCATTCTCATAGATCCTGAAGCGACTGTCGGACTGACATGAAGTAGGAAGTCTGGAGGGTCTTGCACTGCCGAGGGAAGAAACCAGCAGCAGAGCAAAGCAACGAATAAAAGGTGCACTCCTTAAAGCGCAAGCAGGGTTCCTTCTTCCTGGCTATCCGGTTCAATGTAGCTCTGCACAGCAAATTCGACCAGAGAAGGTAGGCCTGATTGGCAGTTTGGTAAACTGGTTGTTCCCATCAGCTCAAGGTTAGAAGATTCCTTGCAGATCTTGCCTGTTGTTGGAGTATGAAGATTCGGACCTGCAGCAGGGATTCACCGGGAGGTTCAGTCGAGGTAGGGGTCCTCTTCTGTCAGCCCCTCGTTGGTTCTCTCGTTCCAGTGGCAACTCTGCCTTTCCAGCCCCAGAGACCTGCTTTTATGCAGTTTTCCCCCATTCACAACCAATCAGATCAGAGTATCACATGGGTCTCCAAGGAGACCCTGTGCAGGGAGTCCTAAACCCCGCCCTCACATTCTGTACCCCCCAGACATACATGCACCTAAGGAGGGCTTCTGTGCAGAAGCCCGCAAAAGGACGGCAAACAAAGGAACCAAACCTGGTTTGGCACGCAGAGGAAAACACGAGAAAGACTTTTAAAAAAATAAATGGCGACTAAACCCAGTCAGAACAGTATAAAAACGTATATGGTCTAGTGGGTTTAAGTTTGAGGCTACCAAGATAGCCTAAAACAATGCTAGGGCTATTTAAGGTAACCGTGGTAGGAAAAATAGGATAGTTACCACTGCCACCAGCCAAGTCTTAATGAAAAGGGAGCGAAAAAATGCTCCAAGAGAAACAGACAAAAAGGAAGTATTAACCCTTTCCAGAACTCTATTTAAGATAGTTTGTACTGGTTCTGTGAGTTTTAAAAGAGACTAATAAAGTCAATGGCAACTTTACATGTTCTGGGAGACAGTAGTCAGTCCCAGAAAATGGAGTCGGAGTTGGGATGTCAAAAAGACAACCCTGTGTCACTGCACTGAAGGTGCTGTGTAGCACACAGTAAAACGATGATGCCTATGGAGTTGGTGAGGCTCCCCAGTATATGAACACAAGAAAATGTTAAACACACACAGCAAAACACATGTAAGAGTGGGAAAAAAGGCTCACACTCTTACCAGGTGAAATAAATAAATCCCAGAAATCCAGCAAAACTGCTGAGGGACTCAGTAGGTAAGGGCAACTAGCAATTTTGGAGAATTCTCCCTAACAAGGGAGAATTTCAGTACTTCAATGGCCTACCTCTGCCAGGCCAAAGAAACCCACACCAGAGTGCTAAATAACAGAGATTCTTGATTGTAGGCAGACAGTGGGTGCATAGTTAGAGTGGCCATGAGAGAAGTATCAGTCCACAGAAGGGTGCCATCATCTTTAATTCTCCCAGGGATCTACAACTTCCTGTATTCTCCAAACCTCCTGCAGACAAAGCACTCTGGGTATGACATCAATAGACAGAAGATTCTGCCCTTGATTAACCTCCTTACAAAATGCTAGAAGGGAAACAATCCACTGTAGGACATGGCCCATATAAGGGAGAAGGCCCTCTCGTTATCTACTTCACCTTTAGATAAGTGAAGAAGACCGGTTTATATGGAACCACATTGAGAGTACAGTCTGCTCCAAACTCCTCTGCCATAGAGGTGAACATTAAGATTTCGAAGTATAAGGTAGGCTCTTCCCTCTAATCATCCCAAAGGGCTATTTGGGGTGATGGTATGTTGGCTGGACATGGCCTACAGCAACTGAGGCCATTGGCACCCAGGGACCTGCTCACTGGAGGTGACACAATGCTACATGTGCCCTCTAAGATTTTTCTGGCTGTGGGGTTCAGATGAAAGAACTGCCCTTCCCTCTGGAGACCCTGATTGCCCCCCCTGCAACCAAGAGTCAACACAACAGCTCTGGACTTAGTTGTGCAGCTTTGATCCATTTCTGAGCTAGCTCGACTACTTAGAGAAGCACACAAAGCTGCCTTTGACACTCACAAAGTTTTCAATCTGATGTTATGCCATTGAGCTGCTGCAACAATCCATCGCCTGCCTGTGCTCCAGCATTTTCGAGCTGATCCCCAATGACACTTGTCACTTTTTTAATCCACTGTTATGCCATTGAACTGTTTACTTAAACCATCACCTGCCGGCACTCCAGCGTTTTCAAGCTGATCCCCACTAAAGAACTGCATCGCATTGTGGGACACTTTCGAGCAAACATGACCAATTAAAAATGCTGACTTAACCTATCTCTGCCTGATTTCTTCATCTGATTTGGGCTGATCCCCCCTATAGTACTGCAACACATCATTGGACCATCTCAAATCAAGTCAATCATCTCGAAGCAGGGGATACTGTTGGAATCACTAACTCAAAACATCTCAACAACAAGTTGGCCTATTTAAAGGACTTAGAAGACTAGCTTGATGCTGTTGAGCCTCAAAACAAGAATTTAAATGTACTTGAAGTGGTTCCGTTCCCCTGACCCCCCTTAAAAGGGCCCTAGTGACTTGTAAAACCACACTCTCTACCTTGAATAAAGACATATTCAGTAACTTTCACAATTAGGCTGAAATGATTGCCTATGCACCCCTGTGCTCCAACCCAGCAGGCCCTCTTCATGGGTTGTTAATGTATTTATTAGTTGTTTGTGTTTTCTAGTTCAATCAAAGTGTCCTATGTTTATAAAACTTTGGTTGAACAATCTTTTATTGTGATAAAACACTACTATTGTTGTTTGGTCTTCTTTTGTATCTGTTCACACCCCACTTGAGGAGTATAGACTACCCTCGGCCCACACTACCCTGAATGCAAATGAGGTATATGGGTCAGGCTGTGCCTTTTTCACCTTTATGATTGGGATCATTGGTGGTTTATTAGGGGTGTGGAGCTAATTGGGAATTGAACTCATTAACCATCCCTGTACTCCTGCAGAGCAGTACCCATTTCGTCAGAAGGGGTCACAAAAAACCTTTTCAAAATTGATGCTAAACGACAATACCACACACACTATCAGTAATGGGCCCAAAATGCTGACATATTCCACGGTGTGTAGCTTAGAAAGATACTGTTAATATTCCATACAACAAATATAAGGATATAAATAGAAAAACCTTTTCTACAGCAGGCTTCAGGAGATACAGCATAAACAAATCCTTGAAATTCAGAGAAACAACTCAATCTATAAGAGAGCTAAATTGAAACCATTTAACTCAACAAAACCCTTGAAATTCAGTGAAACAAACTTCAGTTGAAGTGACATTAAGATGATGGTTTCAAGTACCCAAACCCCCTTTGAAATTCAGCAAATCTTGAAAGCTATGGACCTTAATTTTGAGCTCCCCCCCCCATTTACACAGTCCATGACCATTCAGACGGCATTACAGAGACATCACACATGATATTGTTTACTAGATCATTAATGACATCACTGGAAATTGTGGCACACTGAGGATATCGCAGATGAGAGCACCACGTGTATCACAGGAATCTACCCCTCAGAGCAAGGAATTCACTTGGTCTATTTCAAGTAATATACCCATGGACCTGTTATGGAGGTAAAGTGGACACTGGGCCTGGGCTCCAACCAGATCCGGTGGCTTCTTTCGGTCGCCTGGGCACTGTGGATAGTGGTCACTAGCCATGACCAGTGGCCTAAGACTCTCTATGGGGTAAAGTGGGCATGGCCTACTGCCTGGATACTTTGGGTGGTCTGGCAGGGCTTGGACCATGGCTTGGACAATGTGAAAACAGGCTTTGGCTGTCACTAGGTTGCCCTAGTTTCCACTGATGCCATAAATGATGTGATAATTGATTTTCATCTTTGACGCCATCTTTAGTTATGGTGGTGTAGCTTGCAACACTTGCTGAATTTCAAGGATTTTGTTTTTGTTGCATTAAACATTACCTTAATGTCACTTCAATTAAGTTTTATTCACTGAATTCCTAGGGGTTTTTGCTTTGAATTACTGAACTGTTACAGCTTAACTTGTCTTAACTAAGGTTTTTTCACTTAATAAATATACATTATCTTACACCTTTGAATCCTCCAGTAATCTCTGTATCAGGCAGGCTGAGGCTCTTGAATGTGTAGATTCTTTACATACTGAAAATGTTGTGACTTTGGAGACTGGAGTTGATTTTGATACTGTACCGTCTAAGTTTAGTTGTTGTATTCCCTTCAGACTGAAGTCCATCTTTGTACCTTCAAGTATGGATGTTTAGCAGATAACATAATTTAAATCTTTTGTCAAGGCTGATTTTCATAAATTGAATTGGCACCAGAGTATCATTCCAAGACAGCACTTTTTGATTTCCAAGTATTGAAAGATTTGCAAACAAATGCTAATTGGGTCATTAAACTTTCTAATACAAGTGGGAATGTAGGGATTTGGGGTTAATGAACAATTTGTCCAAGAGGCACATAAACATCTAACCGATTGTATCGGTTACTAACCTACAGAAAAATCCAATTCTGCAGTACAACCAGATCTTGAGAAATTGGTTACATTTTTTGTCTGGTACAGGGTTTGATTACCAAATAAGAGTTCTGATGCTTATTGGTAAAACATCCCATGAACCTACCCTTTATTTATTGCCAAACTGAATAAAGATTGGTTACCCTCCCTGGTAGGTATTGTACATTTTGTCCCCAGTCTTCATCTTATATTAAATATACAGGTGACACACTAAACAGGCCTAATAAAGTATTGGGAATTGGATTTTATAATGGTTAATTTTGTTATACCTTCTTTGTACACATAGCCTTCTCGTTCAGATGGTCTTAAAGACGCAGAATTATGTTCTCAACAACAATAGAAATGCATGGAATTAAAACATTGTGATGTGGCTTTGCTACATAGACAATAGCTCCATCTCATGTGAAAGTTTAAAGTTAGAGCTAAAATACTTCCCGGATTTCATCAATTAGAATTATTTAAATGTACAGATTACCATGAATCATAGTACCTTACAAATTACATGTTTAGATCTGTTAATCATGGTTAACTATAATCAGTTACACACAAAGATGATTAGCAAGGAAACAGCAGGCAATTCACCCAACCACCAATATTTAATATATTCCATATGTTTAATTTCTGAGAGCAAAAGGAATTTCTCACTAGAAAGTGATTGTTTAAATATCAGTGAAGTAATTCGCTCACAAGTCAAAGGAAGGGGCTACTGTTCCAGAATTAGCAGAGACGCCTTCAATAGGATTTCCCACATGCTGATGTTTTACCACCCAAGGGCATCAATGTTCTAAAATTAGGGGTATCCTCAACTAACATTGACATTTATTTAGAAAAAGATCCGTTTTTACAGCCAGTACTGAATATAAAATCAGGAATACCGAATAGGAAACCACAAATCTGTTATGCACGAGGAAAGAATATAGGTGATTTCATAAAAAGATGTCATTATTTTTCCACCAGTAATTCTGGTTGGCTCAATAAATGTCAAGCCTGCTAGCCATGTGGGCAATGTGGCACATGTAAAGAAGTCCTCACAATGGCATGATTTACGACAAAGCCCGCTTATCAGTACCTACCATCCACCCCAATGTGGGTCCAAATGCCCACCTGGGGATGTGGCAGGTTTTGTGACAGAGAAGAGTGTTGTACCTGAAGCAAGGTTCTGAGGAAATGTGGGTTGTCATGGGCCTACCCTCTGGGAGAATGTATGTATCATAGTCTCACACTCTTGTTTAGTATTTGTGTATATGTATTATATTGTAGAGATAGTACATGAACATTAAAATAAAATAGTCAAACAATATACACTTTGTAATGTTAGCAATAATGTAGCTTAGTAGATACTTGCCATCCTACTCTTCCATAATTTTGAAACTACCAACAAACCAATCACCAATATCTATGTAGCCATTGTGGCCCAGTAAAATGTAAAATAATAGTCAAAATTGTGATGCTGTGGATTGGCAGCCAGGGGACGGGTAAAGTTATACAGGCCAACACTTGGTTAACACATTAGGTGGAAAGGGTTACAAACTCTTCCCGAAAATCCATGGTTCCTATGGGCAGTTATCTAAGAACAACCTAAATGAGATCTACAGCCTGGGGTCAAAATGTTTACAGGTAAAACATTTTAAATCCTCCTGTAAAGGATTCCTCTTGCCCTTCCTCTGTGCTTTGATGGATCCACGTATTGTAGCTAAAGTTGTACGAGGGGCAAACCCTGTCAGATATGGGCACCGTCAAAACTCAGCACCTCCCTAAAAAAACAGTGTGTCACCACCAAAGTGGAGATTGAAAGGCTAACCTGCCAGAAATACAACATGGTGTCTCTTAATGCTCCCCCCATGGAAAAGAAAAATGAATGTTGAAAGGATTGCTAAAAAGCGCTAATTTCAGCCCCAAAATATTGAAGCAGTCAAAAACAATGAATTTGTCACAATTGGCTAAGTGCCAATGTTTAGCCCCATGAGCAGTTTACTGTCTGAAAGCTGCTTGCTGCCTGTTTCCAAAGCAGTTCACCTTTGTAGGTTAGCTCTGCTTCCAAAATATTGAAGCAAGCATTGTAAGCAGAATTGAGACAAATTGGCAAAGAGTTCATTTTTAGGTCCACAGACTACAGTTACAGTCTTGGCCTAGAAATTAAAGTTTAGGCTTGCTTACCTAGCCAGAAAGGTCCTAATCTTGTGGGCCAGCAGTGTCATCAAGGCCCACTCCTTCGCATCCACAATGGTGCAGCCTTCGGAGAAATCTAGAAACTCCTCGAATTGTTTGAAAACATCTGGCTTTTGAAGGCTATTTCTCACTCCTGTTGCCCAGTTAGCAAATCAAATTCTAGCATATAATGATAGCATTTGTGTAGTCGTGCTTCTACATTTTAATAATAATTCATTTGATTCAATTGTGAAATCCATTCTGGCCTAAATACAAAAGAGTTAATCATGTATTTTTGTAAACCAGGAAGTACACATGAAAGTTTCGTTTCATTATGTGTTTTTCCAATGAATATTTTGATTTTTTTTGCCTGCAACAACGTTGTTTATGAAGTTATGTGTTGCAAAGACTATTATTGCTAGCAACTTCAGGTGTATTTTAGACACTTCAGGAGTGACTGTTTACATAGAAATTAATTTAAATGGATTTGTTATCGAATGTTAAGTATTGAGACATTGTTGCCTGTTATCGATGATAGAGACTATGACCTTCATTATGTTCTAAGAATTATATTTATACAACCGTATAAACTGAGGATTGGGGTCATTATCATGGGATAAAGACCTGCCACCAAGTTATGGACCGAAGAAAAGCCGATAGCCATAGGTTGGGGACGGTTGTTCTTCCCAGATCCTAATAGACACACCTGCCCAGGCCTTTAAGGCTATTAGTAGTAGTAATACATGTTTTTACTACTATAAAAACATCACATTTTCTTAGTGAGTAAAGTAAATAGACAAAATGAGTTAGTAAATTAAAAGTGATTTTATTTTGTAGTATTTACATGTAATGTAAAGAGGTTTTATCTAGTGCCCTTCTACCTATGATGTTGGCTTTGCTGCACATGGTCTGTAAGAAAGGAGGGCAGGGTGTTAGTCAGATAGTGGCATGGCAGATGCAGAAACATTAATTGTTTATGGATGCAGGTCGGAAGTACCTGTTACCTGTGTGCCGATATGAACATTATACATTTTTGGATTGGTACATACCGGGTAGGTTAGCCATATGGGCAGCCCCTGGATTGTTGAGTTCACAAATTGACAGAATACTTGTTGTTAGAAGATGGATAGGGTCGGAATCTGTTCAGTGCACTTTACCTGGAGGCCATCTGGAGGAGTTTGGGAGGTGTAAGGAAGCAAGATTTAAGTAGTGAGGAGTTAGTTGAGGGTGGAGGTCTGTGGAGGAGAGGGTGTTGTCGCTTCCTGGATTTTTGTTGTAGTTTCATAAGATAAATAACAAGGTTGTCTTCATAAGTTAAGTATTTTAATTGAAAAGTTAGTTAAACTAGAGTGGTTTATCATGAGCATACTTTAGGCATCAGGCAGAAGTACACGGTTCATCTATAAGAAAGTCAAAGCATATTCACATGTTTTCGTCTTTTCTCTTGTGTGTTAAAGGATGTTGCTGCCAAAAAAAGTCCTCCCAGAGAGGGAGTGTCTTGTTGAACGGAACTTGCCTGGAAATTGTATTGTGGTTTCCCAGTCTGTTTTTCCAATTCATAATGTCCAGAATACAATCAATAGCAGTCATTAGTGACTGCACTTTGTACATTCTGATTGGATGAGGGGAGGCAACAATGATCTCTTTGTGCTCATATGCATAACAAATAAGTAATGCTTTAATTTATTTTCTATTTAGCTTTTTGAATAATTGTTTGCATGAATTTCTTCAGAAATGTTCTTATCTGCACTTCTGCACTTTAACTTTACTGTGTTTGCACTTTAAGTATTGCACAGTCTGTTTGCATCTCCTTCTTCAACCAAGAGAACCACAACCAAGCATGTATAATTATGGGTGTTGCAGTTAATAGATTGAAATGAATGGTATTTAAGTGCCAGTCCATTTTTCATGGTTTTCTTTTTAAATGATGATTAAGCTGCTGGCAGCAGTAAACCATCGGCTGTTAAGTGCTACACTTCCCAGCAAGCAAACATTTCCTCCAATCAGGAGTCAATGGGAATGATTTGATTATCCTCTGATGGAAGGCAGACTGATCTCCAGAAAATCTTTACTAAAACAACCCAATTGGTGACGGTTACTGGAAAATAGCAAAGAAACTAATGCTTGCGAAGGGGCCAGCATATTCTTGGTTGCTGCTTTCTCATGCTCCCACATTCCCATTTCTCTAGGCCATAGGTCTTGACCAAGGGGAGCCACCTCTTTCAACAGGTGGGTACCTCTGATAGAGCATTACCCTCTTGAGTGCACCTCTTAAGGCCACAGTGTTGATGTTAATAATACAACAATGATGAACAGGTCGCAGAATCTTTAGGGAGAGAGGCAGAGGTGGAGAAAGCTACATAGGAAATCAAGAGCTCTGATTTTATGATATTATATGATATGATATGGCATTTATAACGCGCCTATACACAAGTGTTTCAAGGCGCGACGAGGCAGGGAGGGGGGACATAGGGAAGACAGACAACGATCCTACTAGACCAGGTGTCATTCATATCGCTCAAGTGCATGCAAAGGGGGGGACAAGGAAAGTTCTAGGGGCAAGGGAGAGGGGAAAGTGCAGTACATGGGATAGTGGAATAATAAGATAAATAAATAATAAGGGGCCAGCTGGTGGCAAGTGCAAGGAAAGTGCAGAACAAGTGCTCGGAGGGGGGCTGTAGGGATACAGAGACAGTCCCGCGGTGCAGTGGTTACCAGGGTGGCAGTGGCGGGGGCAGGTAGCTTGGCCAGGGACCGAGATCAGTGAGAGTGGGCCGGTGCCATTTTCAGTGCGGTTTCAATCAGGAATTTAACAGGGGAGAGGGGGAGAGAAAGCAGAAGCAAAGAGGAAGGTTTTGAGATGCTTCCTGAAACGGAGATGGTTCTCCTCAAGTTTCAGGGAGGCAGGAAGGCTGTTCCAGAAGGAAGCCCCTGCGCGGAGAGAGATCTACCCCCAACTCATTGCTTGGAGAAGCGACTGACCCTGAGGGAGTTGGAGGCGGATGAGCAAAGAGCTCGAGAAGGAAGATATTTAGGAAGGGAGAGTTGAAGGTAGTTCGGCCCCAGGCCCCAGAAGGCCTTGTGGACAGTGCAAAGGGTTTTGAACTTTATCCTCGCAGCCACTGGGAGCCAGTGAAGAGATTTCAGTCCTGGAGAGATACAGTCCCTGGGTTTGAGGCCAAGAACAAGTCTCGCAGTCTTGATCTGGATGAGTTGCAGAGGGCGGAGAGTAGAGGCAGGCAGATTTACATAGAGGCTGATTTAGGAAGTGTATGCAAGCCCTAAGGACAGTCAAAGGCTTAGGCCGTTTACTTGGTCATCATGCTACATGAGCATTCTTGAAGGAACACACTCGGGGATGTTTGGAGGGCAGCCAGTGCATGAAATGGAAATCCAGAAGTGCAGGCACCCAATATCCCAGAGTACCTGTTTTAAGTGTTGGTGATCAGAAGTCAAAATTCTTCATGTCTAAGTGCATATATTACCTATTGTACGTGTCCTTCATGTAGAGTGCATTTATGCTTTGTGTCTAATGCATGCGCTTTTACTGTTACGTTAGTTTGAATGCTTTTTCTCATCTTCAGCTCACATTGTCCCAAAGCCCTGTTGTACCTTTTGGGGGATAAGGGCAGAAAGGCTGTCTCAGGGAGTAACGTCTCTCCTTTGCCTTATTGCTGCAGGGGAAAGGCAAAAGATATGGATGAAATATTCATCTGCTTCCTAACACTCCTCCCTCTGGTCGAGTCTTCGACCACCCTCATTCTTCTGCTCACGCCCAGATAGGGCACTTTGGGTATCCATATTTTGCTCATCCCCCTTCAAGCTACCTCCACGTCTCGCGTGTTCGTCTGGACTCCAGGTCACGTAACAGTCCCATTCAGACTCACAGTTTACCCAGTGCTATGTGTAATTATGGGGGTCATGAGGATATGTTCATTTTAACCCAGAAGGTGCAATAGGACTCGCTTAGGACAGTGATTGAAGAGAACCTCAAGGCCAGAAACTAGGCTGGCTTGGTCATCCATGTGAATCTGGTCATCCGTGTGAATACCATGGAGCCGCTGCTATGATCAGAAGTAAAGATAACACCCCACTGAACCCACACTTACTGGGACAGCCCTAATCTTCAGCACTCTACAACTGCTTCGCCACTTGGAGTTCTGGTACACAACGAGGTGCACCTTTGGCTGGATCAGGTGCACCTTCTATAGAAAACGCTACAGTCTACAGAGTCATCCCCTGCTGCACTCCGGTAGACAGTAAAGGTGCCAGTTGCCGAAGCTTGGCACAAGTGATTTGGATGGCCAACTTTCAAGGGAGATCCAATAAGCTTCTTTTGCACATGTAAAATTTGCAGTTGGTGCCACAATGCACATTTGCAAATTGTTTGCCCTACATGTTCCACCCTAAGTACATTATGTTTGTGAAGACCTGTTCATCTTCTGATTCTTTATCCAGAAGGAAAGTGCATTAATTGGCAAAATAAGCCGACCAACTGGCCATGTTTGTGTTCGGGTAAACATGTACAACTACTGTGCCTTTACAGAGCTGGTATATGCATATTGCACAACCAAGTGTCATGCATTCCCACGCTTTCCTTTGACGCGGTGCGTATCATCAAAATGAAGTCCAGAAGAGAAGACATCACTCAATGTTGTCAAGACCTTCACTGACTTCTGATCAAAGCCCGCCTACAGTTCCAGGCGGCAACACTGATCCCCATAACATTACACGGCTCAGTACCTGGGTACCTCAGAGGTTTGGTATTTCCCTATGCACCTGTGAGAAAGGTGCGTTCCTCTACCCTAGCATTGGTGGAAAGTCCCACATTTAAACTGGCAAACGGCAATAGAAGATCTTTTCCCACTGTCGCTGCAAAGATCTGGAACTCGTTGCCATCAAATCTCAGATCACTGAAGGAACATACACATCTTCCCTTTGCTTTTCCACTAAACTAGTTTAAACTGCCTGCCTGTCCCGTTTTGTATTTGTTCTTGTCACTTGTGGTCTTGTAGGCGCCACGATGGCTGCGGCGCCTTATATAAACAAATGAATGAATAAAATAAATATATGACATCAAAGTACGGGAGTTGCTCACCATTCCATCCGACATGCAAATCTTGCTCATTGCTAAGAAAAGGTTGGGGGCTCATGGTCTACAGATAAGTCTCTTGGCGACCTCGGTTCGAGTCCGGCTTTGGTAGCAAAACCAGATCAATGCCAGTAGAGGGCACACATATATTTCCAGGGTGGATCCCGGAGCAGGGAAGTTCCGGCCCAATGACCAGCGCTGCCTGTGCAGGATGCAGACCGTGGCGGGAATTTTCAACAGGCAAGGCGGTGCCTCCTGCCTCATAAGGGAGGCCGGGGTGGCGTCCGCGTTGCTGCGAGCTGTTAGCAAGCGGGACTAATGCAATCTGCTTTCCGGCTGGATTTATGGGCTGCACCTGTGGAAACGGGGTAATTCTCCGGTGGCGCGGGATGTATGCCTCCTCCCTGCGCGCGGCCAGCCGCTATTACTCCTGCTATCCGCAAGACGCATCTCTTGGCCCCAATTCTCAGAAGGGAAGAGAAAGGTCATTATTCCTTGAATTGCTCAGCTGTAAAAAAAAAAAAAAATACAAATTGTAACTAATTTGTAAAACAGACACAAAAGAAGCGTTTCTGGTTTCAGGTCGCTCGCTACTTGGTTTTCGTCCTCTGTTGCTCTGTGCAGCTGCTGCTGGTAAACACATTATTCAATGATATTTAATAAACATGTAAACTCACGTTGTGGTACTCAAGCATAGAAAACGTTCTGTTTTTGAAGAATGTTTAGCCAGAACATAGTGTGCTCTAGGAGTTAATGTGCGCATAAATGTGACCGTCCGTATGATTCGAGGTCACCTTACCACGGTTGGGCGTATATATTTGCGCGGCGCACCTCCTCCCATGCGCTGCCGCGGCTCTGACCTCTCTTGCGCTGCTCTTCCAAATGGTTGCCAACCTCGCTCTCCAATCCACGGTGTGATTTTTTTTTTTCTTACTCCCCTTTCCCCGGGCACTGCGCTGCACAGACATCCCGAGGGCGCCTTCACTTTCTCACTTTGACTTTTTAGGCAAGGGGGCGGCTGTCTCGGCCGTTTGGCTCGCTTTCTCATGAGAGTTCATGTGGGGGCTGTTTCTTTTCAGAGTGGACACACTTTACTGAGGAGATAGTCCTCTGACCTCCGTTTTAAAAACAATCCCCCATTTCTGAGACTTGCCCTGTTCATCCCTGCCTCTGCTTCCCTTAGAAAGCGTGAATGCGGTGCTAACATCGCTCGCTCCCTTCCCATGTAAAATATACATGGATGACACGAGTGAGTCGGTAAGATAGCTCCGTGGGTTAAGCGACACTGGTGTGAACGTGTGTCTTCTGTAGTTTGCTGGTTCGAATATCAGCAATACTGACTCAGACTTTGTGAGGTTAATAAGGTGAGTACCAATTTCGATTGTGTAATAATTGTATGTACACACGTTCCACGTAAAGCGCTTTGGATAAAGGTGCTTGTGAAAGATAGCTCAGCGGCAACGTGCTCGGCCTGGATGCAAGACACCACAGAGCAACACGGGTTCGATCCCTGGGTCCCAACGTTATAAATAACCTATCATATACATGACAATCTGTTATTATGAGTCGAGGCCCACAGGAACAACGATACTTGTGGAGTAAAGCTCCGTGGACTCGGTGGATCTCTGACTGGGCATTACTGGTGAGCTAGCTCAGTGGGTTAAAGCCTCTGTGCCTTAGTAACCTGAATGGTTTAATTGCAAACCCTGTTATGAGCTCCTGTGCTTGGTTCAGTGAGTGTGATCTGGTATATTAGTGATGTAACTCTTTGTCATAGTGCAGTTTCTGTTGAAAGGCCAGGTGGATCACTTGGTCTGAATCTCAAGTCCTATCAATTGATCACGAAGCCTTTCTCAGGTTTGGATTGCGGAATATTCTGGAGAGTGCATGGAAAAGATTCAGGTGCACCTTCTACGTCTTGCGTTCCTAATTCTTCTCCCTATTTCTCGAGCAGATTGAGGTCTGCAGCACCGTGGCGTGTGGGCGGGCTCACAAAACGTCACGCACAAGGCTCAGGCGCTCTGAAAGTACTTCTGTGGTGATTTGACGCAGTATAAAAGCAGAGTAACATTACACCCGAGTGCATCTTAAAGCACGAGCATACTAAATAATGCCCGTGTCGCCCAGGGACCCTAAGCAGTTTTGTTTCACTTAAAATAGGTGTCGTGCTCCTCTTTCGTCTAAGGCGCTATGCTCTTTGGATGGGCGGCAACCAGAGTGAACATGCGTCAAGATGTGTTTAACCCCGTTTCACACTGGCATGGGTGTTATTTCAATAATTGTTTACACAATTGATTTAAAAGTCTCACCAATCTATGCAATATTAGCAGAGAGGGGTAATCATTTCTCCAATTTTACTATGGTATTTCAAGAATACAAAATTGCAACACATGTCCTTGGCTGGTAAATTCTAGTTTACTAGTTGAAATGTTTAAAGATGTGCCCAAACAAAACAGCCCATTGAACGTACTAAATTAATTTGGGGCATTTAACTGGGAATTCACCTAGTCTGAAAGCGGGGCCTTCTTGAGCCCCAGTCTGCTTTTGGAATCACTGCGTTTGCAGATCCTAGAGAAACATCTCAAACGCTGGCATGGCCCACATTTTCAATGTCATCTTTGTCCCCTCCAAAAGGAGGGCACTAAAAGGCTACAACTAATGTCTATATTTTGAAATCGTGTTATTTTTTTAGCCGCACTTTTGATTAAACACTATCTTTTCCCTATAAACGAAGGAAAAACTGACTCATAGGGCCTAATTTTCAAACGTGTTGTTAATGGGAAAACCTCATTGTAAAATGCTTTGTAAATCAGGCCCGCAGACGCAATGGCATCACCAAGAATCACATTTAGGAGGGGCACAGAGGGGGGCAAAGACAAAAGTAGGGTAGCACAGACAAAAGTAGGGGAGAACATGGTCACTGCTCATGTTAGGTAGGGGGGGACAAGGGGGAGCACAGGGTTTCACGGGGGGGGGGGGGGCGGCCCCCCCAGGTACCCCCCCAGCGACGCCACTGCGCAGACTTGATACTGGACTTTCAGCTGCGCCCTTCAATGTATGCGTTGCCTAAGCACTGGTCTATGGCAAACATCAGGAAGGTGAAATAGCGATAATGATGACAACACATTATTCTACTAGGGCTAATAATAGCATGAACAATTGTAACAATATAACCTGTATTATGAATACGATAATGGTTATTATTACTGGTATGCTCTTATAGAACATATTTAGATGATAGATAATACCATTATTTTTTGAAAGAGAAGAGATAGGTTTACATTGTAGTAAAAACAAAATATAGTGGCAGATTATACTCACAAAAGGAAGAGGGCTTGCAGAGAGGACATGTACCCCTAAATGAGTTGTGGGATGATGTCTAAATTGCTATTGGCTTCATTCTAGCTTAATTCTAGCTTCTCCACTTGCTTGAGCAATCTGTGTGCTCCTGGGCACATCACTTTGTATCAATATGCCCCAGTTGCCTTTTCTGTCCACATTAGGATGTTGGTGCACAGTACTGCACTACCGGTAAAAGATGGTAGCCCAAATGCCAGCTACCCACACTCATTACAGCACTGCGCTGCTCTCGAGCTATGTCCGCGTGTTAATGAGATAGATAAAAAAAAGAGGGTTGTTTTGCGGCAACTGCATCCGGGTCATCAAAATGCCTATGCTAGATAAAAGGACCTCATGGAGACCAGCAAGGCAGACAAGTCAGAGCAACGTTTTAATGTATATGAAACTCAGCCAAGAGGGAGTTTTTTATATTTATTTTTTGAGTTTTTATCATAAGCAGTCGCTTTCAGGGTGCAATTGAACAAAACGAGGTGTTCCATATCCAAATATATGTGATGTCATCTGGGTGTACCCATAACGATATTCTTTATATATTCAGGGGGAGTGAGAATGCGTTATGGCATGCAGAGGTTTGCTGCCCTTGACTTTTTGCTGGCCTTCATGGTGAGCTAATGAAGACATTTAAGAGTTTCAGAAGTGAACTTCTTAGGTGCTTGGTGCTGTGTCAGCCACAGCTCAGCCTTCCTGTAGTTAGTTTCTTCTAATCTCTATTCTTCTGGGAGGGATAGGTGTGGAATTGTGTAGTCTGGAGTGTTGCAGACATAATTCCAACCTATGGCGAACAGCGTTGTTTTTGTTTTGGTGTTGTTGTCGCTGACATGGTGCTCCAATTATTGTCTGCCCAATAACTGCTATAATATAAACATGGAGAAAGGAGCACAGTTGCCGTGCTATCTAAAGAGTTTGATAGAGTTCGAGTATTTGGCCGTAGTAAAAGCTAACAGCTGAGTCACTAGCTTGGTGATTTACTCCTTTATTGGTGTTCATGATACAATGAATCCTTAAAGGAGAAAGACAAGTTCTATTTCCTCAATAAATGAATCCTCTACATGTCTTTCACCATCGAGGAAATTATGGCTCAGGAGGAAGGAATGAGAGGGTAGTTTTGTATACATCAATTAAATTAATTGAAGTTACTAGAACCATACAATTTCCTTTACTTTTATATTGATTCATAGGTGTATCCTAAGGTAATTTGCTAGTTGGTTGCAAGTGTGGGACCAAGGGGGGCGTTTGTTTCTGTAGGTTGGATGGCCCTATCATACAAATGGAACCGGCTCTGTGTTTTCCTCTTCTGTGAAGAGCTTGGAAGGATATCATCAGACAGATATATCCTTGATAGGGCCATCCAACCTACAGGAAGGACCGACCCCCTTGATGTGAGCCCCGATATTGGGCTTTCACCTTACTTAAGGAATCCTCCCACACTTGCACCCAACTAGCAAATTACCTCTGTAAAGCGCTCGGTTCCCGAAGCTAGGTCCGCGCTCAATAATTACCATAATAATCTATATATATAAAACGTTTAGGTATGTTTCCAAACCTAGCTGATACAATTTATCAGTGTTGCCCTCTGCGGTCCAAATGGCAAAGTGGACCTTTGTGCCCTTCCAATTCAAAAACAGGTATCATTTTAGCAAACAGAATGAGCACAGTTCTACATGGTCACTCCTACTATCGTAAACATTTGGAATAATTTCAAGTTACTTCTTTCCACCCTGCTTCTCTTCCCACAGGGCATGGCTGTTCCAGTTTCAATGAACAGTTAATTGCCGGCTCAATGTTTCAGTCTCTAAATAGCAAAATGCTGTAGGACGAAGGCCTCCACACAAGCTAAAACTGAAAGTATGTGCTGTAATTATGCTACTACACAATCTTATGCTATCACAATTATGTGTCTACAAAGACACATCTTAGGGACCTGTGTAATCGGTGTAATTTAGAAACTGTTCTTATACCATGCACACCTCTCATTTTATCTGATACAAATATGCCTTTCAAATTCAAAAGAAGACAGTTGCCTATACTTTTAGCATTTCCAATCATGAATAAGTCACAGGGACCCACGCTTCTGGAAGCGATAAGTGGTAATATTGGAATAATTGACGAAGGGGGACAGAAGTGACACAATGAATTACCAACAGATATTGACCTTTAAGATATGCTAGAACGGCGTATGTTGTGCCGGAAACGGCTAGTAATGATAATTGATAGCACTCATTTTATCGAAGCCGGAAAGGATGAAGGGCTGAGTCAGTAAGACCTCATCTGAACTTGCAAACTTCAGTCTCCCCACTTTTCAGTGGTGCTCTTCACCCGAACAGCTAGGTTAATGTCAAATTAGCCTTCCCTTGACTTTGAAATGAGCTCTTTATGGATTACCTGAGCTCTGGCTCTGCTCTGTTCAGACATAATCGATATTATTCATCCGGTCCTTGATCAATGCAACAGATGTATGTACCTAGTGATAAGAAGTGTGGGCAATGAAGTTGGCTAGCATTGTTCGTAGAAACAGGCCAAATGCTTAAAAACGCAGGACATATACCCATTGATCAAGAAAACATTGATAAACTGTTCTGTTTCTGTTTGATTTTTTTTCCGCATGTCATTTGAAAAATCACATCCACATAGGATCCACAATTGAGTCACAAAGGAACAAAGCACAAATATAATTTACGCCAGGTGGCCTTCCTCGTGCTCCCGATTATTGTACCCCCCAACCCATTTCTAAAAATTCACGTACCCGTCTCACACCTTTCCTGGCCCCCGTTTCACTGCCACTCTGTGGTAAACCATTGAAATGGAAGAGAGACTGTGGCAGTACACTTTCTGTTTCCATGACAGCCATCTTGGCCATAGTCATTTCTATTCACAGAAGACATTTCTTGCACGAACCATATGAGCCACTTCTTTTCCCAAAACAGTTGAACTAACGCAATTTCAATCCTGAGACGCGTATTATCCTAGAGTGGAGTTTGAAGGGCTGTGAGCATGTGCACAGTTGGACTACGTAACCCCTTTGAATGTGCAAACTCATGGGCTGGTTGGCTTGGGTAATCCCACATGCACCAGGAGAATTATAGTGTCAAATAATAACAACACACTTGATGACGCATTCCTCTTAATTCTAAACGTTGTGATATTGGGTTCCGCAATTACCCAGGTTAAGAGCACGCACCATACTGACCTCAAGAGGAGGTATGGCTGGATCAGCCCTGCTGGGGTTTGAACACGTGACTACACATCTCTCTGAAGTGAGCAGATAACTCGCTGAGCTATATTACCTACAGCGTTCTCCAGAACTAGACTCAAAACACAAATGCTTGCAATTGCAGCACCTTAATATGGCATGGCTGATTCTCTTTGAAAGTTCAACCACACCTTGCTCATGAACGTATGCAGAGAATCCATCGCAGGCTCCTTTTTTATCTCCCAGTGAAACATTCCTGATGCGTTTGTCGGTCAAATATGTATTTAAAATTCGTGCACTAGATGTAATCCCTTGGGAGTTTTAGCCCAATAGTGTCACAAGGTTTTTAACGCTGACTAATGATTGTTTTAATTTTGCCCAGGATAATTGCTATGTAAATGTGGTTGTATTTTCATAGAATGATTAAGTGGTGTTTATATCTTACCCCACCACAATTGTTCTTGTTTGTTCAC
This sequence comes from Ambystoma mexicanum, assembly GCF_040938575.1. Lineage (NCBI taxonomy): Eukaryota > Metazoa > Chordata > Amphibia > Caudata > Ambystomatidae > Ambystoma > Ambystoma mexicanum. The sequence continues at coordinate 1,331,304,876 of NC_090931.1, forward strand.
AATATGGAAATTGCGGATGTTTTAAAACGAAAGTTGACCCATAAACCCATATTGAAAAAAAACAGCACAAGACAGTGATTAATGAGGAAAAGGGGACTGAGTTTAAACCAACCATTCCACAATGGCACCTGCAAAAGTGCTGTCACCCACCTTTTGGTTTGCACATACATCAACGGGTTATTTTCGTCAAGCGCTATAGCATAAAAGAAGACACTTAATTACGGAGAGGGACGTCATTTGGGGGTCTCCAGTGGATGCACTTGCAACCACTGTGGTCTCCCTTGCTATCCCTAAAAAATAAAAAAACATTAAAAAAAACGTTTTCTTTGTTTACATTGAAGCTCCTGGTCTGTGGCCAGGGCCATGTGGCTCTTTGTTTCTGGAGTGGCTGGCATTTTTTAGGAGGCCTCTCAAAAAAACAGGGGGCTCCACAAGTGTAACACTTTGAATAGTGACCTTAAATAAGAAAGAATAGGAATAACAAATAATTTGTCTTTCTGGAATTCTATACAATAATTGCTAGACTCATTAAAGGTGTTAAAGTCCGTGTTCTATCGCTTCCCATGATGTCACTTTGGGATGGGGTCAAATGACATAATTTCCTCTGATGTCATCAGATGTCAAGGGTCATGTGATGTCACTTCTGCTACCCCTAACATGTTGGTGATATGACGTCCCTGCTTAAGCTGTATTTTTTTAATTTATTTTTTACATTTCCCGACCCAAAATGGGCGTTTACTTACATGCACTTTTTGTCAGATGGCGTGGGGGTGGGGCTAGAAAGAGCCTGTGACTGGAATGTCGCATTATAATTCTCTGACTCTATGGTCTCTGGCAGATCCTTCAACGCTTGTTCTTTTGTTCACTGAAGTTCGATCCAGTGTTTTCTCCCCTAAGCTGATTTCTCCCCTGCACATGTTCTGCTTTCCTCTAGTGCAGTTACAGTGGTGGCCGGGTTGCTTTCAGAAGGGGGGGGGGGCGGCACGTTTTCAGACAAAAAGAGAAGGGGGTGATTTTGTGCCAAATTCCTGACACCTACTTTTAACCCTGATAACTTAAAGGCATGGTCTAGTAAAAATGTTTATTGTCCCTACGGGTCGGCCATGTTTTTTTAAGCCTAAGTGGCTCGATTTTAGAAAACATTCCTATGGACCTTACCCGAGTTTTCGTCCATTAAACGCACGCGAAAACAAGCACCAGGGAGCCGCCATTTTCTGATAATCCTATCTTTTCCCCGATCGCCCTGGCTGACCTGCTTTTGCGGCACTAAATCAATTCTCCCGCCCCTGAGCCTGACATTATCAAAACATTCATATTCCCCGCCTCTCTCTGAGACGTTACTGTGCTGCGTAGGCAAACGCGCCCAGTCGTCTTCTGCGCGACTCCACACAGAACCCGGAAACCAACACAGATCAACTCACAACACAGCGCGCCACAATTTGGAATATGAAACTGTACTTTAAAATGAAACAGCAACATGGTACATTTGGTAAAGTACATTTATTTGACATTAAATGTTTAGAGAATATTCAGCAATTGCCATATGAACTCCGAAAGCCATTTATTTTCTTTTATCTGTATCCGCAATAACTGTTCCGTTTCATCTTGAGTCACGCGATGTTCCTTTATGGTACACAGGGTGTTCATTTTCGTAAATGAATCACTTTGGAAGCACAGTGAACCGCAAGGCTTGTCCATCAACTAGGCACTAGTCCAGCGTAAAGGTTGATATGTTGCTTCTAGCCACTAGTACAGCGTAAGGGCATGTGGGCCCTTGGCAATCGTCCCATAATATGGTTATCGTGCTCCAGTTGTTGACACGAAGCTGCAGGTGTCTGCTGAAGAATCCATCCGCCGGTGTCTCAAACAGATGGCAGTGGCAGAATGGGATCAAATACCTGTTATGAAAACAAAAAAAATATAATTAGTCTCGCTAGCCGAACTTCATTAATATTACTCATTTTATTTATTACGGCCGATCAGAAACTATTTGCTTGCAAGGATAGTTCAATGGAGTATGTTCGTCTCTAAAATCAATGCGAAAAGTAACGAGATAAATCGAGGCCAACACACAATGATAAACGACAGTTAGTCTACATGCGTGAGGAATGATATGATATATGATATGGCATTTGTAACGCGCCTATACTCAAGTGTTTCTAGGTGTGACGAGGCAGGTGGGGAACAAGGGCAGACAGACAACGATCCTACTAGGCCAGGTGTCTTTCTGATCGCACATGGGGAAGGGCTGTACATGGTTAGTTGAATACAAATTAAATAATAGGGCCAGCTGGTGGCAAGTGCAAGGTAAATGCCGGGAGAAGGGGCTGAAGGATACAGAGACAGTCCCGTAGTGCAGGTAGGCAGTGCAGGGAAAAGTGGCTGGGCCAAGGACCGAGATCGGTGAGACCAGTGGACCTGCATGCCCATGTGCCCACTACGAACATGTTTTACTTGCTTTTCCTAGCTCTTCATTCATTCATTTATTCATGCATTCATTCATTAAATCTTCATTCCGGTATAAAAGCGTGTAAATATTTACTTACATTATATTTGAAATTTCCATTGTGTCGCTTCGTAATGCAGTCTGTAAAACGGACCGTGCTCTTGACAACGATTTTTCGTATACTGAACTAAAATGAAACTCGGTCTAGTTTCTGAATTTTCTGCCTTATCGTCTCTTACGTTATTGCGCACTCCCTTCAAATGTAGTTCTTTCGGCATGGTCCCTGTCTCAAGGTCAAAAAACAATAGACCCTTATACTTCCAGTGCGACTTGTGGGCCTCATCTGGGCGCTGTCCTTTGCATTCTTTATTTGCAACATCACGTAGTATAGGCATCTGTGAGAACTTGAAGTTTAGAATCCGTCTATGTAGTGCGCCTCAATGTGTAAATGCGAACTGGCTTCTCTCCCAAATGCCACGGCCCGCTTGGCTGGCGCGTTCTAAGTGCCCCAGTTTTGTCCCCGTTGTCTGCGAGCTTTGCAGCCCAAATTGAGACATTTAATTTTTGGCGGAAGGTCAGGGAAAGTATAAAGTACCACAGGAGTTGAGTTAAAAGTGAGATTTATTGTTTGTTTGTTTGTTTTATTATTTGCAATACGCAAGCCTCCACTCCGTTAACAGTGCGCAGCATTTACATTTACATGAGATGAGACATGAGAAAAATATATACATACACATATGTGAGGTGAATAGAGAGAATTCAAAGATGACACCCAGCTTGTTCGCCACACATGATGGTGAAGGTAGGGGTTAGGTTTACAGGCACACTGTACAATAACATTTATTAACAAAAAGACAATCGTATTGCAATTATTTAAACCGGGATTTGTACTTCACAATCAGCTGTGCTTCGGGTGGGCATGGCACAGTCGCAATGTTCGGTGGCAATGGATCACTGCTCTGCACAGAAACATCAAAAATTCCATATCTGTGCTTCTCTAACACAGCAACAATAAGGGCTTTCCCAAAGTCGAACTGCATTTCATCATAGACTGGTTTGATCACCCATTGCTTACTTCGTTTTGAAAACACCTTAGTGTAGCGAGGCATCCTTACTTTACCCCTAGTCCTAGATTGTTCACGTCCAACATTGCTGTTATGGGCCAAGACCGCTAGTAGAGTGCGATGTTTCATGCCCCGAAAGCTAAAATGCAAGCGCTTTGGCCTGTACTTTAGGCACATATTGTGGAACACCTCCAAATCTCCTGCGTGACAGAATTCTGTCAGTCCTCTCAAATCTCTTGATAGAGTTTTCTCGAAAACAATCTTCTCAATGGCTTTGTGTGTCGGTGAAGATGGAATCAACCACTTCTTCTTCCGTGCCTCCTCTGGGGACAAAGGGCTATGTTCACATTGGTGGAAATGTTCATTTGCTGTCCAGCGGTGAACGTTGGTACAGTGGTGCATCAGTGACCGCCATTTTTCAAGTAATATTTCCACTGACCCCTCACAAGTTTTTGAGCTCCACCAAAGATGGTTGGTGATTGAATGTGACCACTGCAAAATACTTTCAAAACCTTTTTTTTTCCCTGCAGCCGAGATTTTCTTATTGATTGATTTAGCAAGATGCCATACGTCAAATTGATGTTTAATATGTGGGAACTGCTCTCTCATTGTCTTGGCAATTGAAACGTGTCTATCCGTGGCTATGAGGTCGATGTGCATTCCCCTTGATTGTAGATATTCCACTGATTTTATAAATCCTAGTTTCTCCATGGCCACTGACGATGTACATTGTGTTACCTGCACGACCACCGAACTCACAATTTTCTTGCTATCCATGTCCTGAAAGTGGTAGGTGCAGTACTTGGCAGAAAATCCAGGGCTGTCGCACTGTCCATCGCCGGCTAGCCTGAATCGTTTGCCTTCGAATACTAATGACCGGAAACAGATAATCACGTTGGTATACGTTGGTATATGTAGTACAGCGCTTTAGAAATGAAATGGAGTCCCACAAACTGAAAGAAAGCCTCTAACTTTCTAAAACTGGAGCCACTAAAAAGTGATGCAGCTGCACACAGTAGATTGCCTGCTGGCAGTTTCCCCAGCATCGGTTGTGCAGACCATGAGAACCTATGATTTAATCTACAGGCAGCATTTATTTTGACGTTACTGCCTTTTATTTGACGAGTCACATTAATCAATGGCTTCCCACATACTTTCCCTCTAATGGAATGCACACATTTCAGCATACTTATAATTTCCATCAAACAACTGTCGAATACAATGTATTTGCTCTCTTTCATTAGACTGTCATCCTGCGTCAACGTTGTTTCGGCCTGTGATGTTGTGGAGATTTCAACACATTGGAAAGTAATATCGCTGATATCAAGTTCTGATGCGTCTATGGATGCTGCGGCTGGTTCATTCTCTGTCATTTCGACATCTATTACTTCAACATTGATGGGAGAACACAACAATGTCGAAAGGTTTTTTGGTGGCAAATTTTTGGCGGGTGTAGATTGTGTAAATTGATCTGCAACTACTTCAGAGCTATCTTCAATACATTCAATAACATCTTCTTGTGGTGGTGCGGTCACACTCTAGCTATGGTCCAATGCAACTTTGCTGTAGTCTCCAAACACAGTTAATTCATGTTCTGGCCATTGGACATGAGCATCTCGAGCCTGAACACGCCTCGCCTCAATTAATAGTTCCTCCATAGTGTACACGGTCTGGCAAGCCACATCTCTCATTCGCTTCACTGTCTGTGTGTGTATAGTCCTGACTCCCACGGGTAACTGGAGGAGAGATTAAAAAGATTGAGTGTAGTAGAATTAACTGGAAAAAAACATAAAATAGTCCCCAGCACAAACATTTTTTTCAAGTTATGAACTGTTTGTAACTAACCTTTTTTTGTTTTTTTTTGTTTGCAACTTTTTTGACTCGACCTTCAACATCTGCACGCTGTAGCTCCGATTAGTTTCCTCATGTCCTCCCTGTATCCGCATAGACAGCACGGAATGACGCTCCATCGTCTCCCTGAAACATAGTACTTTCATTACTATGTATCAAAATATTGTTAGCATAAAACATACGTGAGGACGAACACACAGGTACATCTCAATAGCCAAACACGATTTAAACATTGTGTGCAACAATCAAACGACAAGTATTCGACCAGTGATGATCTATTTCGATGGAACTGTCAGTATCCATACCTCTGGCTCTGCATGGACTGCCATGAATGGTTGTATTGGAGAGGAGGAATCCGCATCTCCCTGAAACACAGTACTTGCCTTAGTATGCTTTTCAATATTGGAAACACAACACACACTTGGGGTCGACGGCACAGGTACATATAAAGAGATAACCACAAATGATGCATTGTCCAAAAGAATCAAGGAAAATCCAAATATGATCACATTTCATCGACGTATTTCAACGATTCCTTTACATCTGCATCATCTAAATGAGATGTTGTGATTGTGGTGGAAGCTCCGTCGTCTCCCTGAAACACAGTACTTGGATTAGTATGGTTTTCAATATTGGAAACATAACACACACTTGGGGTCGAACGCACAGGTACATATAAAGAGATAACCGCAAATGATGCATTGTCCAAAAGAATCAAGGAAAATCTAAATATGATCACATTTCATCGACTTATTTCTCCAATTTATTTACATCTGCATCATCTAAATTGGATGTTGTGATTGTAGTGGAAGCTTCGTCGTCTCCCTGAAACACAGCACTTGCGTTAATAGGGAAGAAAGTATAGCAAATGGAATCACGTTATTTGATCACGCATGATGGAGCTGTCATTATCCATACCTCGTGCTGCTGAAGAATATCTATGGATGTTGCAAATGTAGTGCGCACTTCCGAAAGCTGTTGCGCCGATTCGTATACGCATGGTCCCGCTTCCACTTCCCCTGGATTTACTTGAATGTCAGGCTCTGCATCAAGTGCAGTGGTTGACGCTCCATCAACTGCCTGAAACATAGTACTTGCATTAGTGAGGATTACAATAGTGAAAACATAACACACACCTGGGGTCGACAGCACAGGTACATATCAATGGCTAACCACGAATGAAACATCGTGTAGAACAATCAAACAACAAGAATTCCAGCTCTGATGATGACGCTCGATGGAGCTGTCAGTAACCATACCTTCTGCTGTTGAAGAACATCTAGAAATGTTGTAGATGTGGCAGACGCTTCAGCATCTCCCTGAAAGACAGTACTTGCATTAGTATGGATAACACTAATTATAACTGAAAACAAACACCAGTGGACGATAACTAAGCTGTATATCAATTGGAAAGCACTAACCAAACATTCGGTAAAATAATTACACGATAAAATAAAAATATTACTTGACATGCATAAAACAAGTCTGTAGCGGATTAGCCTAGTAAGATTACCTGATACGCGCTAGAAGTGGTTGATAACTGCGACCACGTCAAGGATGTAGAATGTTCTTGCTTCAGATTCAAGGGATAGTCAAGAAGTTGTAAAGGTAAATTAATGATTGATAATGAAATGCCAATATTAAAAATAGCCATGTAAGGCGACAGAATACTTGTAAAATGCTCAATACAGCACAGTTCCCTGTTCCCATATATATACATTGCGTTTGTGGGTTATGAAATCGAAAAAGAATATATTGGTAAATGTCATTATTCAAAAAACTATACACTCATATCAATATCGAATTATTACAAGGGATAGAACACCTACAATATCAATTAATCCGTTCGGATACCTACACACTACCGCAAGGCCTAAAGCTAAATCCGGACACTTGACTCACCGGTGGACGGAATGTGGACGAATAGAGTGGGAATAGCGTTTTCGAGCAATTTCCGTGTCGTTCGCCGTTTATTCTTCTTTGTTACCCAAGATGTTGTGTACATGTCCAAGGAAAAGTGCCGGCTGCAGATGCGGTATCGATCACCCCTCTTGCCCTGTAAGACTTGTTGGACTCTACTTTCCAGCTCATCCAGTGGATATCCGCAATGTCTGACCCATTCTCTTATTCGATCAACAGTTTTCGGGAATACATGCATTGTAGTGCCTTCAGAGTTAGCATGGGTCTTCGAAGGGCAACCGCTAATCGAACAGGCAGGCATTGTTGATAAATCTGAAAAGTAAATATCGACATTATTATACAATCTTCAAGAATAAAGATTTGATACAAAAGTAAATGAATCATACAATGATCAATGCAAGGTTTGTTTTGGTCGCAGGAACTATACCAGTTCATTATGTGCGGCTTAGTATTTGCATAAATTGGAGAAATGTATAAATTATGTGACTAAAAACTGAACATGTGACTCATCCCTTGGATGTTCTGTATTGCACGAGAAGGAAACATGCTTACATTATAGACTGGACCCCCGAAGGGTGCAATTTGATGACAATAGACACAGATGAAAATAAATAGATCTATTGATAGCATAGCAATGGAAACTCAAGTCAATAGCAATGAGACCAATGAACCTAGCACTATTGTGTACTCAACTCGTAAATAGATAGAAATTTAAAAATCTGCAAAATATGACTAGGATACATGGCCTTACCTTGACCAACAAACAGTTGGATTCAGCAAGCAGAGCAATATGTTGCGGGAGAAAAGGTGGATGGCCACAGGTAGCGCACTGATGGGTATGCTCGAAGCGGTCACAGAAGTTCACGGATAGCACGACGACGAGCAGATTAGCGTAGATCTCAGTGGTTGCCAGGTAACACGTTCAGGAGTTGACTTGCAAAGCACAAAGATGTTCTCATGAGACATATCAAGTGGTTTATAAAGTATTAGAAACAGGGGTGTGTTTGTGAATGAATGACGTATGTATGTCGTGGTCTTAGGGGGGCGGCCTGCTTCAAGGGGAGTCCTGGCTGGAGACACGAGGTCTGAGGAGGCCATGTGACCGATGGCCCCTTGGCGTGGGACACCTTTTGAAGTGTACATGTAGTTTGGCACCTTGGCCTTTCGCGCCCCTGACAGCCCCCCATGCCAGCGCTCATCTACTGGCGCGAACCGCCTTTGATAGAGGGGACTGGGATGGATGGGCCTGGGGCGTGCAGATAAGGCACAGGAAGACTGCTGAATGGAGACACACTTATGTGGATTGCACGGGGGTGGCCTGCTTCAAGGGAAGGCCTGGCTGGAGACAGGGGTCTGAGGAGGCCATTTGACCGATGGCCCCTTGGCGTGGGACACCTTTTGAAGTGTACATGTAGTTTGGCACCTTGGCCTTTCGCTCCCCTGACAGCCCCCCATGCCAGCGCTCATCCACTGGCGCGAACCGCCTTTATATCAATATATAGTATATCGCCTTTATATCAATGATAGTATATCGTTGCTTATCAATAAAAAATGCCACATACCGGAGATTCTTGTGAGCACAGACCCACACTTCAACCGGTGTATTATAGTGGTCAAGACCCTAAGGCCTGTATAATCCAATGGTAATTGTTAGTATAGATATATGTGTGACTTTTACAGAGACATAACCTACTGAAAGACTTTGAACAAGTGTTATTTAGTGCATGCATTATCGAGAATATGTTATGTTAGCTTAGATAGATAGTGACCACCCTGCTTCACAGCGACCAGACCTTCACCCATTCGGAGCACAGATGTCTGACGTCGATCCTTGAATGGAGACACACTTGATTCCTTTAAAAAATCGAAACAAACGTTGTTAAAATATATGTGGTGTTTTATTTTGTATCTTATTTTCATGACACAAAAATACAAGACTTTCAAGATTATACAGGTCAGGTTGCAGCAAAGCGAGAGAAAATCCCCTGCACTGACCGCTGTCACTCGGGAACGTTTCTCTAATGGCACGAACGGCACAGGCGGGTATCACTCTTCGAACGCGGTGTCCAAGCCTCCCGTGGAGCCACCATGTAAAGGAACGATAGGCCACCAGCCTGTACCACCTGTGAAAAGGAATGAAACAAACTGTTTTTAAATGACCAAGATAAGTTTAATAAACGTTTGTTGTCAATGACAATTCTTGTAACTAATGGCATTCTGCACGGACAAATGCTATCTAGACAATGCACACAATTGAACGACTTACATGCGTTACAATGATATGTAGATGTAATTTTGGATATAGTAGAAGAACATGAAATAGGAGTGGCATGACAAGCAGAGTATACTTACTCGTTACTCGGATTACGAGGACGAACAGTTGCGCGAAGTTCGTGCATAAGCACCATCATTATTCTCAACACGGCCCGTGTGAGGCAGGCTGCCCTGAAGTCCGGCAGCTCGGTGATGCATTGCGGTCGTGGCTCGCCTTCCGAAATGTAGGCCAGGCATCCCGAGTTTTCTCGGCAGCAGCAGTTCTCGTCCTCAGTTGACATTAGCTCGCACCGATTGCATGTGCACCAGGTGGAGACGCCGTCCATTCGACTAGGCCCAGGCTCTTCATCTGTTGATTCGTCCTGCCAACTGCCATCCGAATCCCCATAGTTTTCGCGTGCTTCCCTTTCCAGTAGTTCCTCCTCAGTATAATCGGGCTCGTACATGTAGGGCATTATTGTAGCCATTGTGTGTTAAACAAACTAAAATAATTTATAGTGGTGGTACTGGTATCTGTTCACACGGGCTACAAGCGGCGAAGGTCGCTGACCAGAGCACTGAAACGAGTCACAGAATACTCAAAGTAACACAGAGAGAGGAATGAAATCGAAAATCTGCTGCTGTGTGTTGTGAAATGGTCTGTTTATACTTATTGAGGAAAGAGGCGTCCTGCCATTTCCATGGCGATACGTCATTAGCTGAAGCGCAGCGAATGTTGACACGAGACGTGCTTTGGCGTTGGGAAATGGGCAGTACGAGTCTGCTGATGACAGGCTCAGGGGCGGGGGAATTGATTTAGTGCCGCAAAAGCAGGTCAGCCAGGGCGATGGGGGAAAAGATAGGATTATCAGAAAATGGCGGCTCCCTGGTGCTTGTTTTCGCGTGCGTTTAATGGACAAAAACTCGGGTAAGGTCCATAGGAAAGTTTTCTAAAATCGAGCCACTTAGGCTTAAAAAAACATGGCCGACCCGTAGGGACAATAACATTTTTTACTAGACCATGCCTTTAAATTCACACAGTAGTATGCTGGTTATATCTTTTAAATGATTGACCTGGCCCTAATACCATATATTGACATCACAATTTCGATGCCACCCTGCTCCAGGTAAAGCCTTGACCGGGACTGCAAGGGCAGAGATGCCATACAAACCTTAGCAACCGCTAGAGAATGACTATGTTGTGTTCCGCCCTACTCACGTGACATACATAGGCCCCTCTAAGCATTTTCCAAAAGAGGGTCCTGACTATCAATCAGCCTGCCAGGAAAAGGGCGGTTACACCAAAGGTATCACCTTTTTCCTCTTTCTAAGTCTGCCTCACCCTCTTCGGCCTTCTCACAAAATGGCTGATGAAACAACCATCGAGGTACTTTGCATTTTACTAAGATAACACAACTCTCAGAGTACTGCACACAAACCTAGTAACTGTAAATCCTTATCGCTACTCACCCATTAATTGTTCTGTCCAGTGGCCTCTTACGTCCTTATGTCATTTTTGGTCTTCACCAGCCTCCATTTTGCAATTTATTTTTGGCCAGTAAGGGCCTCATTCTGCAATTTCTGGTCACTACCAGATATTTTATTTAAGTGTTTGGTTGCTACCAGCCACATTATACTACAGCCTCGTAGTAAGTTATGGTTGCTACTAGGCCATTTATTTCATGTTTGGGTTATTTTGGTGAGAAGGCCCCAAAATCTGAGATATGCAAAGAGGTATTGAACTCGGTCCAAACAAGACTAATGACAGAGCAGACAAGATGCACGGCAACACCCAGCTGTATTCACACCAAGACAAAGCCGGGACAGCATACAAGTATTCCAATCTCATTGCGCTCAACATGTTAATCAAAAATAATTGCTTGTATATTAAAAACACATCATAAATGACGTCACAAAATGATATCAGTTACAAAACATAAGAGGAATGGGTATAGGATTGTGAGTTTAGCTGCATATAGATTCTGTTGGGGATAAATATTTAATTGGTTTACAAGTATATGATGGTTCCACCTGGAACCATCCCTATATTGACAAAGGTTAAAACACATCATCTCTACGACAAGTGGTTGGTTGGCATATTACTTCATGGGCGGTGTGACACCAAGACTTTTGATAGATTGCGTCTTTACTAACCAACCTTGGATACTTGATAGGCCGTCAAGATATGAGCCAGCTATAGAGTGGGGGGAGAGAGGCCAATTGACTGCTCTTCTTCCAATTAAGTTACCTTCCCTCATCCTCAGGGGATACGACCGTGCAATCCCTTTTTATTTGGCCTTGTGCAGCGTTTTGTGCCTATGTGTGATTTTTAGGGAGTATCACAGGTGCCATTTCTGTGTTCGCTTCTAATGTTTTTTCTACGTCTAGTTCATCTGCAATGAGACCACGTATGAAATCAAATGGCCTTCGATTTATTAAGGTTTTAGCTGATGTTAATGTAGGTGTCGTGTTTTCTCTTGCTGCCGGGGTCACTCTTAGGTTATTCTTCATCAAGTCTTTTAGCTTATTGTTATACTGCATTCGGCTATCAAAAACGGTTTGTGTCTTTCTGAAACCCTAATTAATCTAGAAGGATGCTGCTTGCGTCTTGAGAACCGTTATCTCGTGCCTTGGTTCCGCCGTACCAATCCTCCCTTATTTTACTCTATCCTTGGCACTAGTTGCCAGCCACTGCTTGAGCTCTGCATATATATGTGTTTTTTGTGGATTCAGCCTTTTGAACTTTTCGTGGGGACCTTGAGACCTTTGCTATTTGTGAGGCATGCTGTTGCTTCCATCTTTAAGAAGATGGCTGCCCAATTATTTGTGTGCCTTTCATGTTTGCTTTACCTTATACATTGGTCATGTTAATATTCTTTATGTGTTATGGATGCTATGTTAGAATTCTTCATGTCTAAATGCATATATTAACTATTGTACGTGTTCTTCATCTAGAGTGCATGTATGCTTTGTGTCTAATGCATGCGCTTTTACTGTTACGTCAGTTTGAATGCTTTTTGTCAACTGCAGCTCACATTGTCCCAAAGCCCTGTTGTACCTTTGGGGGATAAGGGTGGAAAGGCTATCTTGAGGAGTAACGTCTCTCACCTTTGCAGTATTGTTGCGGGGGAAGGGCAGAAGATATGGATAACATATTCATCTGCTTCCTAACACTCCCTCTGGTCGAGTCCTCAACCACACTCATTATTCTGCTCACTCCCAGATAGGGCACTTTGGGTATCCATATTTTGCTCCGACCCCACTCAAGCTACCTCCACATCTCACGTGTTCATCTGGACTCCATGTCATGTAATAGTCCCCATCAGAATCGCAGTTTACCCAGTGCTATGTGTTATTATGGGGGTCGTGAGGATATGTGCATTTTAACCGAGGAGGTGCAATAGGACTCTCCATTGTGTGTGTACTGGGGAGATCCTGTGTTTGATTATACTCATGCACGTGAGTAGCCAGGTTTATCACTATTTTCATCTCCACTGCCTTTTTGGCCGTTTTCTGCATTGGCTTATAGTTATTCTCAGGACAGAGAACGCTAATAGTACTAGTACCAGCATGGCCACTAGTATTTTGAATGTGTTAGCCAACCAGGTCAGTATCCATGAGAACAGGTAGGAGAACAGTCAACATCCTCAATGTCTTCCACCTCTTCCACCATTTCTGTGTGCAATTCTTTCAAGGTGGCTATTCCCTCTGTGTGGGTGCCATTTTCCTCATCCTGGGTGGATGTGTATGTGCAGCAAGACAGGCCAGCTTTTGTGCACATACCGCTTTCCATGGCATAATAAGGTCTAGGACATTCCTATCTTTGAGACTCATGAGCCCGATTGCTGTTAGATCTTCCCTTATTGCATTCAATTTGTCATAGTAGCATTTATTGTCTGCAACAGCTCCTGTCTGGTTATTTGCAACCATCTGGCATTTGTGCTGCCTGTAACCCGCAAGCAAAACAGGATGTAAAGAACATTGCCATTCTCCCTAACAATTTGTGTTAATCTGCTATGTCATCATACGCGTTTGCTAATTTTATCGAGAATTAGTCTCTTTTTGAGCGTTGCAGGGTGAGAGACATTTGCTTTCCAATCTGCACCTTGCTCTGGGACACTACTAGTGCCGGTGCACTTATTACCACTAGGGCCAAGCTCTTGGAACACAAGCCCAAGAAGGTGCATGAACATCGCTGTGCCCACTTTAATTCCTGTTGCATCGAAAATGCATTTGCACCCTTTGGCTTCTCCTATATTTTCTGTGCCAGTATTTCTGAGTCATAGGGTGGAATTTGTTGGCAGGCAGATGAATATGTCATTGATACCTTCTGCCCCTTCCCTGGCCCAATACCGCACAGGTCAGAAATGTTACTCACTAAGGCATCCATACCACCCTTTTCCCAGGCAGGTACAGCAGGATATGGACAAAATCTGGGCTAAAGATGGCAAGAGTAATACAATTAACATTGCAACAATACATGTGCATGCATTAGACATGAAGCAAAGTGTACTTAACACGAAGAACACACACACTAGCTAATATATGCATTCATACATGAAGAATATAAACATAGCATCCATAAAACATGCACTCCCATTGGACAGGCTATATAGGGGTCTTTGAGGCCATTAGGTGAGATATTAGCATGTGTAACAGTTGAAGCCCTTTGATCCTGTCCTAAATATGTTGAACTAAGGAATGGAGTAGAATAAAAACATTTGGCACTTACTTGCCTCTAACTGAGTTTGTTGCATCTCTCCACAGGTCATTAGATCAGAACCAGTTAAGAGTGTCAAAAGTGCAAGAACCAGGGAAGATCAGATCAAAGACTCTGGAGAAGAGGATAGCCCACATCATAGTGGCTTCATAAATAGCATGCACTTTCCAGTAGGTGTATATGATCTAGCGGTTGTACCAAGTTTTCTGATCAAGAGAGTTTGCTGAATAGTTAATAATTTGGGTATTGTCTATATTCAGGTTGTGCCATTTTGGGGAAATAAGGACCCATACGGAAAATATGGACTGATGCCAATATCTGAAACACCTGCGCCGATTGATAAGTGCAGGTGAGTCAGATCATGACTAGTGATGAGTCAGCACAAATATTAATTATATTATGAAGTAATGAGAGGGGTGCCATAGAACTGAGAGTGTTGTTTGATTGTTTTATAGGGACCTGTGCTTACCCTACCTTAAAATACAGCACACAGAAGGTCTGCTGTCGGTTCGTCCTGAAGAAGGTTGCTATACGAAGAGGACCCTAATTGGGGTCAAGGGAACAACTGAAACACGTGTAGACATTTGGAATCTGTGAGATTAACATCTACACAGATGGGTTGATTGAACCCAGAAAAATGGAAACAGATAAACTGTCACATCTAACCAAAGAGGGTTAGAGCAAGAAGATAGGAAGTATGAATGGAATGAAGAATGAGAGTGAATGAGTGCTAGTAGAGTCTGATAGGTGAGTCTAGGTTTTCTCTTAGCATAAATTTTGTTTTAGAAAATAAAAAAAATCTACAAAATAATTTGTTTGTTAGAACGTATTTTTGGTATTGCTTTTTTAAAAAAATGTGCATGACACAATAAAATTGATTTTATTGATTTAAGTAACTGCATTTTTGGTCGATATTTGCAAAAAGACTGTATATTAGTACAAGTGGCCACCCCTCTCTTCGATTGGTTCCATATATATTGTTTCACTGTCTACAGCCTGAGGAACCAGTTGTGATATCAGGCATCCCCATTATTTTTTTGACTCTCACCCAACAGCCAGGAATTTCTTTCCCCCGTTTGTCAGTGCATTGCAGAAATTGGTGGTCGTCTGTTACTATTTCCCCTCTTCTCGGGCCTAAAAATATGCAATGGATTACTTCATGCTGTGTTTCAACATCACTCATCAGGGACACTTCTTTTATAAAAAATGATCCTCACATGGAGAATCTGCCTTTGTTACCCAGGGTATGTAGGCTCTTTTGCCCTAAAATTGTCCTCTGGTCATGCATGGTGTGAGGTGTGTCAGGCAGTGTGCTACGTGTGTGGGTACGTCTGTGGGTATATATATTCTGGAGGCACTCATGGCGTAGGGGATGCAGGAACATACAAAACAGCTCTCATCAGCCGTCTCTCTCCACACTCTGCCTATGTGTTTATACCATGTTATTAGAGACATGAGGAATATTATCAAAATGTTGTCCCATGAATTATTGACCATCAATTACATTCCTTTTTGCCCTTCTACCTGGAATACTATGTTTAGGATATTTCCGAGGGGTCATTTCATTTGGGATTACTATAAGTTCTGTACTAATACTAACATCATGAAGAACAAGGTAGGCTAACCTTGCCTATGTGCTATAGCGGTGTACTGCGAAACAATAGATACAATACAAACCCATGAAAGAGGAAACTGCTGCTCTGATCATAATTGCAACTGATTCCGATTTATGTATATGTATGGGCCTGCCCATTTGTTTGGGCAACAAAGGGGAATCTTTTAATTTACTCAACAGCTGCATCAGGTCTTGGGAAAATATTTCTTTTATCACACAGAAATAAATGTCCACACTAAAAAGTGGCCTTTAAAGTTCCTAAAAAATAAAAATCCTTTTCTTATAACCCTCTGAGTGCTCCTCCAACAATATTTAGTAAGATAAACTACTCATATAGCTTTAGACATATGAGAATCAAGGAAGAGGGCACTTATTTAGAAAATAGTCCTTAGATGTTCTTCGAACACAGTCTTTTGGGAGAGCACTTATATTAAAAAGGAATCTATGCTTATGTTTTTTTTTTCTTTGTTGATTGGCTCTGGTCACTGATCTTGTCTGGGGTCTTTGCACGTCTTCTTCGCCTCTATTTGCAAACAGGGGGATCTCACCTCAATATAGTTTGACATCACTGAGATGGATCCACAATCTTCTGCCTTCAACTTTGACCGCAGATGGTGTGACAGCTTCCACAAATGGGGTTTATGCCACTTTCAGACAAAGTTACGGTACAGTACCCTTTCCCTGGGATATAACAAAAGCAGTTTCAACAAATTGTCTGAGTCAGCTTGTTCATGTACTATTTCTGTGTTTTTAGACCCCCCCCGCGATGTCTGCACCTGTCAGGACATACAGTAAAGAGATTCCATCATAGCTGTCAAATAAACATGCGTTTCCTGTCAAAGCAAGTGGCAACATTTTCAGCATCAGTACACGCCCGGGTGAGAGGATCAGTGTGAGTATGTATTCTGCATCCGTCACCAGCTCATGTGGAGTTTGATGATTGTAAAGACTGGAGGGGGGTCTGTACTTCTGCTCTCTATATGGCAGAGGAGAGGCACAGAGGGCCCCAGCCAAGATTCTCTATTATGGTAGCAATGGACAAGCAATCAAGGCCTAGCTTCTCAGGAGGTGATGCAGGATGGTTCTTAAGTACAGTGTAGTCCCCAAGCCCCCACAAAGGAATGTCAACACACTGTATTAGTTAAAACACAGTCTTTATATAATTAATATTCAAGGTTATGTACACTATCACAATAACTCAAATGTGCTCAGAAAATCAACAATGGTAAACATATACAGTTCATAAGTGGTACCACAATTATTATCAGATCTCATTAAAGCGCATCAACTATACTCTGGTCAAATGTCACACAGATCACTTAATAAAGGCAACCAACAACAGATATAGGAGGAAAGCAGTTGGTTAGAACAATGGCAGAATACTGGCCCCTACCACTAAACACAGTTCTGTGTGGAGATTCCCCCCACCTGGGCAACTGTAAAATAAAGATATAACACAAGCCCAGTCCATATGTTGTTCTATAAGTCTTATTTCCTTCTATAATGTTTCTACCCCCCCAATGTACCTGATAGAGCAGAGTTCTTCAAAGAGGCGTCGATGGATCCTTCTTGAGGGACTCCCTTTAAAGCAGGAGCCACGGTTCGTCGTGAGGCGTCGAAGAAGGTGAACTTGGCATCGACGGCGTCAATGAAAAGTTCAAGGGTGCCAAGACCACAGCGTCGATCCAGGCGGTGCTCGTTGGCGACGTCCTGCGAGGATGAGGTGTGTGGGGCATCTCGGCGATTGATAGTTCAGGACCGCAAAGAGTTTCTGAAGAATTGTGGCCCGACCGGGGCGTTGAGTCGTCAAAGTCTTTGTGGTCTTTGGGTGGCAGGAAACCCACCGGCGGATTCTCCTCGGCGCGTCGGCGTCCTTGACTTTCCCTGGCGGGATAAAGCGGTCGTCGGTGCGGACAAGGGAGTCCTTCCATTCCACAGTCTTAGGCAAAGGAGCGGGCGGCTACGGTCGTCAGCGGCATGGCGTCAAACGGTCCCCTCTTCTGGGCAACACGGCTTCAACGGGCCTCCAGCGGTTACGGCGATACTCCAAACCCTGGTCGACAGCAATGGACTTTGACGGAGTCAATGTCCGGGTGCTTCACTTCGTTCTCCTCGGCGATCCCCGTCTCCGGTTGGCACCCTTTCGAGGGTCTGACTTCCAGGGAGCTTCGGCGAAGGTTAGCGGTGCTCGATGGTCCCTCGGAGCACGGGAAGAGGGCGCCTAGCCAGGTCCTCTCTCAGATCAGTCCTCGATGAACTCGATAGCTTTCGGATCGGGTCAAAGCAAATGCAGCAGCAGTTCTTCTTCTTCCAGCTGGGTGTTGAGGAAAAGCAGTTCTAGTTATTCTTCAAGTGTCAACTCAGCTTCTGAAGAATTTCCAATATTGAGAGGTCCCCTGATATACTATTTTGCCTCTCATCCACACTGCTGGGTCACACTCAGCAGCCAATCATACAGAAGGGCATTCATGAAGTCAGTCAGCCAATCAGGCATACAGTGCATTCAGGCCATACTCCTCCCTCTCAGACACTCAAAACAAGGAATGTTTATTGGGACAAGTACCCAGCCATTCAACACTACACACTGCATTCATGCCAGTTTTGGGCAGGGCTGTCTCAGTCTTTGTCTCTCATACCAGAAACCAGACATTCACAACAAGAAGTGCATATTGGTCACACACTCCATTCACCCAGGTCCCACCCACAGGGTGACCCACAACATACAGTCACTGGGAAGGCTCCAGCCAGTCTGGCCTTGGCTTCACAACAACACCATATATGGAACTTTCAGCCAACCGCCAGTCAGGGGGAAGGGACAGAGTCAGGGCTTCCCAGGACTTTGGGAAAACAAGGTAACAGGCAATAGAAAGCAAGAGGCCACAGGGGCCATCTTGTTTCCTATCAGGAATCAATGGATTCCAATGGCAGGGCCTGGGTATCCCAAAATGGAGGATATTCAGAGCACCTGTCAAATTCAGCATGGAGCTGCCACCAGCCCATAACCGGCTCTGTGGGCCACACACAGGTGCCCAAAAACATACACTAGGGGCACAGGGTTGCACCCCCACCCATGGTTGCCATAGAGGTTTCCCATGGGTCTGTACCCAAAACCAAAAACAGGAAGAGCTGTACTGCCAGGAGTCCCATATGGACTCCTGGGCAGACAATACAGAACACAAATGAAAAAGGACTACAGGACAAGGACAGGGAGGTCTGTCCCTCCAATGCATTTCCAGCATCACAGTCACCCCCCCAGACTGAGGTTAGGGTGCCTCCCACGGTATAGACACCCTCATCCAGACGGTCAACATACCTTCTGGAAAGGCCATCTGCATTATCGTGACTCTTCCCTGGTCTATGCTCTATGGTGAAGTCTATCCCTTGCAGGCTAATGGACCACCTGAGCAGTTTCGGGTTTTCACCCTTCATCTGCATAAGCCACTTCAGGGGCTTATGATCTGTTTGGACCTTGAAGGTAGACCCCGCAAGGTAGGGCCTAAAACGCCTAAAGCCTAAAGCTCCAAACTATACTGAAACATTCCTATTTCAACAGTAGCCCACCTAAGTTCTCTACCCTTGAGTTGTCTACTAATGAAGATGATCGGATGTTCCCTCCCTTTGTCATCTAACTGGGACAAGACAGCTCCAATTCCGGTGTCGCAGGCATCCGTCTGGACGACAAAGGGTTTGCTGTTCTCGGGCGCACACAACACAGGTGCCCTACACCGACTTTCTTTCAAGCCATCAAAGGCCCTCTGACAGTCTTCAGCCCAATTAACCTTCCTAGGCTGTTTGGGAGAAGTCAGAGCTGCCAGTGGTGCAGCTATGGTTCCATAGTCCACCATGAAATTGCGATAGTACCCAGTGGGTTTTAGTAGTGGGAGTCTCCCAGTAATGTAAATCCTGTACTTTACTGGGGAGAGGTTGGATTTGACCCCCTCCTACCTCATGACCAAGATACGTGACTTTCCCCTGAGCTATCTGGCACTTGGTGGCCTTGATAGTGAGGTTAGCCCTTTTCAATGCCTGCAACACCTTATTCAGATGTGTCAAATGCTCTTCCCAGGTGGAACTGTAGACGGCAATGTCGTCTAAGTAGGCCATACAGAAGGCCTTAGCCCACTGAGCGCATGATTGACCAATCTCTCGAAGGTGGCAGGGCATTCTTCAACCCAAAAGGCATGACCCTAAACTGGTAGAGTCCCTAAGGTGTTCAGAATGCTGGCTTTTCCTTGGTATGGTCCGTCGGAGCTATTTGCCAATAGCCTGAGGTAAGGTCAAAGGTGCTCACAAATTTGGCAGCACCTATGGTGTCCACGAGCTCATCAGCCCAGGGCAATGGATGCGCGTCAGCTTTGGTGATGGCATTGACTCCTCGGTAGTCCACACAGAACCTCCAATCCTTGGTACCTGCCTGGGAACTTGCCTTGGGGACAAGGACCACCGGACTGGACCAGGGACTGGTTGAGGG
The DNA here is from genome assembly GCF_040938575.1 of Ambystoma mexicanum. Classification (NCBI taxonomy): domain Eukaryota; kingdom Metazoa; phylum Chordata; class Amphibia; order Caudata; family Ambystomatidae; genus Ambystoma; species Ambystoma mexicanum. Next base: position 1,331,325,216 of record NC_090931.1, read on the forward strand.
TTCAATAACACCCAGATCCAACATCTTGGCGACCTCAGCCTGGATGTGGTTCTTAACTGTTTCTGACATACGGTAGCCCCTGCTTTTGACAGGCACACTGTCACCAGTGACAATTTCATGCCTACACCAAGGTGTAAGGCCTGGTGTCAGGGAAAACAGAGAGGCATACTGCCAGAGCAAAGCCCTGCAGGCCCTCTGCTGCTCTGTCATCAGATCTGGAGAGAGATGCACTCCCTCCACTGAGCCATCCTGAGGGTTGCAATGCAGCAAATCAGGAAGGGGCTTACTCTCATCCTCTTCTTGCTCTGAAGCTAGCAAGAGACATGAGACTTCTGCTCGCCTGTGGAAAGGCTTGAGCCTGTTAACATGGAATACCTGAGGGGCTACCCCAGGGACTCCCATGTCAACCAGATAATTGACTTTGCCCATCTTGGAGATGATCCTGAAGAGTCCAGTCCACTTGTCTGCCAAATCTTTAGGCTTGGTAGGCTCCATCACAAGGATTTCCTGTCCCGGAGTACAATCCACTTGCCAGGCTTTAAGGTCATGCCAGTACTTGTTCAGTTCTTGGCTGGCCTTGAGATTTGCTGTTGCTTGACCCATCATCTGTGTCATCCTCCATCTGAGGCCTAACACATAGTCCTCCACGTGCTTGGCGGGACCTGGAGGGGTGGCCTCCCAGCCTTCTCTGATCAAGGCAAGGGTCCCCCTCATGGGATGTCCAAAGAGTAAATCAAAGAGGCTGAAACCAACACCCTCTTGAGGTACCTCTCTGTAAGCAAACAACAGGCATAGCTGGAGGAGATCCCATTTCCTCCTTAGGGGCTCTTCCAAAGCACCTAGCATGCCCTTGAGAGTTTTATTAAACCTCTCAACCAGACCATTGGTCTGGGGATGGTAAAAGGTGGAGAACTTGTAGGTTACCCCGCTCTCTTTCCACATGGTTTTCATGTAACTAGACATGAAGTTGGATCCTCTGTCAGAAACAACCTCCTTAGGGATTCCAACATGGGTGAAAATGCCCAGGAGAGCCCGGCGGTAACAGTTTAAAGGGGTATAGTCTCAGGGTACCTGGTGGCATGATCAACCAAGACCATGGTGAACCGATGTCCACTTGAAGTGGGAGGGTCAAGGGGACCGACAATGTCGATGCCCACCCTTCCAAATGGTGTGCCAACCACTGGCAATGGTTGCAGTGGGGCAATGACACTGCCTCCAGTCTTGCCAGACAACTGACAAGTTGGGCAGGTCATGCAGTGGGACTCCACTTCTACTTCCATCTGGGGTCAGTAGAAATGTTCAGGTTCAGGCTTAGTGGGCTCACTAACAAGGAGCTTACCCTCCAAATAGATCCAGAATGTCCTAGGCACTTCTCCGTGTACCTGGGACAGGGCCTGTTTCCTCAGACCCTCGAGACAGCGGCACTCTTTCTGTCCCTTACAGAAGTCCACCCGGGAGGATCCCTCTTCAGCTAACAAGCATTGAAGGTCGGGATGATCCTCCGAGTTGAGAACCTCTCCCACAGGAGAGTCTTCTATCTCCTCTCCCTCAGGAGTTGAGTTTGGGTTTTCCCCTGGATCCAGCCCATCCGTAGCATGGATCCCAATGGGTGCTGTAGGAACAGCAGGAAGAGAAGGATCCCCCTTCACAAAGGTGGCCTTCTTGGTCTTCTGTCTTCTGGCCTTAGGCCTCACCTTTGGCTCGGGTTCCTGAGCCACAGCCAGACCCTGTGTCACCTGTGACAGAGTGACCTAGGGACCATCCGAGATCAACCCCAACTCTAATAGATCCTTACCTAACAGAATGTTAGCAGGAACATTGTCCTGAACCAGGACAGGAAGCTGTGCTGTCTTGTCTCCAATCATGAGTGTGACTAAGGCTACAGGCAATAATTTGGGAGGCCCACCAGCTAACCTGGTGGTTTTCAGAGGAGCACCCACATAGTCCTCTGGCTTGAGCAGGGTCCTGTCCACCACTGTCATGCTTGCCTCAGTGTCTCTCAAGCCAGTAGAAGGCTGGCCATTCAAGAGGACACTTCTCAAAACTCTACAGGTGTTCTGTGGGATAGTCGCCAGGACATCTGTGTACTGGTCCCAGGCCCCAAGAGACAGTAAGGAAATCTCTACAGGAGCACCAAATGTGATCGCTGTAGAGGAGGGGAGGACAGTGGCCTCGACCTCAGACATGTGGTAAGGGTAGGTCAGCTGACACCCTGTACTCCAATTGCCTTACCTTTACACTTGGAATCACCCTTCTTGTGATCCAGAGCCCCAGATTCCGAACAGGTGCCAGGAATGCTGGGTACGGTACTGGAATCACTGGGAGCCTGCTTTGCAGCAGGTGTACCACTACTCTTATTCCCGCCCACAGATGACTTATCCCCACTACATTTTCGGGTCTTAGGAGAGGAAGGTTTTGGTTTACCCGACTGTGACTGCTTTTGGGACTCCTCAGCTTTCTGAGAGGTCCCCTTTTCTTTGTCCTTGTCCTTCGCACTGGAGACCCACTTGTCAGCCAACCTAGCCAGCTTAAAGGGATCCAAAATGTTCTGGTCAGCAACATACGGACACAGCTCTGATGAACAGGCTTCAGAAAAATGCTCAAGGTGAGACAATTCAAGAAATGTTTTCAATTTACCATCAATAACTGTAACTGTTTCAAATTTGGAGCATATCAACATAGTCGATATGAAAATGTTGAAAGGGTCCAGTAGAACAGGGTGATGCTCTTTTCACCATTTTTAGTGTATAGCCAACAGTGAACCTCTGACATCCTAGACAATTACAACATTTCCAATATGCTCATTCAATTAGGGACAAACCATTCCTCCAGAATCAGTACTGCAAGACATTCCTCTGTTATGTGTGCTGGATAATGCAGTTGTTCTAGCGCTACTGTAAGCAGCCCCAGGGGCATAACAGGCTTCCTGATGCTGTCCTGCTGCCACATTGCTTCTGTGGGGGACAATGAGCACCCCCTTCTCTTCCACAATTCCTGCTCTTCCGGTGGTGCCCGTCCCAGCAACTCTATAATCTGTGCCATAGGTAGTGCATTAAATCCCTCCTTCATCACCATGTTCCGTACACATGTGTATTTGTTTGGGGCAGTTGCAATGTCAAATACTTCTGGGAAATATGCTGCCCTTTTTGGTGCTAAATCTGCTGCCTCATTGCCCTGGGAATTCCTGTCTGCACCTCTGGTGTGCACTGCACACTTCACTATGGTTACAGCCGATGGGAGTTCAAGTGCGTCTATTAGCCTTTCTTGTAATGGCGCATGCTGTACTGGTGTGCCATCTGCACGCTTGAAGCCCCTCCTTTTTCAACATGACAGTCCTGCGTGTACCGTTCGTTGACGAAACATAGACGGAGTCAGAATACACTGTTACCACCTCATCCTCGTGCGCTTCAAGTGCCAAAATCAAAGCTACCAACTCTGCTGCTTGCGCTGAAAAATGTGATGGCAATCGTGCGCTTGTTACCATTTCAAAGCTGTCACTCTCTTCACTACTACCATTCCACTGTGCCTCTCTCCAAAGCTCTGATCTATCGCCAATGACCCATCAATGAAGAGAACTATTCCCCCTTCTAGGGCTTTTTCCCTGACACAAGGTACGTCATCATAATAATAATAATTTGTTTATTGTGATTTACTTCAATAAAGATCTTTACACAAAACAATCAATATACAAATCAACAATCAATCACACTCATTTAAAAGAAGAACAACATAAGATAACATAAAATATATATGCATATATATATATATTTATATTTATGCATATATATACATAAACGTAAGTACTGCTAATTGTAATTAATATATATATATATATGGTTTCATATTTGAATTTGAGTCCATGATCAGATTTCAATATTTCATCTGTGCCGGCATAATACTCAAATTACAATGCAGTTAAACACATAAAAATTCACAGTATTCAGATTGTGAAGACCTAAAAAAAGGCACATAACACCATCACTATAATAAAATACTCAGAGAATTACATTTTATGGATGTGTAGCCGCACAGGACTATCACAACAGGGAAGAGATTGGGGGGGGGGGTGAATTGGCACTCACTATACACAATCAAAGACCAACATTAGTCAGGCCAGCCAGATAATCACCAGGACAGCCGGCGTAGATTTCATGGGTGTCTGTTTATTGCTTACTGGTCAAACAGCAGCCCATCGAACTTCTCTCAATTCCTAATGCTCTCTTTTTTAGCATTTCCTTGTCCATTCACTGCGACAATCCCTCCATACATACATAATAATCAGTATAGGTAGGACAATCAAGTACATGTTCTGCCTCCTTCACTTATTCTGCTATGAATCTGGCTTGGTTCACTATTCAACACCTGACAATTTTGATCAATGGATTTTATATAATCAGTGCATAGCTTGAGACTCTCTGTATCATCAATGTACTTTTGGGCTTTTCAATGATGGCAAAAAGAGCATGTTCACAATATAATGTAACTGAAAAACCCATAGTTATGCTGGCTGATTTCTCAATTGCAAAAGTTGCCATGGCCAATGCTTGCTCACATGAGTAATGGCCTCTCATTACTGGATCTAAAATCCCATTGTAGAATGCTAATGGTTTATATCCCAAAGAGTTTTCTGTGCGAGGACAGTCGTCATCACTACGCCATTTGAATGGGATAAATAGAAAAAATTCTTCATTATAATCAGGAATCCCTAGCACTGGAGCTGTGCTAAATGCTAGCTTCAACTCATCAAAGGCATCTATCATCTCGCCTGTCCCGGATATGTCAATGTTTTCTTTCTGTGCTTATTTCGATCCCATTAAGAATGGTCCGAAAAATGTACTGTAGTCATAGACCAATGCCCTAAAGTAATTACAAAGGCCTAGAAATTGCTGTAGTTCGTTCACTGTCTCCTGCCTGCTTGTTTTAGTGATTGCCTTTGCTCTTTCAGGTGTCACCCTCCTCCTTTCATTTGACATTAGCTGGCCTGTGTGTAGGACCTCCTCCTGACAATATTGTAGTTTCAATTTGTCCATGTATCATTCTTTTATTTGTACCTCTCTGAGGCTGTTACATGATGTTTGCATCCTTGTGACATTCCCCAAATAATACTGAGAAAGGAGATACCTACCCCATGATATCTATTTTCTGAGAAAAAGCTTTCTGGCCCTACAGACATGTAATGGAAAGGAATCGTTGACACTCTGTTAAAGGATAGCCTGTGTGTGGTGCCTCTCTGGACAGACCTTATCAGTGAAGGCCGCTCCACAACACAAAAGAGACAAGGGACACAGTGCCATCTTGTCTGCATCAACTTTATTATCTGAAACCAGAAACTCACTGTCCGCTCCTTAGCCCCACGTCACTTCGCGTTCCTGCCAGCTCAAGGTGGCCACTCCCACACACAACAATGGCAGGGGGTTGCCTCATCCTGAAGGACATCGCACCGTGAAGTTTATTCTGACCCATACGCTTTGCATTATTCCTGGATATGCTGAGGAATTGTCACACTTCAAAAGCAAAACCCTATGTGAACTGCCAATGGAATGAACCATTCAAATCACTTTAACATCACATTTGTTCCCTTTACTAAACCCATTATTTCAACCCCAGCACGGATGGTAGCACAAATCCTCAATGTGTAGCATGGATAGCAATTAAGAGGAAGCATCAGCATCAGTTCCTGCTTCTTCACCAGACTCTGATCCTATCTCCAGACACTCCTCTCTCCCCAAGCCATGAGACTCTCACAAGCATTGAAGTCACTGGCCAGTGACTTGTAAAGTGTAGCAAAGAAAAATGAAATAAATAAACAGATCTGAGAGTATCATAAAAATATGTATATGTGCCAACTTTGGAATATATTGGTGTTCCATCAGGAATATCTGAACATAATATGCTTAATACTTATTCAGAGGTTTAACTGACACGACATTTGTAAACATCACTGTCCGAGCACTCTGCCCATGTACTAGCAGGGCCCTACACAGTGATAGATTGGGGAAGGGAAGATTTCTTACACACAAAATTTGTAAACATTTCTGTCCGAACACTGTGCATATCTACTAGCCTGGACCTACATGTTATATGTTGACCTGGAACATTTTAATCATTTTGACTCTAGATAAGTCGGCATGCAATGAATAACAGACACAATGTTCTGCGATGTTGCTTCTTTATCAAGCAGGTGTGAACTGCCTTCTCTGGTGGAAACCCTGCCTATCTGAACATGTGGGCTGCAACCCACCATAACAGTAGAAAGGAGACGGGTCTCCTTTCCCAAAGAAAAATAATACAAACAGGACGTTACATCTCCCCATTGCTTATTATGAAAACAAGGGTTTTAGTTCATTTCTTCGATCCGCCGTGACAGCTTGCGAACCACTCTCCTAGAGGGCTGCGTGTGCGTGGAATGTCATTTGTGGTGCAGTCACTAGTGTTGTCATCTGCATCCATGTCTTCATCTACGTATTCAGAGTCTGCCTCAGAGGAGTCCTCTCCCTCACTGGAGTCACTGTTCTCCTGACATTGGTCGCTAAAAAAAGTTCGAAAGAATGACGAGTTTCTGGTCACTGTGCCAGCTGGACTGGCCGCGGTTATCATTGACCCATGTATGTGAGTTATCGTCTTTGATTCCGGTTTGAAGACAGGGGCGTCTTTGGTGTTTTGAGTCTGTCTCACCAGTAACTAGTCACCTATTTGAAAGTGACTTAGTTTTGCCTTTCATCGCTGATCGGCATACTCGTTCATCTTGATTTTCCTCTCCTTGTCCTTTGACCTTGCTGCATCAGCATGCGTGGTGGGGAGAGCCATGTATGGATTGTGTGGTAGTGGGGTTTTTATTACTCGCCCGAACATTAGTGCCGATGCACATGTACCTGTTGTGCTATGCAGGGTGTTTCTATAGTCTCTCAACAAGGTGCATATTGCTTGCATAAATGAGCCTCTGGTGATAGAGCATACTTGTAGGGTGCGCTTCAGGTTTCCCATGAACCATTCCGCAGTTCTGTTGGCCTGGGGCCATAGTGGCGTTATTTTCCGGAGTTGGAAACCGAGATGTTCTGCGAACATGGCAAAATCATGTCCACTGAAAGGGGGGCCATTGTCCGACTTTATTATGGACGGAATTCCATAGTCTGCAAATGTTTTGTCTAATGCCGGTATCACCGCCTGGGTACTAGTAGAGTGGATCAGGTGCACCTCAGGGAATCGGGAAATTTCGCTGATGATTACGAGTATGTACTTGCCGTTGGCCAATGGGCCGTACATGCCAATTGCAACTTCATCCCATACTTGCAGGGGTGTTGATGACATCTTGAGAGGCACCGGAAATGTGCATGGGGCAATTGACTTGCCGGCAATGCATTTGCCTAGCATTTGTTCTACCCTTTCATCCATTTGTGGTAACCACACTTTGGTCCTGAGTTGTTGTTTTGTAGAGACAATTCCTCTGTGTCCCGAATGCAAGTGCAAGCACTTGTTCCTCTAGGTTTGCTGGGACGATGATACTGTTCTCCTTCAGCAGAAGTGCTTCTGGGGACGTGGACAGCATGTGTCATATGAGTTTGAATGTGTGTAAATGTCTCTCTTCAGCCGGGGATAGAGGTTGTCCGTGGCTGGTCTTGACGTGCCACTGACCCGACTTCAGGCATTCCTGTATTTTCTGGAGCAGGTGGTCTTTGCTCAGACTCTCCAACAGTTGGGCACTCGTGAAGGACTTGGGGAGCGCATTGCTTATTAGATAATTTATATACTGTTTAACTTTGATGGACTCTCCCATCATGAGCCGGCAGTGGGTATCTAGATAAGAAGTCCGCTGGGTTGTTGTCTTTCCCCAGGTAGTGTATAAGTATTCTTGCAGCCTAAGTCCCCACCTTGTGATGCGTGGTGGCATCTTGGCCTTTGGTTTGCCATATATGGTGGTGAGGGCCTGGTGGTCCGTGATGATGGTGAATGGTCGTCCGCATAGGAACAGATGGTAATGTTCACATGCCCACACAACAGCCAGGTGCTCCTTCTCCGGCTGGGATTATGCACACTCTGTTGCTGAGAGGCTGCAGCTTGCGTACGCTACAATGCATCTCGGTGCATCCGGCGAGGCTCCTGGTTGTGTTTGAGCTAGGATCTCTCCTAGACTGACAGGGCTTGCATCAACTGTTACCTCTGTGTTAAGGTCTGGATCATAATATGCCATGCAGGATGCAGAGGCAATACGTTTCTTGATTTCCTGAAAGGCTTCTTCGCATGCAGTGGACCAGTAGAATTCTTGCCCTTTTCCTGTGAGTAACCTGAGTGGCGTGCTCAACGATGCAAAGTCCTGAATGTATCACGTACAATAACTCACCATTCCTAGAAAGGACCTGACTGCAGACACTGTAGTAGGGATAGGGGCTTCCACTAACGCCTGCACCTTTTCCGGGTCGGGTTGTAGTCCATTGTTTGAAAATATGTGACTGAAGAACTTTAGGGTTGATTTACTAAGTTCACATTTGTCAGTGTTCAATGTCAAATGGGCGTCCTCAAGCGCCATACACACTCTTCTTAGCGTGTCATCATGCGCTGCTTGTGTTTTGCTAAATATCAGAATGTGATCTGTGTAGTTTAAGCAATTTGGGATGTGCTTGATGACCTGATGGATTAAGTTTTGAAATATTTCGGCGGCTGATGATACTCCAAAGCTTAGTCTTTTGTACCTGAATAATCCCATGTGTGTGGAGAAAGTGGCGATGTATCTGGATGACGGCTGCAATTCCAGTTGGTGATACCCCTTATTTAAATCGAGTTTGGAGAATATCTTCACCCCATGCAGTAGATGCATCATGTCCATCATCAGGGGCGCTAGATGCCTTTGCCTTTCTATTGCTACATTTGGAGCCCTCATGTCGACAAAGATGCGTATGCTGGTGTTGTTTTCTTTCTTGGGCACAGGCACTATGGAGGACACCCAAGGTATTGGTCCTGATGCAGGTTCAATAATGTCTTGCTCCAACAAGGACTGTATTTAATCTTTTACGTGCCTTTGGATGTTGAGGGGTATGCCCCTTTAGTGTTGGGCTGTCGGTTGGATCTGTGGGTTAATGTGTAGTTTGATTTGTTTGTCCTTGAGTTTTCCCAATCCTTTGAACGATGCCAGGAACATTTTCTTTATCATGTCCTTCGGGCTGGACGTGTACGCAGGCATGATCTGGTACATTATGTGTATAAGGCCCATTTGAATAGCTGACCGAAAACTGAGTATACTTTCCCCTGGCACTTCTCCTCTTACGACATATATTTAAACTTTTAGGCTTTGTCTTTGTATTGGCACGTGGCCGTAAACATGCCTTTCAGTTGAGGGGTTTGTTTGAGCCATATGTGTACATTTTGGTATTTTGCCTAACTCCTTCTTTTTGCTCAACGACATGTATGTGTCCTCATTGATGACATTCAACATAGCTCCTGTATCAATAAGACATTCGCGGCTCTGACCATTAATCTGTAGCAATAACGTCAGGGTGCATTCAGCAGCAGTATCATTTCCAATTGCATGGACGTACCCTCTCCCGCTATCTCCAATCAGAGAGGAGGAGTTCGAGGCACGCCTGCGTCATGGGGACTCTTATAGATACCTGATTTTCTGTTGTGGTGGTCATCTTTGTGAGTCTGTCTGCTCCTGTGTTCACTGGAGTTGTCTCTTCTTTCTTCACACCGTCTGTCTCTGCGTGATGATTCTCGCAATCCACTGTGAGAAATGCATCTGCTGGTCGTTGGAGATCACCACGTGGTGGGTCATGGACTTTGCCACCTGGAGCAACGACCATCTTGCTTCCTGACGTCTCTGTTGGTTTCTGTTGATTGAAAGAATCTGATGTTCTTGCAGACTGATTGGAAGTGGTTCTAACCCCCGCATTTGTCACACTGACGACCTCTGGCCGGAAACGATCCGACATGTGGGAACTTGTATCCACCACGGTGGAACTTTTTGTGGTCTGTGGTTATCTCCAACTTGCAAATGGGGCACAGGGTTGCAGGCGAGGCAGATTGAGTTATTTCAATGTTGCTGAGTGACTCTGCAGAGACAGAGCGGAATCCACTTGCAGTAGCTGTAGCATGTCCTCTAAGGTTCTGCTTTTTTGGCTTGTGTAAAAAATGATGACAAGGTGTGCACTCTGGTTCCCAGTCAAGTTTTCCTGCTGTAGCAACAAATTGTCTTCTCCTCCAAACGTTTTCTTGACTCCATCAATCATCAGGGAGGCTGTGCTTCTTTTCCTTTTCAGGCGTGTCTAGTTGCATTTCCTTTTCAAGTCTTTCAGGTTAATTCACATTGATGTCTCTAAGGATTCTGGTACTTGTATTCTCACACTTTTTTCAAGTCATGAAAATGTGCGTTTGGAGGAGAAGCTAATGCAGGAAAACTTGACTGGCAACTGAGTGGGCGCCTTGTCACCTATTCGTAAACACTGCAATGGCTTGTTATTGAAGTGCTTCTTCCGTCAAATATCTATCAAAATCATAATATTTCGCACGTTTACGCAGTCTCATTACAAAATTGTCCATATTTCTGCCTTTATCATGCGTGGTGGTATGGAAAATATGTCTCTCATAATCTATGTTTCTTAACGGTGCAAAATAATTATTTAGCGAGTCGATTACTCCTTGGAATGTGTCTGTGTTATTTTCTGGCATCTCAAATACAATGTCTCTTACCACTGGGCAGAGATAATGCATTACAATACCTCTCAACCGGCATTCTTCTCGGACGCCTGTCGCATTGATATATATATATGGAGCTCCTTAAGCCACCTGCCCCATCTGGGCACCAAGCTGCTGCTGTCAGAAATGTCAAAATGCTGCATGGCTTGTAGTTGTAATGAGTGATTCCTTCCCCCTTCCCTGGGCATGGGAGTGTGTGGAGTGGAAGTGGAGTGGGGGCTTTAAGAGCTGCTGTCATCCTCATTCCCAGACATGGTGGCAGGCTCCAGTAGATTGTGCGTGCTCACCTTGAACTTGAACTTGGGTCATTTGGTCGGACAATGGTCAACATTTTATCGCTGTTGTTATCCTGCAAGTATGCGCGGGATTACAGATCGATAAACGGTTCCATTCGGCCAGACACGCACAGAGTGCCGGACTTGTAGAACGCCACAACGGAATATTGAAGAACAAGAAGGCGAAGATCTGCGCCAGTAACAATTTGAAATGGCCAGATGCCTTACCGATAGCTATATTGTCCATACGGAAGACCCCACAAATGAAAACTGGGCTCTCTCCCTATGAGATAATCATGGGAAGACCAGCCAATATTTGGAATGTACCTAAACTAAGCAGCTGAAAAATGTGGAGCATTTGCTCCTTTCTGAGTACTGTGACCAGTTAACTCAAACTTGTATTTGATTTATCAACCAGTGCGAGAAGTCCTCCCAGTAAAGTACGAGGGGCCAGGTCATCAACTCCGACCCGGCGAATGGGTGCTCGTGAAAGCATTTGAAAGAGCATCCTGTCTCACACCTCACTGGAAAGGAGCGTTTCAAGTCCTATTGGCCACACAGACCACTGTACGAGTAGAAGGAAAACGACACTGGATCCACGCAATGCACATCAAGAAGATACCTTTCTCTCCGCCACACGACAAAGGGGAAGAGAAGGAGATTGTTCACTCTGATAGGCATCACAAATCAGTTTTAACCGACACCGAGGGTGTCCCAGAAACCCTTCCTGAGCCTGTGAGGGCTGGGGATAATGCCGCTTTGCCTTCAAGTTTTTCTTCGGATCTTTCTGCATCATTGAGCAATGTTGCTTCTGCTTCACCACTTCCATCAGGAAGCGACGACACTCTGTTTGCAGATCACACCGTACCTGGAGTCTTGAGGTACGATCTGCGTCCAAGGAATCTGAGTTACAGCACAACATCGGATGTGCCCAAAAGAAATATTGTTGAGCTAGTTCCTTGTCACTCTTTCGATGAGACACAAAGAAGAGGCAGGGACTGGCAAAGTTACCTTCAAGCAAGATAGGCCGCGTGGTCAGGAGCCACCGATGGATGAACTAAAAGAGCCTAACAGAAAGGCTTCTAAACGGACTCTGAGAAACAATGTCCATTCCTAAATCTACTCGTACGGAACAAGCTATTGGTCTTGTAGCTGACTAAGAATCTGTTCATCAAAGATCATGGTCCCTGAGGACCCATTGTTTTCTAATCATAGTACTAGTCTGCCTAACAATTGTATTTTCGCTTGGGTTTTGGTACTTGGAAGGGGTGTGTCCCCTTGAGACTCCGTTACCTACTGAAATTGTCTCCACTGTGTCTCCATCCTTCGTGCATCTGCACACTCTTCCTCCTCGAGACTCCTGACATAGACGGGGTTATCATAATAACACTCTCCTACTGATCATAAATGCGACCCATGCGATTCTAAACAGAATGAATTGCTGGGTGTGTTCACATTTGCTACAACACGGGAAAAGGGGTTGGGCTTGTATATTTATCCTCTTCCTTTAACTACTGCATGCTATGCCTCACTCAGGGCATTATTCTTTGGTCGCTGGAACAATAGCATTTCTGGGAACTTCGATGGGACTCATTTGAATGGGTTCGAAAAACGAGTCCTGACACCATTGGAATGTTCCCTCTTTGCAAATAGGAGCAAAGTTAATGTTGCTTCTATTAGGCCTTCTGATAGACTCTCTAGACTTTTTCAATCACTGATTTCCTTTAAGATGGCTCCCATAGGCAACCAGGATGCCATACTTCCTTCCTATACTATTAATCATAACCCACAGTCTGTTTCCTTCTGTATACAAAGGGATGGTTCTCAGCCAATGGGTGTATATGAGGGTTGTACTAACATTGCAAATCTAACCAGCGAGGACAGACCTTTGTATGTAGGAGACCCTGCTTACTTTGTTTGTGGCAATGAAGCTTATCCTTGGTTACCTAGAGATTGGCAGGGTACTTTTTACTTGGATACAAACACTTGAAAAATGTCACTTCTAAATGATTGCGCAGCCCTAAGCGAATGGTAAAAATCCTATTCAAATTGAATATGTAACTGGACAACAAATACAGTGAAACAAAGAGTCCAAAGCAATAGATTCTTCAGTCAAAAAAACGCTGTTGAAACAGATTTTATGAGTTGATGCAAAAACAAGACACGCAAATAACTGAAGCAGTCTTTGTTACTGATACATTGTGGTACATTCCCAGAACATGGGAGTTTATTCAAACATTTGCAACTGTAAGTTCAGGGGCTGGTTCCCCACTGTGGCCAGAGTCCAAACGCTTTTGTTTATATTCTTGAGGAGAATCAACTATTTTAGAATTGACCCATATATCTGCCCCTAAGGAGGGCTTGGGTTTTCCAACTCAGTTTGAATAACATACGTCTTGCCTTGAAAATGACCCGTTGTTTTGGGTCGAAACACGTGTCGGCAGTCTTGTTTTTGCATCAACTCATAAAATCTGTTTCAACAGCGTTTTTTTGACTGAAGAATCTATTGCTTTGGACTCTTTGTTTCACTGTATTTGTTGTCCAGTTACACATTCAATTTGAATAGGACATTTACCATTTGCTTAGGGCTGCACAATCATTTAGAGGTGACATTTTTCAAGTGTTTGTATCTATTAGCAGTTTTTGAGGTGACTGCTCGTCCCTCTTTCGTGCAGCAACCCAATCTTATTTGGTTTGTAAGGGTCGCATTGACTTTAGTTTGTCTTTTCAAATTTAGTTCTAACCCAGCGCCTCACCACACCAGCACACCTCAATTTTGTTTTTCTTTTTACTTTTTACTTGGGTATCTTGTTACCAGGAGTATATGTGGCTACCACTTCTGAAGTCTCTAGAGCTCCTCCAAGGTGGGAGAAGAATGGTGATACTCCTGCACAAGTTATGGGTGATGTAGAAGAATCCTTTGTGCCATTTTGGGGACAAATAATGAACTCTGAAGACATCAGAAGACTAGCAAGGGTACTGGAGAAAACCATGAACAGAACCACTGATATTCTGTAGAACATGACGCTAGAGCAAAAGGCCATTAGATTAGTGGCCCTTCAAAATAGGATGGTGTTAGACGTCATCCTAGCTGAGCGTGGCGGGGTATGTAAATTGGTGGGATATGCTTGCTGTGTTTCCCCACCTGACTCCTCCTCTAGCATATTCAAGGCAATACAAAATCTGCATACCTTGAGTACTGACATACATGTCCCAGAAGGAAACTGGAATCTTAGCGCTTGGTTCTGGGACTTGTTATGAACGTGGGGTTGGAAACTCTTTACAGTCCTAATGATAGTTCTTGGTGTTTTGTTGTTGTTGTATACAATGTCTTCCTGCCATATGTTCGATGTTAGGAGGATGTTGTGCACAAACTACAGGTACATTAGGACCAAATGTACATGCACCCAAGAAAACTGCTAATGCTTTTGTAATGAAAGATATCACTATCAAGGAACTTATGGCGATTGATATTTCTGAAGAATGTGATTCAGAATGTACGGACATTGAGGCGAGGGGTTTTGAGTAAAGTCAATGTTTGAGTAATGCTCTTGGCTTAGGCCAAAAGGAGGGTTTGTTAAACTGTATTCCCATAATACTGCCTTGTCATGAATATTGGCCTAAGCCCATTCGCGTTGCACGGAAAACCAGGTCTGAAATGTTTCGATTTTCGATCAACTTTGCCGCCATTTTAAGAATCAACCACCATTTTGATTTCAACTCTTGTCTTGTGTTCTAAAATGGTGGACTGTGTTTTCAACTTGCATCCGAGCCGAACAACCTTTGAGTTGTGTCAACATTTAGGCTGACTGAGAGCAGACTGTTTATTTTATGCAAAGAAACCTTGTGACTCGTATTAACTGCAATCCAAGTGTTGTCTACGCTCACAAGCCTCATCCTCATATAAACAATGAGACAATGTAGAACAAACTCAGATTGTGTGTTATTGCTGAACTGCAGTGTAGAGATTCTTGAAACAAGGCTTACTGTGGATCAGAGAACCAACACCACCATTGTAACTTTATGGACATGCAAACTTGTTAAATCTGTTGTACAATATTGTAATATTTGAGGTGTGAACTGGGTACGAACCCTAGCATGTAACTTGTTAGTTCGGAGAGGGGCTGGACAATGTTTGAAAAATAGTATAAAAGTGTCCGTTTTAAGATATTCAGCACTCTCACTCCTCACTGTGTCTGCTGGTACAAGCTGCAAGCAGTGGCATAGCACAAAATGTGGGGGCCGCCCTGCGAGCCATGCTGAGGGCCCCCCCCCAAACTCAGCAACAAATGACGGGTCACACCACACTCTGGGCCGGCCTAGATTATCACGCTTCGCAAAATGCACGAATGTGCTGTAAAGGGGTATGCTACCTACTGCACTAGGAGAAAGATATAAATATGTGTTTTAATGCAATATAAAGCAAACTTTCTGAGAAAAAACTGGCTAAAAAGCCAGAGTGCTTGGAATGGTTTTGTAGGGTAACACCAATCCAATCCATGCAAATCACCAACAGTGCACAGGAAAATTAATGCGTTGCTATTAAAAATATCATGCCACAATTAAAACATGTCCAACGGCTGCACAAAGTAGACCAGTGTAATAACATTACAGTAAAGCATGCCAATCCACATTTAGACATACTAAGACTGGTTGCATCGAAATGCCAGTCGAAGTAATAACACTCATCAAGAAGAGAACACATATTCAAGCCTGTGTCTGTGTGGTCTCTAACAACACGTCATACTCTTTAAAATCTGTAAGTAACTGGTCAATCCTGTTGGGGCCTTTACCTCTCCTGTTCCCTCCCAGACCCTCTGTATGGCTGTGTTCTCTCACTTCTCCGCTAAAACTCAGGACATCCAGTCCCCCATCTCCTCTTTCTCTCCCTCCTCCTCTCTTGGCCCCCCATTGGCCAGCTCTACTTCTCTCTTCCTCCTTTCTCCTCTTTCTCTCTGAAAATACCTGATGAGGTTTCTAGACAAGTCCGATCTTTGAAAGTGTTGTCCAAACAGGTGCTCCCCTGCTCCGCTAGAACCATCAAGGGCCATATTGACACCCTCGCTCTAGCGTTGGTTGATTTCTGTAATCACTCTTTCACCACCTGGAATGTTCCCCTCTCCTCTTAAGCACTCCCTTGCACACCCACTCTTCAAGATGCCGTCTGCCTTTCCTGCCTGCCTGGATAACTATCGCCCAATATCCATCACCCTTTTCCTGGGCAAACTATTGGAAGAAATATGTCCATCTTCCAGATTACTCTCCACACTGAATCTTTTGGTTGTCTCTATCACCATCAGTCTGGCTTCAGAGCTGCCAGAGGCATGGAAACTGTTCTCCTGAACACCTGTGAAGATCTGCTCTCCAACCTTGATTACAGCATTCCTTCTGTCCTCATCCTCCTTGATATTTCCTCTGCTTTCGACACGGTCAACCACGCCATCCTGATTAATTGACTCCATGAGAACCTGGGCATCACAGGCCCTTGAGTGGCTGACCTCCTTCCTCTTGATCTGCCCCTCCCAGGTGTACCTTGGTCCCTTTCTCTCTGCCACATCTCTCTATACCTGTGGCGTTCCCGAGGGGCTCCAACCTCTCACCCTGGTTTTTCAACCTCTTCTTAGCTTTTTGGCCCACATTATCTCTACCCTCTCCTCTTATGTAGATGACACTCAGCTTTCCTTCAGGCTCCCTACAGACTCCTCTCCTCCCTCTCTCATTCCTGACTGTCTACCCGCGATTCGGGATTGGTGCGCATCCACCAATCTCTCCCTTAATGCCAGTAAGATGGAGATCCTTCTCATTGGGACCACTGCTTTCCCTCTCGTACTCTCTCCGCCCATCTTGGACTCTCTTCTTTTGCCTTCCTGTGAGGCAAAAAACTTGGTTGTCATCTGTGACTCCACTCTCTCTTTCTCTCCTCACATTTCGGACATCACTAAGAAGTCCCACTACCAGCTGCTCCTCCTCAAAGGGACCCTTCCCTTTCTCACTTTCCCCCAGAATCTCACTGTCTCCAGAGCCCTGGTTCTCTCTAGGCTGGAATAATGCAATAGCCTCTTTCTCAACCTGCCTTCCTCTACTCTCTGCCCTCTGCAAACTAATCCAGAACAGGACTGCAAGACTTATCCTTGGCCTCAAGCCCAGGGATCATATCTCTCCAGCCCTACATCTCTCCACTGGCTCCCAGTTGCTGCAAGGATCAAGTTCAAGACCCTATGCAATGTCCACAAACTTTCTGGGCCTGGGTCCACACTACATCTATCACTCTCTTCCTAAATACCTTCCTTCTCAAGCCCTTCGCTCAGCTACCTCCAACTCTCTAAGGGTTAGACACTTCCGCAGGCAGAGAGTGGGGGAGGGGGTATCTCTCTCCTACGCAGGTGCCTCCCTCTTGAAAGGCCTCCCTGCCCCTCTCAAACTTGAGCCAGACCACCTGAAGATCCGGAAGCAGCTCAAAACGTTCCTCTTCTCCTCTGCTTTCTCTCTCTCCCTCCCTTCCTGGCCTACCTTACCTACCTGTCTGCTGTACCGACTGGTTGCTGGGCTACCCTCAGAGTCTCACTATGTCCAGACTCTTTCTTAATCAGTCACCCCTGCACTGCCTCTGGGCCTACCACGCACTTAGGGGCTGTAACTGTAACCCTCCAGTCCATTGTTCTCTTTGCACTACTCAGAGCTACACTGCCCTGGCTGCACTTACTCAGAGAATTGCTGGCCTGTTTTTCCCTCCCCTGTCCCTTGCACTTCTCGTTCTCACACCTGCACGATCTGAATGACACAAGGCCTAGTAAGATTGTTTGTCTTGTCCTACCTCTGTCTTCCCTCCTGTGTCTTGTCATGCCTAGAAACACTTGTGTACAGGCGTGTTATAAATGACTTATATCTTATAATGTTATCACAGATTCCCAGAAAAATATACAATACCACAGTAGGAAACGACTAGTCTGGCAACGCCGAAATGCCAGTCTAGCCAAGTAATTACACTTAGCAGGACTGCTTTATCAGAAATGCCCATACCAAACTGAGGAATGACTAGACTGGCTGCATCAAAATGCCTCTCTAGCCACTAATACCACATATCATGCCTGCTTAGACTGGACATGGACAACCATTATTATTTGTCACACAATCCCAACCCCCACAAACATCCCCTCTCCCTCCCACCCCTACCCCAACCTCCACAATCAACTCCTTGGGCCAGAATTACCTCCACGTCCCTCTTCCTTGTCCCAGATCTTACATATGAGGCTCCTTCACTCATAGGTAAGTACTGGGACGAGGAAGCGTGGGACTAGGAGTAATGAAGATTACAGGTAGCTAAGTCAGGCATTACCTCCATGTACATCTACCTCATCCCAGTACTTGTGTATGAGGCAGAGTGCCTCAAACACAAGTAGTGGGGCAAGGAGGAATATGGCTAGGAGTAATGAAGATTACAATAGGTAATCAATGCATCAAACATAAGTAGTGGTGCAACACCATTGAGTTGACTGGGATTCAGCATTCCTCCCCCAGAAATGTTGGGCTATGTTGACTCAACCTGGCTGACCTTCAGAGCAGTTGCTGGACAGAACCGGACGAAGATATTAAATGGCCTCTGCGTTTTGCTGTTAACAAGAGCCCAGCAATTACTAACATAAAGCATTTCACTGTTAGTACCTGCATTCAAATGCCACATTGTTTAGCCAATGAAATTGTGATGTGGGTTTAGTACTTGCATGCCAGGGGAGTGATTGGAAGGGTAGAGAGGGAACAGGAGACCACTCTATTCTCAGTAGTCCATAAGTGGGAATTTTGAACCATAAAGGAGAGAGTTAACTGCTTGTAACATTGAAGCTGCACTAGCATAGTCTCATTAAAATGCGTAAAGAAATCGGATACCCCCACACAAATATGTTTGCCCCTCCCCCACAGCCCACAAACCTAGCGCCTCTCCCAACATTTGAAGGGTTCGCCCCACCAAAATGTAGGTTTTGTTGCACCCCTGAACACAAGCACACACACCATTCATCATATACACACATGCACACCCAGCCATCCATACATTTAAGTGTGCACCCCTTCACCATACAGGCACACACACGCAGGCACCACCCATACATTTAAGTGTGCACCCTTTCACCATACACTCACACACGCACCCGTTATGGGGTTAAGGGGACCCCTATTACTTCAAAAAGAAATTGTTTCTTTTTGAAGTCACGTTGACTTCATAAAGAAATGGATTTCCTTTAAGGACTGAACCATAATGGAAATAATTTCTTTATGAATGCAGAGTAACTGCAAAAAGATACTGGGGGTCATTATGACCCTGGCGGTAGCCATGCCGGTATGTACTGGCACGGCTGCGGCCATAGTCATGAATTTTCCGGTACCCGGGAATGGACAATTGCCGGTGTATTACAGCCCCAGCGGACCCAGTAATTGCCCATTCCGGACTCAGTGGGAATGTGGAGGCCGGATGCACCGCCACCATTTATGAATGGTGGCGGTGCATCTGTCGAGTTCGGCGTGCCAGTGCCGATCCGCCCCCCAGGTCAGACCTGGGGGGCTGAAAAGCATCCGCTCACAGAACTCGTAGTTTGTCGGTCCGGAAACAACGGTACCGGTAAGCTTACCGCTACTGTTGTTTCCATAGTAGCAAACTCATAATGAGGCCCACTGTTTATTTTTGTAGTCATAGGGCTTCCCCACTCCATGACATGGGGGCCTCCAGCCTAGTGTCTTCCATTGCATGGGGTGGGGGTATCCCTCAGACTTTTAAAAAAGAAAGTTTCTTTTTGTAGTCTCTCTGCCTTCATAAAGACATTATTTCTGTTACAGAAATAATTTCTTTATGAATGCAAAGTGAAATCAAAAAGAATATTTTTTTTTTCTCTCCAAGTGGGGCCCCCTCCCAGGACATGTGCTGGTGGAGCCCCCCACACCGCGGGCGCTGCGGGGGCCCCCGTTACGCCAGTGACTGCAAGGTGTTGGGAGCCAGCTAGCTATCTGTTTGCTTTGATACTGTACAGAATAAAAGATATTTGTATCTTTTCGACCCGTGATTGGCAGATTTGATTTTGTGCTACTAAGCCTCGATATTTCTTTCATCTGTTTAGCTTGATGAGCATGCCTTCAGCCTATCATCCACCATGGCGTCAAGTTGTGGAAACCACAGTTTTTGACATGTTATGCGCTTTGTGGACACTATACCTCGATGGCCCTCATGAGCAAGTTCAACTACTTTCTTTTGGAGAGACGGTGGAATTACCACCTTGCAGTCCTTGAGTAGCAGGTTGTCATCCGAGAGCGCAAGTTCCTCTTTCACCTGCAGTAGCCATTCCACTTCTACTCTCACATAGTCGCTCGCAGCCCGTCCCCTTTCATTGGCTCTCCTCCACAGTCCTAATAGAAGACCTTTTCATATGATCTGACATGCCAGATATGCCTCCACCTCTTGGGCCAGCTCATCTCGCTCAATCCCTTCTGGCACAGCCTGCTGTATCAGGTACCGGAGATACCAGTCCGCCACTGAGTCGGTTCAGGGATGCGCCTTGTTCTGGGGTGTCTAGTGAGAAAGTCAGCAGGGTTTTCCCCTTTCCCAGGCCGGTGCACTATCTCGAAGGAGTAGTCCTGTAGTCCCAACCCCCACCTGCGATGCGGGCGGCATTTTGGCCTGTGGGTTGCCATACAAGAACAGGAGCGCCTGATGGTCTTTCACCACTCGGAACAGCTTGCCGTATAGAAAGAGATGAAAGTGTTCACACGCACAGACCACCGCCGGCCTTCCTTTTCGGCCTGGGAATATGCTTGTTCGGTGACCGACAGGCACTGACTGGCGTAGGCAATGATATGAGTCTGCGAGGGGTCTTTAGGGTCCACTTTGGCCAGAATGGCACCCAGTCCTACCGGACTCGTGTCCACTGTTAGTTCTGTCTTCTGATCAGGGTCATGGTAGGACATATTTTAAGCTTTGGCAACTCTCTCTCTGATTGTCTCAAAGGCCCTTTGTCATTTGTCCGACCAGTCAAAAGCAACATCTTGCTTGGTCAATGCTCTCAGAGGTAGGCTTACTGTGGCATAGTCTTTAATGTAACGTGTGCAATAACTGGCGAGGCCCAAGAAAGACCTCAGTTCAAGTATGTTACTAGGTGGGGATGTCACATTCAGTGCTGCAACCTTTTCTGGGTCGGGTGTCATGCCATTTTCCGAGAACATGTGACCAAAGAAGTGTATCATCCCTGTCCTGAACTCGCATTTGTCTTGGTTGAGTGTGATATTTGCAGCTTCCAGCACCTTGCATACCTTTGTCAGGATCTCATCGTGCTTATTGACACCTCTCCCGAAGACTAGGATGTTGTCGCTATAATCTTTGCAATTTGGGATATGCTTTATCTCCTTCTGCACCTCGGCATGAAAGATTTCTGCCGCTGAGGAGACCCCGAAGCTCAATCTCTTATATCGGTACAACCCCAGGTGGGTGACGGACGTCGTGATGTTTCTACTTACTGGGCTCAGTACCAATTGATGATACCCCTTCTTTAAGTCCAACTTGGAGAAGACCTTTGCTCCGTTTGGAGGTGGATCATGTCGGTGATGCGCGGGGCCATGTGCCTCTCCCTTCGTATGGCTTGTTTGGGTCTCCTCATGTTGACGCACAACCTGATGGCTTCGGATCCTTTCTTGGGCACTGGCACGATGGGTGACACTCATGTGGTGTGGCCTGTGGCTGGCTCTATGATGTACTGCTCCAGCAGTTTGTGCAATTCGTCCTCCACCTTTTTTTGAATGTTGACCGGTATGCCCCTGTAGTGCTGCGCTATGGGTCGCACTGAGTCATCTATGTGTAGTTTCACTTCTCTGTTCCGTAGTTTTCCAATTCCCTTGAACAGATTTGAGTAGAGGTTTGTGATCATTTCGACCGGATTGATGTATTTGTGGGCCATGATGTTATATAGGACATGTATGAGACCCATGTCAATGGCCGCCTTGAAGCTGAGTATGCAGCGACCATCCATTCAGTCGTCAATACATGTATTGGCACCTTTTTTTCTTTCCCGGTTTAGCGGCACAAGCCCTCAAATTGTCTTATGCGTTTGAGTGTTGACTTGGCCCCCTATGCATAGATGTCGACGGTGGCAGGGACGAGTTTTGGGCTCTGCAGCAACTCTTGGAAGATCTTTTCACTGACCACGTTCACCATAATCCCGGAGTTGATGAGGAATTCTGTCGGTCTTTCATTTAGTTTGATGATCAATGTTGGGCTGTGTTCTGTAGCCACGCGGTTGCCCAGTGCGTACACATATGCTTTCTTCCTTTGTTCGCTCCCTGACAAACGAACTTCTGACTCAGACAATGACTGTTCCACTAGGTAGCGCACATGGCGCCTGGACCGGCATTCTGGTCTCATACGGTTGACGTACCTCCTTCTATCGCATGTCCGCCTATCTTATAGGGAGTCTCGCTCTCTGGGTTCGGGGTCTGTTGGTCTTTGCAGGAGTTGTGATGTTGAGTCAGGCGATCGTGGTGCTGGCTGTTCAGCCCTTGACTTGACCCTTGGAGGTGTCTCTCTTGTTCTCTCCCTCCCTTTTTCTCTGGAGAACCCGCAGACCGACTTGAAACTGCTTTCCTCGCCACATGCGACACATCTCTGGCTGATGGCGGGGCATGTGCCTTCATGTGGGTACTCAAACCCACATTTGTAGCAAAAGGGCTCCTCCCGTCTTGAGTCTTTTTGGAGCTGATGTACTGCCTCAGCCCGCGTGGAGGTGTTGAAACTTTCCACCTGTGAGTCGACTGCTCTCTCAGCTCGGGCCAGTGTTAATATCTCATCAAGGGTACGTGACCTCTGCAATAGCTATTGCCTGAATGCCTGCGATTCGCAACCTGCAATGATTTGAGATCTCAGGGCCTCCGTGTTTGAGTATTTGGTCAAGTCACAGTGTTTCATTTGTATTCTCAGTCTCATCACATAAGCATTCATGGTCTCACCTTTAGCCTGCTTGGTGCTGTGTAACAGGTGATGCTCGTAGTCTACGTTTGTGTGTGGGGTGAAATACGCAGATATAGCTTCCTTAATGTCTTGAACAGAGTCAATGCTGTCTGCAGGCATCTCATCAATGATGTCATGTGTGGCTGGACCAACAGCCAGTTTGAGGAGACATTTCTGTCTATCGTCCTCAATTGACCCTGTGACCCCATGTAAAGTATCCACCGGGCCCACTTGGGACCCATGTTGCTGGTGTCTGCAACCTCGAAGGCACCCGGCATTTGGGTGGCCAGGGAATCAGGCAGTCTGTATGGGGCTTGTTCCTGCGCTGGTGGGCCTTGCACCTGGGCTTGTGCGCCCTGTCCCCCATCTTGGGCAGACATTTCCCTTCAAAATGTGAGGATTGGCCTTGTTTCTGGCCCTTGGGCTTCACGGCTGCCAACTAGGCATGAGCACTGTCAGGGTTTGTCTTGTTCTTGTTTATACACCCCAGTGTGCAGCAGATGATGGCCACCTCTTAGACACGAGCACCATCAAAGAACATGGAGATCCCTCCTCACTGCGCTTGGAAGTGCTGCTCTCACCTCAGTCTAGGCCTCCAGCCCTTCAGCATGCTCTGCTGCGAGCGTTCAGGTCACTGCAACTGCCCGGGATCTTCAGTGAACATTCTTAGAACGTTCAGGCTCACTGCCGCGACACGGAGTGAATCGTTGTCGCACGTGCCGGCGGAGGAGGAGGGGCATCGAGCACCACTGTTCTGGCGGGAACGCACCACCCAACACTGCCTCTACGTGTCATCCTTCCGCGGGCGTGACACCTCCAGGGGTCCACCCTGTGTGCAACTGGACCCGTCTTGGGTAGCTGCCTAAAAGCACACCTTTGTCGCCATTGTTATGTGTGGAGTCACAGGCCTGATCTGCAGGTCACTGCCCATTACAAATTACACAGGACACAGAGCGTTCCGACGTGCATCCTCTTTATTTCACTTCTAAACAGGAACTGCCCAACACCCCGCCCTCCCGCATCACTTCCCCTTCCAACCTCCCGCCTCCCTCATCCCGGAACAAGTGTACACATGACACTTCCCATTGGCTGTCCCGTTGTGACCTGTTTTGCTAACATCAGGGACCCGTGCCAACCAAGGTGGGAGGGTAGTACTCCATTCAGCGTCCGTGGTTAGGGAGGGGATGTGAATATCCCTCCAGGTGTGAACCTACAGTGAGACCTCAATCTTGTTGCCAATGAGGCTAAAGTGGGGAAGAAGGCATTTAAACAAAATTGTATTGGGGGTGGGCACAAAAACATCCCTCAGGCCAGGGTGGAAGTGAAACTGTATTGTGTTGAAAAAAAAGTCAGTTGTTACCAATATCACACAAGAAGGTATCACACAGTGATGATTTACCTCCAGGGTCCTTATCGGGGAAAAACAAACCAACCATGTTAAAAATAAAGAAGGGACCCAGATTGATTAAGTATGATTTAAAATACAAAATGGATTATTCACCAACAAATGTTTTTTTACCAAATGTCTCCTTGAACATTGAATAAATAAACAATTTTAAACATACTTGACCCATAGCAACCTAGCATATGGAAACACCACCCTGACACGTAAACACTAGACAAAACAAATGCCTATTTGCTCAGAAAAGAAAATCTACATTTTTTGACAGACAAAATTTGGGCAAAACAAGTGCATACCATATAAAACCTGATTGCAAGTTAAGGTAATTCCGAAACTCTTAGTTTGTACATGTCTCATAATTACTAACAACATGAATACACAAACAATGCGCCTACATCAACCAATCTTGTTCAACTTGCGAAAAAGCCCTTGCAGGACAAGACCACAGTGTTGAGTGATGCATGTGCGCAGGAGACGCTTCCCAAAGATACCTAGAACACATCGCTACATCCACAGTTCCTTGCATATACGAACCAAGGTACGGACCCTCTGCGGCAAAGTCGTTGCAGGACAAGGCCACAGCGTTGAGCGATGGTGGTGCGCCGGTAGACTGTGCCCGATGATACGTAGTACGCATCGCTACATCCACGCTTCCATGCCTATAAGAACCGAGGTACAGACCCTCTGCGGCAAAGCCTCGCAGGACAAGGTCACAGTGTTAAGCGATGCAGGTGTGCAGGAGACGCTGCCAAATGATACGTAGCCCGCATCGCCACATCCATGCTTCGTGCCTATAAGAATTAAAGTATGGACCCTCTGCAGCAAAGCCCTTGCAGGACACGGATGCAGTGTTGAGCGATGAAGGGATTTGGTAGTGAAGGGGTAGCGGCGTAGACAGTGTGTGCAGATGACCTCACCCTCCTGCCTGAGGCCAACAGGAAAGATGGTGCTGGGAGAGTTAGCTTGCTACTCTCCCCACGTCCCCCCTGACTTGGTGACTCTCTCACTCTTGTACATGCATTCCTCCGCAACAACAGGATCTCACCCCCTCACATACTAGGCTGCGTGCACTCCCTCGCATCCTAGGCTTCATGTTCTCGCTCACATCTTAGGCTGCAAGCTTCCCCTCGCAACTCTTAGTCCATGTGTGCTCCCTCGTATCTAAGACTGCGTGTGCTTCCTCGCATCTTAGGCCCTGAGCTTCCCTTTGGAACTGCATGTGCTCCCTCGCATCTTAGGCTGCGTGTGCCCACTTGCATCTTAGGCCACAAGCTTCCCCTTGCAATTCTTAGCCCACGTGTGCTTCCCTCTACTTATCTGCGCACTTCCCTCCTTTCTCTTAGTCGTTGTGTGCCCTCGCATCCTAGGTCCCCTCTCACCCTTACATCCCCTCACTCCCGTATTGTGTACTGTTCTTGACGTTGTCTCCACGGTTGTTGGCCTACATTACATTGCATTGCCTGCATTCCTGCTGTGTTTATTCCTTACTTCTAGGTTCCATTGCTGATTGTACTGTTCTTGTCATTTTTGTTCCCCCCCCCCGGTTGTTGGCTTACATTGCATTGCCTGCATTCCTGTTGTGTTCCTCCTTTATCTCTAGGTTCCATTGGTGATTGACTTTTGTGTCCTACTTTGTTCCGTTTGTGCTTCACAATACTGCCTGTTTCTTCCCCTGTTGTACTCTTTGCTCTGTTAGTGGCCCCCTGGTCAGCTGTTGCATTTTGTGTCTTGATTCTCTTTACCTACAGCTGAATCCTTCTTCTTAGGTGCCTTATTGTGTGCTGTACGTTGCTGTTGTCTATGCATTGCAAACGATTTGCCATCTGTTGTCCTCTCCATTGTCCTGTCCACTGTGTCCCCTCCTGGTGTGCCCCCCCCCTCAATCAGCATGCTCCCCAGCATGCCCACCCCCTCACTAAGTCTGGTTGAAAGAAGTTCAAAAGGGACATCCTGGTCTCAAACCCAGGCCTCCCTACCACTGATACCTACACCAGTGCTTCCTCCAGACAGACCCTCACCAACATTCTCTGTCGTTCCCTTTCCAGGCCTATGGACCATGCATATGGTCTCTGTTCTCTCTCCTTTTTCCTCTTCTCCCATTAATGGTAGTGCCCAGTGGGAGGCCATCCTGGCCCCCTTCCACTCCTCCAAGACCATCAACATCTTGGTCCAAGGTCCTCAGACCAAGCTCCTCCTTTTTGATATATGTTTCCAACGCCTTATCAACTTCCTTTCCTCTCCTGCTATCTCTTCTCTCCCCTCTGTGGCTCCTCTGCCACCTCCATCCTCTGCCACCTCTGCGGCTCCCTCTTCTGTTTCTGGCGACCCTGTTGTCTCCTTCCTCAGCCACTCCTCTGGCACCCTCTTTCTATTCCCAGGCTACCTTGCCGTCTCCTCCTTCCTCCTTCCTTGCCCAACCTCGGGCTGCTCCAACACTTCCACAGGGCCTACCTCTGACCTGTACCCCTCCAGAGAAGTCTTTCCAAGAGGCTAACCTGCTCCACATTGCCACTCTCAACTCTCGCTCAGCTGTCAAACACTCCTCTGACATCTGCCGTCTCCTGGAAGTACTTGATTTGGATGTTCTCAGTGTTACCGGGACTTGGGTTCATGGCCAGCTCTGTCACGAGTTTTGACACTCTTCTTCCGGATGGCTAAAAGATCCTCTTCATACCCAGAACCAGCCGTCCCGGTGGGGGTGTAGCCTTGATCTTCCCAGAGTGGATCCCTGCTTCTATCATTCCTAAGCAGGACTACTGCTCCTTTGAATGCATGGTCTGCAGGCTCACTATCTCTCCTGGCCTCTCTCACTGTGGCTACTATCTACAGGCCGCCTGGCCAGGCCGCCCTTGTCCTCCCTGAGTGGGCTGACCTCTCTTCCTCCCTCCTCACCTCTCCCTCTCAACTTCTCCTCCTCCGAGACCTGAACATCCACCTGGATGCTACTTGCCCTTCTTCAGGACTCTTTCGCAAACCTCTGCGACTCTCTCTTTATTCTTCCCTCTGGCCAGACTCACTCTGCAGGGCACACACTGGATGTTCTGATCTCCTCAGACCTCCCAATCTCTAACCATCTCCCCACTCCTTTCTCCTGGACTGATCACTTCCTCCTTTCCTCCCACATCTCTCCACCCCTCAGGCCATGCCGACCCCAGCAGTGCCACCTACCTTCTCTGTCTTCTGACCCATGAAGCGTGTATCAGTTGTGGCTTTCGCTGCTACTTTCTCTACTCCTTCTGCACCTTTGGCTGACTCACACCCTGACACAGCCCTTTCTAACCTTCATCTTTCTATCTCTAACACTCTTGATGTCCTTGCCCCTGTCATAAGGATCCGCTTGAAGCCCAAATCCAAGTGCAACTCTTGGTATGGCTCCAACCTCGTCACCCTCAAACGCAAGTTGCGGGTGGCTGAGAGGAAGTGGAGGGCATCTGGTGCACACTCTGACAAACTGGCCTGCCGCCTGCCCCAAAGGCAAGACAGCCTCTCTGTTCTCGTAAAAAGAGAGCCCACATCCAAGCCCACGTCTCTGTGCATCTAACAACTGAGCCAAACTGTTCAAAATCTGCAAGGGGCTGGCCAGCCCTGCTGCATTCTTTATCTTTCCTGTTCCCTCCCAAACCCTCTGCACCACCCTGGCTTCTCATTTCATCACTAAAACTCAGGACATCCTGTCTACCCTCTCTTCCTCCTTTTCCTCCATTCCTGGCCTGCCCGTGGCCATCTCTCCTCCTCCCTTCTCTTCCTTTCCCTTTTTCACCCCTGATGATGTTTCTAGACAAGTCCGATCTATGAAAGTCTTGTCAAAGCAGGTCCTCCCCTGCTCATCCAGAACCAACAAGGACCACATCGACACCCTTGCTCCAACCTTGGATGATTTCTGCAGTCACTCCTTTGCCACTGGAACCTTCACCTCCCCTCTTAAGCACTCCCTTCTGCACCCTCTTCTTAAGAAGCCCTCTGCCGATCCTTCCTATCCAGCTAACAATTGCCCGATCTCCATCACTCCTTTCCTGGGAAAACTCTTGGAAAAGCTGGCCATCTCACGGCTTAATCTTCACATTGAATCTGTTGGTTGTCTCCACGACCACCAATCTGCCTTCAGAGCTGCCAGAAGCACAGAAACTGCTCTCCTGAACACCTATAAAGACCTGCTCTTGAACCGTAACTCTAACCTTTCTGGGTCCTGGGTCCAAAATACTTTCAGATGTCCCTCCGTAAATACCTTCCCTCCTGAGCTCTTCTCTCCTCCACATCTAACTCCCTCAGGGTCAGTCTTTTTTTAAGAAACAAGCTGGGGGGTAGATCTCTGTTTTCGCTTGGGGCCTTCCTCTGGAACAGCCTCCCTGCCACTCTGAAACTTCAGGAGAACCATCTCCGGATCCAAAAGCACCTCAAGACCTTCCTCTTTGCTTCTGCCTTCGCTCCTCCTCTCCCCTGCTGATCTGTTCTTTCTCGGCATCATGCACCTGGTTACCCTCTGACCTTCGGGCCCAGATATCGGCTCACCCTGCCACCCACTCGCACTGTGCCCTGGCAATCCCTTTCACTGGGATCTGTATCTGTAACCCTACAGCCCCCCCTCCACCTTTTTTCTGCACTTATCAGAAACACCCTGTCTGTTGCCTTAAACCTAGCACTTGCCACTTGCTGGCTGCACTACCACTGTTTGTTGCTTTTTATTATTTATTTATCATTTATTTGTATTCCTCTGCTCAGGACTTTTCACCCCCCTCCCATCTACTATTCCCTTTCCCCCTCCGATGCACTTGCACGTTCTCAATGTCACTGGGCCTAGTAAGATCAGTGTTTTGTTCTCCCTTGTTCCCCTCGCCTTGTCGTGCTCTGAAACATGTATGAGCATGATACAAATAAAATATCAATATCAATAACCTTACTTCTATCCTCATTCTTCTCTATCTCTCATTTGCTTTTGGCGCGGTCAACCATGCCATATTGCTCACTTGCTGTCACGCCTCAGCCCTCTCATGTCCCTCAGGGCCGCCCCCTGAGGTCCTGAAGACTGCCCTGGTGTCTCACGCCGCAGCGATTCTGCCGTGGGCTGTGGATGGTCTACATGTCCCAGCAGCCCTGGGAGCTCGACTCATGTGGAACGTTGCACAACGTGCGTACCACGTCACTCGGACTGTGTCTATTTACCACGGCACTCGTAAAGACAAAGCGCTCCTAAGCTGTTGCTTTCCTTGCACGGCTCGATTGCGCTTCGTTGTTGTGTCCCTCTGTCCTGATTTCCTGGCAATCTGTCTATTGGAACGCTTATCCAGACTTGATTTTGTCTCTGCCCTTCTTGTTTCCTGCCGTCCTTGCGGATTGCTTTGTTGGTTCCCCCTGATCCCTGGCTACGAACTTGACCATTCTACTCTTGCTCCTCTTGAGTGTGACGCATTGCCTCCCTCTTCCTTGTACAACCGCTCTACCCCCACAGTTGTAGGCGTTGCATATATCCTGGCTATCCTCCGTCCTGGTTTTCAAATGCTCCATTACTCTCAAGCTCCCACGTGTGAGAGCTATGCTGCTCCTTTCCTTGCACTGCACTGTGGACGCTCTGCTGCTCCTCCCATCTGCTGAGTGAGACGCTTACCTGCATACTTCCTCTACTGCTTTCTGGACGCTTTGCTGCATCTCCCATTTGGCTAGCTGGACACTCTGCTGTGAATTGCTGCTGGCCACATCATTGGATGCTTTGCTGTCTCTCTGCACTGGATTGCATTTTTGGACGCTCTGCAGTCAGCTCTCCTCATTGGTACTGTCCCCTTTTAAGTCGCGTCCTCGTGCCGTACGGGTCAGGGTTTAAATATAAGAAATAGTTTTAATTAATTAAGACATTCATATAAAATTAGTATTAAATTATTAGCCATACATTCAATCAGTATGTTATAGAACCATCATGACATATAGCCTATAAAGGGCTAATCTTCAAATGGAGCATAGGAAGAGGTAAGAAATGGTGAATAATTATTTGCAATAATTAGTATTTTAACAATTGATGCTAGTGTTGTGACTCTTTTGTTATACAGAGACATCTAGTCTCGGCATGTTTCAGTTCTAAAATGTCACATATACAGAACTTTCATCAGGAGGAAGTAATGTGCAGCAAATTCTGCGTCCAGCTTGAGTGAAGGTAAATAAACAAACACAACCTGTCAAGGTTAAAAAGATAGAGAGACTCTGTAAGTTATCACTGCTATTATCGGTCTCTGAGAGTTCAATAAATGAACAACGAACCAGTCTACCAGGATAAAAAAATTACCTCAGAGTGGTTCCTGTGGGGGCGTACAATTCTTCTGCTGAATTGTGGTAGGAACAAGAAGTGTTCCTACTGTGTGGCTGCAAGAAAAGCAAAGGATTAGCTTTCCATATGCTCACGGAGCACGCGCCTCCCTTGCGACAAACGTAGTAGGGTCTGGAAAGTCATATTCAAATTAAAAACGTTAGTGTTACACCCACCTGTAGTGGGAGCTTGCTGGCCTCACTGTGCTATAGAGGAGCCTTGCCAAACAGCGTGCAAGTGAAGTCACAGCCCTTATGTAGGGCTAAACGTCTTTAGGAATTCACTCTCAGAAGGAACTTTTATCCTGGTAGACTGGATCCTTGTTCATTTATTGAACTCTAAGAGAGCGATAATAGCAGTGATAGCTTACAGAGTCTCTCTCTCTTTTTAACCTTGACAGGTCGTGTTTGCTTGTTTACCTTCACTCAAGCTGGACGCAGAATAGAAATCTGATGCACATTACTTTCTCCTGATGGAAGTTCTGTATCTGTGTCATTTTAGAACTGAAACATGACGAGACTAGATGTCTCTGCATAACAACAGAGTCACAACACTAGCATCAATTGTTAAGATACCAATTATTGCAAATAATGATTCACCATTTCTTGCCTCTTTCTATGCTCCAATTGAAGGTGAGCCCTTTATAGGCTATATGTCATGTTTATATGACATATTGATTGAATTTATGTCTAATGATTTAATACTTGTTTTATGAATGTCTTAATTAAATAAAACTATTGGTTGTTAAATGTTCCACTTAAGACCTGTCAATTCACGTTCTATTTTCTTATATTTAAAGTCTATCCCTTCCCGGAACAGATAGAATGGACACCGAAAGCCTGTGCTTATACAGTGTCCACTGGGTTTCCTTCCTTATCCCTGTATGTGTACGTTGTCACGGTTCCATCTACATCTGCTTTCTGGAACTTGTTTCTCATCTGTGAACACTGTTACGACTCCTCAGCCTCCGGTTGCTTGCTGCACTATCAAGTAGGTTCCCAGCGTTTACTCACGGAACAACAGGTAAGAGTGGAAGCAACAGGGGTGTCACAGCTGGGGGATTGGTACCTCCCACTAGGTGGTATTTACTGCATCTATTGTGTTTTTTTCCCTTAGCTCTGCTGCTGCTCCTGCCTTTTGACCCAAGCTCCTGGCCTAACAGGTACATTCACTACCCTGCAGTCGGCGCTCTTGGTGGGGGGGAGAGGAGAGTCTTTCATGAATCTGTGACGCATGACCTTGCCTTCTTCCAGAAATTGAAGTCTGCTTCGGTCAGTGGTCTTGGCATGCCAATCCATGACATGTGACACTCGCCTCCGTGAAAACCTGGGTATCACTGATTCGGCCTGGCCTGGCTGACCTCTTGGGTCCAACTGGGGTCTTTCCTCTCTTCTATCTTTCTCTCTACTTGTGGATTGCCGCAGGGGTCTAACCTTTCTCTCCGGCTTTTAACAAATACCTGCCACCTCCTGGCCACAGCATCGCCACTTTCTGCTCCAACTTTCAGTGTTATGCAGATAACACCCGGTCTCTTTCAGGCTCCCCTCAGATGCTTTTTCTCCTTCTCTCATACGAGACTGTCTGACCGCAATACAGGAATGGTGCACCACCAATGATCTCTGCCTTAATGCCAGCAAGACTGAGATCTTCCTAATTGGAACACCATCTCCCTCCTTTCCTCTTTATGACTGCCCACTCTGGGCCCTCCTCCTGCTCCTACCTCTGAGAATAAGAACCTTGGGGACATCTTCGACTCCACCCTCTCCTTCTCTACTCACATCTCGGACATCTCAAAGAAGTCAAACTATCAGCTGCACCTCCTCAGAGGTATTCTTCCTTTCAACACTTTCCCCAGAAACTCACTGTCTCCACAGCTCTGGTCCTCTATAGACTGGACTGCTGCAGCAGCCTCTTTCTAAATCTTCCTGCTTCTACTCTCCAACCTCGACAATGTATCCAGAACAGGACTGTGAGACATGTCCTTGGCCTCAAACCCAGGGATGGTATCGCTCCAGCTCCGAAATCTCTTCACTGGCTCCCTGTGGCAGCAAGGATCAAGTTTAAGAACCTTTGCATCGTCCACAAGGCTCTCTGGTCCCTGGGACTGCTCTACTTCTCACTTCCTAAACATCTCCCTTCTCGAGCCCTCCACTCATCCACCTCCAACTCTCTGAGTGTCAGTTGCTTTTCCCAGCAGAGAGTTGGGGGCAGATCTTTCTCTTCGGCTGGGTCCTCCCTCAGGAACAGCCTCCCTGCCTCTTTCAAACTTCAGCAGAACCACCTTCAATTCTGGAAGCAACTTAAGAACTGTCTTTTTGCTTCTGCTTTTTCCATTCCTCTCCTCTGCTGATGCTTCAAGTACCCAACACACTGGTCACCTGGCTACCCTATGAACTTGGGCCCTGGCTCCTGCATATCCAGTTGCCCTGCAGACTGCCTTCTGGCTCCCCCTGCACTTGTGGTCTGTATCTGCAACCCTACAGTCCCCCCCGCTCCACACTTATAAGCCACCGCTGGCTGCACTTCTTGAGTTACCTGCACGTAGCCACCCATTGGCTGCACTTGATTTACCTGCACTTCTCTCCCCCTGCCCCCCAGAACTTCTCCCTTTCCACTTCCCTGCAATTGTGTGATCTGAATGACACAAGGCCTAGTAAGATCGTTGTTTGTCCTCGCTCTATTTTTCCCCTCCTTGTATTTTTGCGCCTAGAAACACTTGTGTACAGGTGCGTTATAAATGTCACATCATATCAATTGTCCTCTAAGGTTTTTTCTCTGCCAACTCGGGTTTCGGCTAATGGGGCCTGATTGTTTTCTCTGTCCAGCCTTGCTCAGGGCATGCTATTTAAAGCAGAGGTGTTGCTAGGGGGGGGCTAAGAGGGCTATAGCCCTGGGTCTTTTGGTTGTAACCCCGGATAGAAGCTTAGGGGCTACAACCAAAAGGATATAGCTAGCCCCGAATCCCGCCAGTCCCGACATTAGTTTAGCTCCTGATCTTTTACAGACCTAGCAACACCCCTGATTTCGAGTCAGTGTAGATTGTACGATATCTGGTACTCCCCACCCAAGACACATGGCAATTGAAAGGGGGCCACAAGCTCTTACCCTCTCACTTCCAGAAACCCGGCCATGCTTGTGTATGTATGTTTATCCTGTGGGGTGAAATAGCCCCTGGATGCCAGAAATCAAGAGGCTAGAGTCATTGGTGTACATGCCCCTAAATAAAAGGCTTGCAGTGAAATGATGTCCAACATAAGGCTTAGTGAAGCCCAGTCAAAAGGAAGGAAAGTGTGCCTAAAAATCCATGATGCTAAAATGTTCACAATACTTTTAATAAAGGAAAGACATGTGGACATCTTTGATGAATCCATGGAGAACTGCAATGATATTTCCATGAAACAGCAGTGCACAGAACCCTCAATGGGATGTCAGAATTGTGTTCAGCAGCTGCAGTGAAACAGAGCATTTTGTTTTAATGTACATTAAACAATATAATGTAGTTTCCTTTTTCCACCTAAACTAATATGTTCAGCAAAATGTTTGCCAGACTGTCAGAATGTGAACTTGGTTTCTGCATATCATAAACTCATCCCCATGGACAATGTTAAAGAAATGTGCATGCATACTTCGTAAATTGTGTGCCTTATTGTCATTTAAAATACATTTATGTTAAAGTTGACAGGCTGTTTGCTGGACGGCCATGAGCTGCTGGCTATTTCTTCGGATGTGCAATTAAATGTGAGGGCCTCCCTTGGGTGCCCTGCTGATTGTGGTTGTCTCCATCCATCAGTGCATGTCCTTCAAAATACAATCTTAAATACTTTAGAGATCAGAAATGCAGTGGGTGGGGAACTGATGGGCAATGTGTGTTCTGGCAGCACTGGTGACCTCCCGGTCACAAGTCCCATAAAAAATGCATTAGCTGGGCCATTAGCCCTTGAAGGGGTAGGCTAATCTAAACATAGACCCCTCTGCTGATATCAGGCCTGAAGAGGGGAACTGGAGCTTAAAAAAAGGTGTGGGGCCACAGTAGATGAGGAGTGACATTGCACATGGACTTACAATGGGGGAAATTCATTTATCATGTACAATGGACATTATACATCATAAAATAATCATTCTAGGATTGTATTAAAGATGAAAGTTAACCCCTTCTAACCATGCAAAATTATTATTGGGGGATTGGGGGATAATCACAACTAAAGTTATTATGAAAATGTGAATTGGGCCTCATTACCAGAGATGAGAAAAGTTGATAAAGCATGCCAATTATGATTAGTATGACACCCGTAAAGTGCCATATTTTTCACTGATATAGTTCTGGACTAAATGAAGAAAAACTGTATCTCTGCACAGGAATGACGTGCAGACTCATAACTAGTCTCATTTGACTCACATTAAAATGTAGTGCTCAGAAATGTATGTATGCATGTCAAGATGTGAAAATTAAAGGTACTTGCCATGTGGTGAGATTTTCAAGTTTAATGCAGACTGAGCCCATCTGATGATGTTCTCTCCTCCCCTAGCTGTCCCAAAGTACTACCCCATTCCCTTGTCCTATCAGCACACGGTTGGGAGGGTGGTAGTGACACTCCACCAATCCCTGTTGCAGGAATTATGACAAGTTAGTGATGTAATTTGCCCTATAATTTAGCCAGCTTGCCTCAGAGCTGGACATTTTCCCCCACTAATTACATGAGGTGACCTGCTGCCGAAATCTGGTGCGAACATCCCAGCAGAGGGAGGCCTAATCTTGCACAGGAGCCAGGAGACATAGATGCTGATTGGGGCCCCATGGAGGAAAGAGGGGAGATCCTTGATTGACCAACTAGGTTGTCCCAGCAGTGTGCCCTGACGCTCCCTGATGCCCAGTCCAGACCTCTCCTGTAAGTAGAACTACCCCAAGTCATAGATTGTATAATCCCTATTATTTTCAAGCATTGTGTTAGTTATTTCCCCATTGAAAAATCCCCTGTTTGGCGGTGTAGATCATTAGCATATTTATCAAAGTAAATCAATTAACTCCCCATTTAATTCACATGATCTGTATTGTTGGCATTCAAAACCAACAATCATTTCCCACTGTGTTGTGAGCTGGTATAGTTATAAAGATTTTCCAAAAGAATGAATCCCAAAAAGCCCTGCTTCCACGTGTGTGCGCAGGGTGCAAGGTCAAAACGTTCTCATTGTGCAAGGGAAAAAAACAAAATTGTCCCTGTGTCGGAATTGTGAACTGCAAAACGAAATTGTCCCGTGCGTTCCCATTATGATGTAAAAGACGAATTTCCATATGCATTTTCTTTCTCACATTGCAATCCCAAAATCGATTTTGCCCATTCTGTTCTGATAATAACCCTAAAGCCCTGTGTGTTATTGTCAGGTGTAGCAAAACAAATCTTTCTCAGTGCATTTCTGTCTCCTCTATTGGTTCTGTGATCAAATCTTTCAAAAACTGATTTTCCCATTGTGTGCTGACTAGTATTCCGCGAAGCCCTGCCTACCTTTTGGTGTAGGAAAAAAAAAAATCCCCATTTCTTTCTATTCTTTCCTATATCGGCTGTGCTAAAAGATTCAAACCCGATTTTACCTTTGTGCTCTGCAAAACAAATTTTCCCATTACCTTTCTGTCCCCCATAATTTTTCTGTGAGCACTACCCAAAAAACGATTTTTCCATTGTGTTCCCACTCCCCGCCAGTGCCTTCCATTCGAAAAAGTCAAGCCTAGTGGATATATGGAGGGTCAGGGTTGCTGGGAGAAAAGCATAACCTTGTTTGTATTCATTTTGGACCTCATTAAGAGGTTGGAGGTAGCCTTGCCGGTTTTAGGGAAGTGTATTACTTGCTGAGGTACATTCAGCAGACAAGGAAACCCACATAACCACATGTGTGAACTGTATTACTGGCTGAAGTACATTGCGCAGTAAATGAAGCATGCACAAACACACACATTGCAAAGACAAGACAACAGTACATGCAAGCCTTTGCACATCAGCCTCCGTCACCATCAATACCTCCCTATAAAGTAACAAAGTTCACCAAAAAGGAACTAATTAGTTCTAAAAAATTGTAAATAGTAATTATCTTTGATTTTATTTGACAATGTGTGGCTCACACAGCGACGGGCCAAATGATGCATCCAGATTCTTACATTCTCAAAGATGTAGTCAACCATCACCTTGAAGCCTGTCACAGGGTAAAACAGGAAGTGGAAGTGGTATACTGTCTATCCTGCAGTGCATGGCATGCTA
Organism: Ambystoma mexicanum; assembly: GCF_040938575.1. Lineage (NCBI taxonomy): Eukaryota > Metazoa > Chordata > Amphibia > Caudata > Ambystomatidae > Ambystoma > Ambystoma mexicanum. Next base: position 1,331,362,096 of record NC_090931.1, read on the forward strand.
GTCTCTATCAGCATGTTGATAGCAATTGGTTTTCATGAAATTATTTCAGCAACAGCGTTTTAAGGGAATCTTTCTCCACGTCCACTTTGATTGGTGGGTTTTTAATAAAACAATGGCATTTTTTCTTCGGTTACCACTGTTTTTGGAGGGGGAAAAACACAGCACCCCTGGTGCACCATTGGTCGAGCTAAAATGGTATAAGCCAACTTAAATAACTGCAAATAACTGCAAAACCCAATTTGTATTCATGTATTCAAAAATAATTTATAAATATGTGTAAAGTTTAATTATAAACTGTATCACATTATTAATAAAATTAAAACCCAATTTGAGGGTATTTAATGTGCTATGAAAAACCTAACAACTTCGTGAAGTTTGTACATTTCTGCGGAAAACTTCTATAAGTGTGTGAAAGCACAGTCCCAGACATTGTATACTGCCCCTGCGAAGAAAATGGACAGATATGTTGGACTACATTTCCCATCAGCCATAGTCGGCATATTCAGTGGTGGAGGATCAATGTGTGTGGTAGTACACAGCATGTAGAGGGCCTCATGTTTTGCACACGTGAGCTCGGAACAAGGCAATCGAGTTGACGCAGCCGCCCATGTTATACAGGCAGCCTTGAAGATGAGCTTGGACTGGTATTTGTTCAACCGTTTCTGGTGTATGTTTTACTTTGCAATTGTATAAACATTTCCCATAAATGTGAGCGAGTGGCTGAGAGATGCGATGGGCCCCTCGCAAGCACGGGGAATCTGGGAAGGTTCTCCCCAAAGAAATGGTTTAAATAATGGATTAATATGGTACATCTTACATCACACTTCCTGTGAAAAACTGGTTAAAAAGCCACACAGTTTTCAATTGGTTTTGTAGATCACTACAAAATCCAGTAGACGCCAGGTCACAGACAGTCCGCAGAAGCATTTTCCAATGTATCTTCATGATGCCTTTGCCATCTGCCCACAATGTGTGCCAGCATTCTGGCAGTGTAAAGAAAAATAAAATCACACTGGCTGTCCTCAAACGTGTCCAGGCAGGCTGCACCAATACATGTTAGCACCACCACATAAGAACAGACTAACGTTCGATTTGCCCATAATGCAAGTAATGATCCTATGAGAAAACACATCCTTTTTGGCTGTGCCAATACAGACCAGTACCTTCTTGTAGGAACACTTGTTCTTTTGCCCCTAAAGCCACTAAAATGCTCTGCCAAAGTCAGAAAACATATACTTGCTGAACCAATGTAGGCCACTTTTTCCACGTAAGAACACGCATCGTATTCGTTCAATCTATAAGGCCAGAAAAAGAGCTAGGCCACTGATGAAAAACATGCCTACAATGGCTGCACCAATACAGGCAAGTATCTCCACTTTGAACACTCATTACGTTGACGATGCCCATAATGCACGGAAAATGCAGTGCTACCGAATGAATACATGGCTTAAATATGGGCAGGAAGTATGGAGATGATGTCTTTACTGACTCATCAATGTAGGCCCTTATGTCCACTTAAGAACAGGCCTGTTGGCTTTCCCCATAATGCTAGTAAAATGATATGCCACTAAGAAAAAATGTTTATATGCCAAAGTGCCCTTCCCCCACATATTTATTATGTTCGTTTTGCCATAATGCCAGTAGAAATGCCATGCCACTTTAAGTAAACATATCATACTGGCTACACCAGAGCAGCCCTTAATGCATACCTTTCGTTTTCGTGCTCGCTTTACCATAATGCAAGTAAAAATGCTGCATCATTTTATGAGAACATGTCCATACTAACTGCACTACCAATGTAGCCTTCCCCAATCTGTCTTGCTTGCTCGCTCCCCAAAGACACACACATACACAACATTCACTCTCACTCACTCACAAGTGCACTATACACTATAACATACACAGTGGACTCTTATGAAGGTGTGCAAATTCAGTTATGTGAACCGGCACCCATACACTGCAACATACACATTGCAGTTTCATTCACGCGTGCACTTACATGGACATGTCACACACACACTTGCATGGACACATAACATACATACACACACACACACAGAAATGTACATACAGCAAGATTTTATTTTGTTACTTGCACAATGCGTGTTCTCCAGTTCGAGACTCTTGCTGCAGACAGCTTCAGATTGCACTCCAGCTCGTGTGCACCCCACTAACAGGAACCAGGGGGAGGTGCAAATTAAACACGTCTTCCTTCCTCATTCCTGACATGTATGGTGGAACCAGAGCACCACCATCTTGCCACCCAAGGACACCATAATGCACGAGATGTATGAATGGGTGAGGTGGTCTCTTCAGGATAGTTTGAGGAGGAGTCTGGCTGCTGCATTTTGGATGCGCTGTAGTTTCTTCAGGAGGTATTCTGGCATCCCGAGGTAGAGGCTGTTTGCGTAATCGATTCTTGACATGATGAGGGCAACGATTGTGAGTGTTTTGTGGGTGAAGGAGATAAAAAGGAGGATTTCCCTTGTTGTGTGAAGGAGGAAGAATCATTTCTTGATTATTGCATTTATTTGTGGATCTAAGGTTAGGGTGTTGTCCATCAGAACTCCCACATTTTTTACTACTTTAGATGATGTTGGCGCAGTTCCTATTTCCGTTGGCCAGGGAATGCAGGTATTATTCCCTTGGTTTTTGGAAATAATCATGATTTCTGTCTTTCCTGGGTTGATTTTCAAGTTGTTGGCTTTCATCCAGTTAAAGACTTCTTTTAGACACTCAATTAGAGTTGAGTGATCGGTTTGAGTGTCTTCGATTTTATAGATCATTTGAGTGTCATCTGCATAGTTGTAGCATATGATTTTGTATTTTTTGAAGATTCTGATTACTGGAGTCTGGTAGATGTTGAAGTATAGTGGCAATAGTGAGGATCCTTATGGCACACCACAGTCGTTAACTCATGGAGTAGATTTAAAGGGCTTTATCCATACGGTTTCTCTCCTGTCTACTAGGAATTATTTGATCCAGAGTAGTGCCATGTCGGTTATACCTATGTCTTCCAGTCTTTTGGTTAGGGTGTCAAAGGCTGTGGAGAGGTCGAGCAGAATCAGAGCTGAGGATGTGTTAGAGTCTGCATTTGTTTTTAGGTCATCCCAGATGGAGAGTAGTGCCAATCATGTTCCTCTTGCAGGTCTGAAACCAACTTGTGCTTGGTCTAGCAGTCGCTTTTTTCTACATGTTCTTGGGTTAGTTTGTACACGTAGGTTTCTAGGAGTTTTGCTAGAAATTGAATGTTGGAAATTGGTCTGTAGTTGGAGAGGTCTTCCACGTCGCCACTTGTGTTTTTTAAAAGTAGTTTCATATATGCTGATTTGAAGGATTTTGGTACAGTTCCTGTTGTGAGTGAGAGATTTAGGAGGTTTCTATAGTATTCCGATGGCGTTCCTTGTGCGAGGATTGATTTGTAGATGTCCGGGGGCAGGGATCCATGGGTGATCCTGCTTTCTTGCTGTGTTTTACCAGTTTGGCGAATTCCTCTGTTAATATTTCAGGAACATTTTAGAGTTTCTGCTGTGGCTCTTTTTCAGGTCCGGTTGGTTGAGTGTTATGGATGGTTGGTCTGTTTTGTATGATTTGTCGGATGTCGTTGATTTTGTTCTTGAAGTGGTCTGCCAGGTCGTTGAAAAGTTTTTCTGAGGGGATTGGAGTGTTGTCGCAACCAGGTGGGTTTGTCATTTCTTTAATGATGTTGAACATTTCTTTTTGTGTGGTGGTGGCATTGGTGATTCTGTCATCTTAATGCCTTCTCTTTGCCTTTTGTATTTCCTTCTTGCATGCGTGGATTTGTTTTTGGAACATTCATTTCTTGTCTTGGTTGTATTCTTAACTCCATTCCAATTCCATCTTCTTGTTTTCCTTTTTCATGGTCCTAAGTAGCGGTGTGAACCATTTTGCCATTGCTCTTTTTTTTGAGGGGGTAAATGGTTTTTCCGGGGCGATGTTTTTAATTGCATCAGCAATTCATTTGTGGAATAGCTCCGCTTTCCCATCTGTCAGTAAGCTCTAGTTCTGTAGTTGAGGGTTTGGTCATCTCCAGTTCTTCCATTAGGTTGCTTGCTTTGACGGTTTTCCTGTTTCTTTTTGTGGTGGTTGTGAACTTGGGGGGCTGGATGTGGACTTGAGTTGGTAGTGTGATGACGAATGGGATGATGAGGTGGTCGGTCCATAGTATTTGTATTGGTGGTGCCGTGGTGATGAGTTTTTTCTTGGTGAAGATTGAGTCAAGGGTGTGTCCTGCTGAGTGTGTTGCCCCTTTGACCAGCTGCTCTAGTTTCATAGTTGTTAGCTGCCCAATTAGTGAGTTTTGGGAGTTGGAATGTTTTTCTTCGAACCAGATGTTGAAGTCTCTCATGATTATTAGATGTTCATGTTTGATGGCTATGTTGGTGATGGCCTCTATGAAGTTGTCGACGAAGGATGCATCGTATGTCAGTGGTCTGTAAACCAGAATGAATGTGATGTTAGTTTTTGTATATGCTGATAGGTGTATGACCATGGTTTCGCAGTTGATGATGTTGAGGGATTCATCTGTTTTTCAGGTGTTCTTTGAATGCTATTGCAAGACCTCCTCCGTTTTTATTTTTTCTGTTTGCCTGAAGGCATATGTAGTTGTTTGGGAGGCAGCTTTGGAGTGTGATTTTGTAGTTGTCACCTAGCCATGTTTCTGTGATGAATAGGATGTTAATGCTGTTGTCGCCGAGAAGGTCAAAGATTTCTGTTGAGTGTTTTGACATGGACCTTGCGTCTATTAGGTTGCAGTGGGTTTTAAAGATTTGTTTTGTCTTTTATTGTCGGCCTAGTTTCCTGAGCAGTATTGTGATTTCCTTCCAGGTCGGTCTCTTGTTAAGGTGTTGGTACAGTTGTGTCTCTTATTATTTGCGAAGTATGGAGTTAGGTAGAGTGATTTCTCTCTTCTCCCAGTGTTGGTTCTGTTGTCGTTCCTGTCTATGGGAGTGTGCTCTGCAGTTGTGAGTCTTCGGCGGTGTTCAGTTGAGTTTGTTCTTCTTTCTCTTTCTTTCCTTTGGTCCAGCTCGTTTGCATAGCATTATGAGTTTGAGTGTTTTTGTTGATCTTTAATTCTGTTTGTTGACGCTGAGTAGGTTTTGATTTGGTCCAGCTTTCTTTTGATGTAGTACTGGGTGTAGGGGGACTGTCCGGTACAAGTTTGGGCTAAGTTTGGTGGTGGTCTTGTCAGTTCATATTGTTGGCTTGTTTAGTTGTTGTCTCGAGTAGGGTAGGGGAGGTTTGCTGGGGTTATATTGTTGGGTTATTACAGTGGTTGTCTATAATTATGGGGCTCCCTGTAGGTTTACTGCAGTAAACAAAATTAAGTGATGTGAGGAAGGGTGCAGATGGTCACAACAGAATTGTCCTCATGAGCGTAGCTGACAATCACTGTATTATCTCATGGTGTGCCGTCCGCTAATCACTGTATCACTCCACAACAATCAGCCTGTAAATACTTTTATCCCGGGAGAGAGGCTTATAGTTAACAATGTAATTTGAAATAGGCACAGCTATACTTGAGAATCCCGTCTAGGGAGGGAGTGTCCTACAGCCAATAATTTGATTTGACTGCCAGGCAATGCAGTTTGAACTAAGGCTCAGCTAGACTCGAGATAGTTGTATAGTGGGGGAGAGGCCCACGCCTGACAGATCAAATGGGATTAGCCCTAAACACAGCTAGATCTGAGACACAGGTGAACAAATGGTTATAATATTAAACAAAGACAGACTTGAGAATCCTGCACAGTGGGAGAGAGGCCCACTCCCAACAGATCAAGTGGGCGCAGTAATAGACACAGCTAGATTTGAGAGTCCCATATAGGGGCAGAGAGGAATGGGCCTAACAGATCAAATTATTACAATACTAAATAAGGCTAGATTTGAGAGTCCTGTATAGTGGGAGAGAGCGCTGGGCCTAACAGATCAAAAGACTACAATACTAAACATGGCTAGATTTGAGTCCTGTATCGTTGGAGAGAGGCCTGGGCCTAACAGATCAAATGACTACAATACTAAACACGGCTAGATTTGAGAGTCCTATATCACGGGAGAGACGCCTGGACCTAACAGATCAGATGATCACAATACTAAACAAGGCTAGATTTGAGAGTCCTGTATAGGGGAGAGGGGCCTGGGCCTAACAGATCAAATGATTACAATACTAAACAAGGCTAGATATGAGAGTCCTGTATAGCGGGAGAGAGCGCTGGACCTAACGGATCAAATGATTACAATACTAAACAAGGCTAGATTCGAGAGTCCTGTATCGTGGGAGAGAAGCCTGGGCCTAACAGATCAAATGATTACAATACTAAACGTGGCTAGATTTGAGAGTCCTGTATCGCGGGAGAGAGGCCTGGGCCTAACAGATCAAATGATAAAAATACTAAACAAGGCTAGATTTGAGAGTCCTGTATAGCGGGAGAGAGCGCTGGGCCTAACAGATCAAATGACTACAATACTAAACAAGGCTAGATTCGATAGGCCCAGGCCTCTCTCCGACAATACAGGACTAACAGATCAAATGATTACAATACTAAACGCGGCTAGATTTGAGAGTCCTGTATCGTGGGAGAGAGGCCTGGGCCTAACAGATCAAATGATTACAATACTAAACGCGGCTAGATTTGAGAGTCCTGTATCGTGGGAGAGAGGCCTGGGCCTAACAAATCAAATGATTACAATACTAAACACGGCCAGATTTGAGATTCCTGTATCGTGGGAGAGAGGCCTGGGCCTAACAGATCAAATGATTACAATACTAAACACAGCCAGATTTGAGAGTCCTGTATAGTGGGAGAGAGTGCTGGGCTTAACAGATCAAATTATTACAATATTAAACAAGGCTAGATTTGAGAGTCCTGTATAGTGGGAGAGAGTGCTGGGTCTAACAGTTTAAATTACTACAATATAAAACAAGGCTAGTTTTTAGAGTCCTGTATCGTGGGACAGAGGCCTCAGCCTAATAAATCAAATGATTATAATATTAAACAAGGCTAGATACTAGAGTCCTGTATAGCGGGAGAGAGCGCTGGACCTAAAAGATCAAATGATTACAATACTAAACACGGACAGATTTGAGAGTCCTGTATCGTGGGAGAGAGGCCTGTGCCTAACAGATCAAATGATTACAATACTAAACACAGCCAGATTTGAGAGTCCTGTATAGTGGGAGAGAGTGCTCGGCCTAATAGATCAAATGATTACAATAGTAGACAAGGCTAGATTTGAGAGTCCTGTATCGTGGGAGAGAGGCCTGTGCCTAACAGATAAATGGGTGGAGTACTAAACGCAGCTAAATTTGACAGTGTGGGGTCGAGGGACGCAGTGAAAACATTTACAGTGAATAGATAGGTTTGATAAGTGGCTAGGCTTCCGGGGTAGAGTGATTGCTCTGCTCCTCACCTAGACTGGTCCTACCGTACTGGTCCTGGTCATTGCTGATTGACGGCTGGCCACCGGCTTCCCCTGCTGACACACCTTGGAGCCACTAATATAGGAGCCGCCCTTGCCTTGGGGCCCGTAGCTGCAGGGGCTGCCACACAGAGGGCTGCCCTAAGAGGGGTAGTTATGACCAAGAAGACTCACCAATCGGGTGCCTGGGGTGGGCAGATGGGAGGAACCAGGAAGTTTGGTAGCCAGGAATGGATCCTGGGGAGGGGCTGCAGGAGAGGCTGCACACAAGGCCCGGAGGCACAAAACAGGGCCCAAATAAAAGAAATAGAGTCCCAGGAGGGACACTGTAACGGCACTGCTCACCTGCTTCAAATTCAACAGGAAGCACCAACGTGGTGCGGGTGCTTCCTTGGGCTCAAACCTCAGCCTGGGAGGACCAATCGGTGTTGGTTGGCAGGATGAATGGAATGCCGGGGAAATGGTAGCTGGGGAGGGAGCTGCAGGAGAGGCTGCAAACAGGTGCTGGGGGCACAAAACAGGGCCCAAATACAAAGAATTAGAGTCCAAGGAGAGTCACTCTAACGGCACTGCTCACCTGCTTCAAATTCAATAGGAACATTAAAAACATATTTGGGTTCAGAGTGACCTAAGAAGGTACTTTCAAAATGGACTTTAGTTCCTTTGAAAATGTCCAAAAACAAGCATTGGCAATGCCAATAGTTTGGGCTTTTGTGTAGGCATGGAAAAGGCACTTGCCAGGCACTGCCGGTGTGGGCTTAACTGGCCATTGATGGTACAGGTGCAAAATGGTGTGACTTGCTGGGCGTCTAGTGGCATTGCTTGGCAAATGCCTTATACTCAAGCCAAAACTGTTGGTTTTGCTCTTTTTAACAGGACTTATGTGAAGGATACGCATAGCGCCTTTAAATCCAGTGGCTGGAGGCAGATCTGGTTAAGACATTTTTATTACATCAATAGTGTCTTTACAGCTCCAATTAAAGTCATTAGCTCTCAGAAGACTGCTTTGAAAAAACACTGAAAGGCACTTGAGTATACAGTTTGATGGTATGGCTTGAATAAAGGGAGCTCAAGAGTTCCCATGAGGTGGGGCGGGGCAGTTACTTGTTGGGAATGGCCATATGGTTTAGCATGGCAGCAGTCAATGGATGGACAAAAAAAACAATGAACGCCTACAGGCGTTGTGTCCCTCCTCATCTGCCATTTCTCCCTATCTGTACTCTAATGCAATAGTTTCTGCTTGGTACTTTTTGCTCCACCTAATAGCCCAAAGTAACAATTGTGTGGCAGTGCAGGATTGACATGTTGCAGCAAACAGAGGCGCTCTGTTCATTGGTCACCCAAAAAGGGCCAGTTTGGGGGAAGACAGCAGTCTTAATTGTTAGCTGTCTTGTGAATAGGGTTAGTCCAGGGTTATTACATGCTGCTACAACTGGAACTAAACTGTTCTTTTGGACTAGAAGAAAAATTGGGATCGCCACAACAGAAAAAATAAGTAAGTGTGAGGGGAAGGTTGAGAGCTATGGGAACCAGATGATGCAACAGGGATGCGACCAACAGGAGGAGGAAAGGAGTGGAGGCTTTCTGAAGTGACACAGAAGGATCTATAAAGTTGGATTACCACATGTTTCACTGCAAAATGCACGGGGGGAACCCCTTTGCCCGCACTCTTCTCACCTATCCCTCACCCTCCGTTCCTATATAACCAGCCCATCATAGATTTTTTTTTTTTGGTAAAAAGGGTAAAAAGAATTGGCAAAATGTGATTGAACGAGTTTGGTGGTCGAACAAAGGGGGGGGATTACAAAGCCTACAGCTTGGGGGAGTGATTTGGTAATTTTAAGAGAAAATCTATGCATCCTTTTCTGACATTCTATTAAATTCAATTGGGACACTGAGACTGGTGACAAATGCAACTTTCAGGAATTACCGCCAACATTCAGGAATTGACCCGACTATCCCACAAAACTATAGACCCATCACAACAGTCCCCTTCCTTCTAAAAATTCTGGACAAGGCAGCCTATCTACAAACCCAAACATTCTTGGAGGCAAATAATGAGCTTGGCCTTAGGCAGTAGGGATTCCATCCAGGACACGGCACCGAAACTGCCCACCTAGACCTAAAAAATCAAATAGATGATCTGAGAGATGCGGGCAAACCCGCTCTCCTTCTGCTCCTTGATTTATCAGCGGCATTTGACCTACTGAATCACAATACTCTCTGTCACCACCTGTCCACTGCTGCTAACTTCTCCACTACAGCCATTGCATGGATCACCTCGTTTCTTCAGGAAAGGGTTATGAAAGTCTTTTCTGACTCAGCCTGTGCCCACACAAGCTTCATCAAATGTGGAGTCCCACAAGGATCCTGCATTTCTCCCACCCTCTATAACCTGTTCACAAGGTGTCTCCTCCAAATCTTGGACACCTTGGGCATCACTTATACCAACTATGCTGATGACACACAGGTCCTCATCCCACTCACAGGAGACTACGAAGCCGATTTGGCCACCCTCGAATACATCTACTCCACTATCCAAACTTGGATGGCCGAGAACTGGTTATGCCTCAATGGGGAGAAAACCGAGCTTTTGATAATAGGATCACCGGCCACGCTCAAGAAAATGGACAAACAATACAGCTCCTTTACAATTGACCACTCGTCAATCCCAGTATCACAAGCTGTAAAGACAATGGGTGTCTACCTGGACTCGGACCTCTCGATGAATAGGCAGGTCAATACCATTGCCTCGACCTCCGCCTATCACTCCAAACTAATCAATGCTGCCAGACCATATCTCTCGAAGACCAACTGCCTCACCATTGCAAGAGCCATAATCGGATCCAGATTAGACTACTGTAATGCCCTCTTCCTAGGGACTTTCAACAAAAACCTCTCCAAACTGCAGATAGTCCAGAATAACGCCCTTAGGGCAGCTGCTGGCATCTCTAAAAGGGAACACATTTCTGAGACCAGAAGGCAAGCTCACTGGCTCCCCATTAAAGAGAGGATAGTCTTTTTATTGCCCTCGCTCTAACACACAAGTGTGTTAACAACCGTGTACCCCTATACCGAGCTCAAAGAGTTGTCAAGCAGGTGCCCACCAGACCCACCAGAATGGCCAATGCGAACATGATCTCTGTACCTAAAACTAAGAGAATGCGTGCAGGAGGATCCAGCTTTCCAGTACTGGCAGCAACACACTGGAATGCCCTCCCGCCCCAAGCCAGAAAGGTTGAATCACACCGTGCTTTTAGGAAAGTAATCAAAACACTGCTGTTCACCTAAGGGGCTCACCCCATCAATGTGGCTGTTTTGTCATATCAGCTTTTGCTGTTCTGTACACTAGAAATATATCACGCTCACTGTAACCAAGAGCTAAATCATGTTTACGGTATTAAGATCTCCATACGCAACAATGCTTTCGCATGTTCATGCCCACTGTAACCAAGAGCCAAGACTACCCACGTAACGTAACTAAGACGAATATGTGCAAATAAGACAATTTCTGCAACAGCGCCTCGATGCCTGTGGGCTGTAAGTGCGCTTTCCAAATACAAATAAATAAATGAAATAAATAAACCCTCACTTTAAAGCGATTTTGTGATTGCTAAAAAAAAATAAAAAGTAAAATTGGCAGATTAAAAAAAAAAAGCAAATGGCCGTTTCTGGGAAACCACCTGCAAAAATGATAATTTTTGCAAAAACACCAATGAAAACTGATGCTTTTCCAAAACCAGGCGTTTTAATAAAAAAATAAAAAAATAAAAAACTTTACATCTACAGTTTTTCAAGTCATGCTAATAAGGGAAAGAAAGGGAGACCACGGTGGGTGAAACTTATGCCATAGAGAAAGTGGTGGGCCAGGTAACAGGGACCGCAGTGGTGTGCCATCCCGAACACCCACACCCCATCTATATATTTCTTTAACCCCTCTACAAAATTCCTTGAGTTTTCACGTTGAAATGACAACGGAGAAAAACCCAGCGTCCTTTCATCCCACGATGAAAGGACGTTGTACCCGGTCAGGTTCAGAGAGGGAGCGGGGGTAGGGGTACAAGGGGTGAATGGTGAGCCAGAGGGGGTGTGATGGGAAAGGGAGGGAGCCGTGGGCCAGGGGCCAAAGGGAGAGCGATGGGCCACGTGTCAGAAGGCGAGTGGTTGGCAGGGGATAGTGGGGGAGTGTTGAGTCAGAGGGGGAGTGGTGTGCCAGGAAGGAAGCAGTGTGGGCCAAAAGCCAGAGACGATAGTGGTGTGCCAAAGGTCAGAGAGGGAGCGGTGGGCAGGGGTCAGAGGGGGAGTGCTGAACCAGAGTGGGTGTGATGGGCCAGAGAGGGAGCGGTGGGCAGGGGTCAGAGGTGGAGTCCTGAGCCAGAGGGGGTGTGATGGGCCAGAGAGGGAGCGGTGGGCAGGGGTCAGAGGGGGAGTCCTGAGCAGGAGGGGGTGTGATGGGCAAGAAAGGGAGCAGTGGGCAGGGGTCAGAGGGGGAGTGCTTAGCCAGAGGGGGTGTGATGGGCCAGAGAGGGAGCGGTGGGCAGGGGTCAGAGGGGGAGTCCTGAGCCAGAGGGGATGTGATGGGCCAGAGAGGGAGCGGTGGGCAGGGGTCATAGGGGGAGTCCTGAGCCAGAGGGGGTGTGATGGGCCAGAGAGGGAGCGGTGGGCAGGGGTCAGAGGGGGAGTCCTGAGCCAGAGGGGGTGTGATGGGCAAGAAAGGGAGCGGTGGTCAGGGGTCAGAGGGGGAGTCCTGAGCAGGAGGGGGTGTGATGGGCAAGAAAGGGAGCGGTGGATCAGGGGCCAAAGGGGGAGCGATGGGCCAAGTGTCAGAAGGCGAGTGGTTGGCAGGGGATAGTGGGGGAGTGTTGAGTCAGAGGGGGAGTGGTGTGCCAGGAAGGAAGCAGTGAGGGCCAAAAGCCAGAGACGACAGTGGTGTGCCAAAGGTCAGAGAGGGAGCGGTGGGCAGGGGTCAGAGGGGGAGTGCTGAACCAGAGTGGGTGTGATGGGCCAGAGAGGGAGCGGTGGGCAGGGGTCAGAGGTGGAGTCCTGAGCCAGAGGGGGTGGGATGGGCCAGAGAGGGAGCGGTGGGCAGGGGTCAGAGGGGGAATGCTGAACCAGAGTGGGTGTGATGGGCCAGAGAGGGAGCGGTGGGCAGGGGTCAGAGGGGGAGTCCTGAGCCAGAGGGGGTGTGATGGGCCAGAGAGGGAGCGGTGGGCAGGGGTCAGAGGGGGAGTCCTGAGCAGGAGGGGGTGTGATGGGCTAGAAAGGGAGCGGTGGGCAGGGGTCAGAGGGGGAGTGCTTAGCCAGAGGGGGTGTGATGGGCCAGAGAGGGAGCGGTGGGCAGGGGTCAGAGGGGGAGTCCTGAGCCAGAGGGGCTGTGATGGGCCAGAGAGGGAGCGGTGGGCAGGGGTCATAGGGGGAGTCCTGAGCCAGAGTGGGGTGTGATGGGCCAGAGAGGGAGCGGTGGGCAGGGGTCAGAGGGGGAGTTCGGAGCCAGAGGGGGTGTGATGGGCAAGAAAGGGAGCGGTGGTCAGGGGTCAGAGGGGAAGTCCTGAGCAGGAGGGGGTTTGATGGGCAAGAAAGGGAGCGGTGGGCAGGCATCAGAGGGGGCGTGCTGAGCCAGAGGGGGTGTGATGGGCCAGAGAGGGAGCGGTGGGCAGGGTTCAGAGTGGGGAGTCCTGAGCCAGAGGGGGTGTGATGGGCCAGAGAGGGAGCGGTGGGCAGAGGTCAGAGGGGGAGTCCTGAGCCAGAGGGGGTGTGATGGGCCAGAGAGGGAGCGGTGGGCAGGGGTCAGAGGGGGATTCCTGAGCCAGAGGGGGTGTGATGGGCCAGAGAGGGAGCGGGGGTAGGGGTACAAGGGGTGAATGGTGAGCCAGAGGGGGTGTGATGGGAAAGGGAGGGAGCCGTGGGCCAGGGGCCAAAGGGAGAGCGATGGGCCACGTGTCAGAAGGCGAGTGGTTGGCAGGGGATAGTGGGGGAGTGTTGAGTCAGAGGGGGAGTGGTGTGCCAGGAAGGAAGCAGTGTGGGCCAAAAGCCAGAGACGACAGTGGTGTGCCAAAGGTCAGAGAGGGAGCGGTGGGCAGGGGTCAGAGGGGGAGTGCTGAACCAGAGTGGGTGTGATGGGCCAGAGAGGGAGCGGTGGGCAGGGGTCAGAGGTGGAGTCCTGAGCCAGAGGGGGTGTGATGGGCCAGAGAGGGAGCGGTGGGTAGGGGTCAGAGGGGGAATGCTGAACCAGAGTGGGTGTGATGGGCCAGAGAGGGAGCGGTGGGCAGGGGTCAGAGGGGAGTCCTGAGCCAGAGGGGGTGTGATGGGCCAGAGAGGGAGCGGTGGGCAGGGGTCAGAGGGGGAGTCCTGAGCAGGAGGGGGTGTGATGGGCTAGAAAGGGAGCGGTGGGCAGGGGTCAGAGGGGGAGTGCTTAGCCAGAGGGGGTGTGATGGGCCAGAGAGGGAGCGGTGGGCAGGGGTCAGAGGGGGAGTCCTGAGCCAGAGGGGCTGTGATGGGCCAGAGAGGGAGCGGTGGGCAGGGGTCATAGGGGGAGTCCTGAGCCAGAGGGGGTGTGATGGGCCAGAGAGGGAGCAGTGGGCAGGGGTCAGAGGGGGAGTCCGGAGCCAGAGGGGGTGTGATGGGCAAGAAAGGGAGCGGTGGTCAGGGGTCAGAGGGGGAGTCCTGAGCAGGAGGGGGTGCGATGGGCAAGAAAGGGAGCGGTGGGCAGGGGTCAGAGGGGGAGTGCTGAGCCAGAGGGGGTGTGATGGGCCAGAGAGGGAGCGGTGGGCAGGGTTCAGAGTGGGGAGTCCTGAGCCAGAGGGGGTGTGATGGGCCAGAGAGGGAGCGGTGGGCAGGGGTCAGAGGGGGAGTCCTGAGCCAGAGGGGGTGTGATGGGCCAGAGAGGGAGCAGTGGGCAGGGGTCAGAGGGGGAGTCCTGAGCCAGAGGGGGTGTGATGGGCCAGAGAGGGAGCGGGGGTAGGGGTACAAGGGGTGAATGGTGAGCCAGAGGGGGTGTGATGGGAAAGGGAGGGAGCCGTGGGCCAAGGGCCAAAGGGAGAGTGATGGGCCACGTGTCAGAAGGCGAGTGGTTGGCAGGGGATAGTGGAGGAGTGTTGAGTCAGAGGGGGAGTGGTGTGCCAGGAAGGAAGCAGTGTGGGCCAAAAGCCAGAGACGACAGTGGTGTGCCAAAGGTCAGAGAGGGAGCGGTGGGCAGGGGTCAGAGGGGGAGTGCTGAACCAGAGTGGGTGTGATGGACCAGAGAGGGAGCGGTGGGCAGGGGTCAGAGGTGGAGTCCTGAGCCAGAGGGGGTGTGATGGGCCAGAGAGGGAGCGGGGGTAGGGGTACAAGGGGTGAATGGTGAGCCAGAGGGGGTGTGATGGGAAAGGGAGGGAGCCGTGGGCCAAGGGCCAAAGGGAGAGTGATGGGCCACGTGTCAGAAGGCGAGTGGTTGGCAGGGGATAGTGGGGGAGTGTTGAGTCAGAGGGGGAGTGGTGTGCCAGGAAGGAAGCAGTGTGGGCCAAAAGCCAGAGACGACAGTGGTGTGCCAAAGGTCAGAGAGGGAGCGGTGGGCAGGGGTCAGAGGGGGAGTCCTGAGCAGGAGGGGGTGTGATGGGCAAGAAAGGGAGCGGTGGGCAGGGGTCAGAGGGGGAGTGCTAAGCCAGAGGGGGTGTGATGGGCCAGAGAGGGAGCGGTGGGCAGGGGTCAGAGGGGGAATGCTGAACCAGAGTGGGTGTGATGGGCCAGAGAGGGAGCGGTGGGCAGGGGTCAGAGGGGAGTCCTGAGCAAGAGGGGGTGTGATGGGCCAGAGAGGGAGCGGTGGGCAGGGGTCAGAGGGGGAGTCCTGAGCAGGAGGGGGTGTGATGGGCTAGAAAGGGAGCGGTGGGCAGCGGTCAGAGGGGGAGTACTTAGCCAGAGGGGGTGTGATGGGCCAGAGAGGGAGCGGTGGGCAGGGGTCAGAGGGGGAGTCCTGAGCCAGAGGGGCTGTGATGGGCCAGAGAGGGAGCGGTGGGCAGGGGTCATAGGGGGAGTCCTGAGCCAGAGGGGGTGTGATGGGCCAGAGAGGGAGCGGTGGGCAGGGGTCAGAGGGGGAGTCCGGAGCCAGAGGGGGTGTGATGGGCAAGAAAGGGAGCGGTGGTCAGGGGTCAGAGGGGGAGTCCTGAGCAGGAGGGGGTGTGATGGGCAAGAAAGGGAGCGGTGGGCAGGGGTCAGAGGGGGAGTGCTGAGCCAGAGGGGGTGTGATGGGCCAGAGAGGTAGCGGTGGGCAGGGTTCAGAGGGGGGAGTCCTGAGCCAGAGGGGGTGTGATGGGCCAGAGAGGGAGCGGTGGGCAGGGGTCAGAGGGGGAGTCCTGAGCCAGAGGGGGTGTGATGGGCCAGAGAGGGAGCGGTGGGCAGGGGTCAGAGGGGGAGTCCTGAGCCAGAGGGGGTGTGATGGGCCAGAGAGGGAGCGGGGGTAGGGGTACAAGGGGTGAATGGTGAGCAAGAGGGGGTGTGATGGGAAAGGGAGGGAGCCGTGGGCCAGGGGCCAAAGGGAGAGCGATGGGCCACGTGTCAGAAGGCGAGTGGTTGGCAGGGGATAGTGGGGGAGTGTTGAGTCAGAGGGGGAGTGGTGGGCCAGGAAGGAAGCAGTGTGGGCCAAAAGCCAGAGACGACAGTGGTGTGCCAAAGGTCAGAGAGGGAGCGGTGGGCAGGGGTCAGAGGGGGAGTCCTGAGCAGGAGGGGGTGTGATGGGCAAGAAAGGGAGCGGTGGGCAGGGGTCAGAGGGGGAGTGCTAAGCCAGAGGGGGTGTGATGGGCCAGAGAGGGAGCGGTGGGCAGGGTTCAGAGGGGGGAGTCCTGAGCCAGAGGGGGTGTGATGGGCCAGAGAGGGAGCGGTGGGCAGGGGTCAGAGGGGGAGTCCGGAGCCAGAGGGGGTGTGATGGGCCAGAGAGGGAGCAGTGGGCAGGGGTCAGAGGGGGAGTCCTGAGCCAGAGGGGGTGTGATGGGCCAGAGAGGGAGCGGTAGGCAGGGGTCAGAGGGGGAGGAGTCCTGAGCCAGAGGGGGTGTGATGGGCAAGAAAGGGAGCGGTGGATCAGGGGCCAAAGGGGGAGCGATGGGCCAAGTGTCAGCGGAGGAGCGGTGTGTCTGAGGGGGTGTGGCGGTCCAGGACAGGAGCGGGTGGACAGAGGCCAGGAAGGCATCGGTGGGCTAGGGGCCAGAGAGGGAATGGTGGATCAGTGAGAGAACAGTGGGCTGAAGGCCAGTGAGTGAGCGATGTGCCAGAGTGACTGGGGGAAAGAGGGTGCAGGCAGCGAAGGGGAGAGAGATTGCAAGAGACTGGGGGACAAGCCGTGAGATGCAGAAGGAGCGAGAGATATTAAGATGGAATGAAGGACTGGAGAGTTCAAGAGGAACTAGGGGGCTTAAGGTTTGGAGTGGGAGTCCAGTTGGGAGTGAGGCGGGGACTGGGCAGTGTGACAGTGCATGCGCTCAGAATGAGAGGTTGCAGTGTGTACATTGTGATCAAGAATTGGTGAGTATTTAGCCTGTGGGTGACTGGGGGAGTGGACCACATAGAAGGGGAATGTTTGCATCATTACAACTGATAATGAGCAATAAAGCTAATAGTAAAAAAATGCACACAAGTCAAACAGGAAAAGGTCGAGCAAAGCAAACACTGTAATTTCATGCCTGGCACATGTGAGGCTCTTTCTATTCAATTGATAACCGAAACAACATACACCAATATCGGCCTAAAACAAAAACAATAACGCAGAAAAACGTGTCTGTTCATATTTGTTAAGGGCAAGGAGTATTTGGATTGGCGTTGCAGCAAGGGTGCTGTTGTAATGCAGGAGACAGTTAAAGACCGTCACCTATTGGAGTTATATGAGAACTGCAACAACAGTCCTCAATTGATGGTCTACTGGTACTCCGTTCTGTAGAGTGGCCAGTTATGGGTATTCTCACCAGTGCTTCATTCCTCCCTTTGTCAAGGTTCAGTGAATGCGCAGCTGCAGTAGATCCCACGCCCGGATAAGTACGAGCAGCACTTTTATTCGAATAGGCCAGTCAAAAAAGCAAACATCATCAGGTCGTGTTCCAGTGTCAGAAGTTGGGGCTTAAAGAAAAAGCGACCAATGTCCCTCGTGAAATTTGGTGAGCAGGACTGTTAGTACTGCACAGTGGTGGGGGCACAAGCGGTGGGTGGCATGGCAAGAGACTGGGGTAGATATCTCATTTCGGCAGGTGCCTCCCTCAGGAATGGCCTCCCTGCCCTTCTTAGACTTGTGCCAGACGTCCTTAGGTTCTGGAAGCTTCTCAAGACCCTTCTCTTCTCTACCCCCCCTTGCCAATTCTCCCCCCTGCCGCTTCGACTGGCGGCCTGGTTCACTTATGAGTCTTACAGAGCACCAGGACCTCCCAGACAAGTTTACAATGACCCCCCCCTTACAGCATTTCTCTACCAAGTCCCGTCCCTGACCAGCCAGGTGGGATGGGCTCCCCCTGTGTGTGGTCTACCCCCCACTCTTTCACATTTAGATGGTGGTCCTCCACTTGCAGTGACCCAGGCCAAGGTAAGGAGTCTCCCGACCCCCTCCTCCCCAAACCCTGCAATGTAATATTGCATAGGTGCCTAAAAGCACCATAGCGCACTCGGCGCGTGGTCCCTCTCCCCAGCCCACCCGCTTCCTGGTTCCCCTGTGCCCGCCTCCCCACTGTCCCGATTGGTCCATAGAAAAAATAAATAAATAAATAAATAAAATAACGAGGCCGTGGCGAGGGTCTGCAGCCGGCGTCCCCGCCATTTGCAGTGACCCAGGCCAAGGTAAGGAGTCTCCCGACCCCCTCCTCCCCAAACCCTGCAATGTAATATTGCATAGGTGCCTAAAAGCACCATAGCGCACTCGGCGCGTGATCCCTCTCCCCAGCCCACACGCTTCCTGGTTCCCCTGTACCCGCATCCCCACTGTCCCGATTGGTCCATAGAAAAAATAAATAAATAAATAAAGAAAATAACAAGGCCGTGGCGAGGGTCTGCAGCTGGCGTCCCCGCCATTTGCAGTGACCCAGGCCAAGGTAAGGAGTCTCCCGACCCCCTCCTCCCCAAACCCTGCAATGTAATATTGCATAGGTGCCTAAAAGCACCATAGCGCACTCGGCGCGTGGTCCCTCTCCCCAGCCCACCCGCTTCCTGGTTCCCCTGTGCCCGCCTCCCCACTGTCCCGATTGGTCCATAGAAAAAAAATAAATAAAAAAAATAACGAGGCCGTGGCGAGGGTCTGCAGCCGGCGTCCCCGCCATTTGCAGTGACCCAGGCCAAGGTAAGGAGTCTCCCGACCCCCTCCTCCCCAAACCCTGCAATGTAATATTGCATAGGTGCCTAAAAGCACCATAGCGCACTCGGCGCGTGGTCCCTCTCCCCAGCCCACCCGCTTCCTGGTTCCCCTGTGCCCGCCTCCCCACTGTCCCGATTGGTCCATAGAAAAACAAAACAAAAAAATAAAATAAATAATAAATAAATAACGAGGCCGTGGTGAGGGTCTGCAGCCGGCGTCCCTGCCATTTGCAGTGACCCAGGCCAAGGTAAGGAGCCTCCCGACCCCCTCCTCCCCAAACCCTGCAATGTAATATTGCATAGGTGCCTAAAAGCACCATAGCGCACTCGGCGCGTGGTCCCTCTCCCCAGCCCACCCGCTTCTTGGTTCCCCTGTGCCCGCCTCCCCACTGTCCCGATTGGTCCATAGAAAAATAAATAAATAAATAAATAACGAGGCTGTGGCGAGTGTCTGCAGCCGGCGTCCCCGCCATTTGCAGTGACCCAGGACAAGGTAAGGAGTCTCCCGACCCCCTCCTCCCCAAACCCTGCAATGTAATATTGCATAGGTGCCTAAAAGCACCATAGCGCACTCGGCGCGTGGTCCCTCTCCCCAGCCCACCCGCTTCCTGGTTCCCCTGTGCCCGCCTCCCCACTGTCCCGATTGGTCCATAGAAAAAAAAAACAAAACAAAAAAAAATAATAATAAATAAATAACGAGGCCGTGGCGAGGGTCTGCAGCTGGCGTCCCCGCCATTTGCAGTGACCCAGGCCAAGGTAAGGAGTCTCCCGACCCCCTCCTCCCCAAACCCTGCAATGTAATATTGCATAGGTGCCTAAAAGCACCATAGAGCACTCGGCGCGTGGTCCCTCTCCCCAGCCCACCCGCTTCTTGGTTCCCCTGTGCCCGCCTCCCCACTGTCCCGATTGGTCCATAGAAAAAAAAAAAAAAATAAATAACAAGGCCGTGGCGAGGGTCTGCAGCCGGCGTCCCCGCCATTTGCAGTGACCCAGGCCAAGGTAAGGAGTCTCCCGACCCCCTCCTCCCCAAACCCTGCAATGTAATATTGCATAGGTGCCTAAAAGCACCATAGCGCACTCGGCGCGTGGTCCCTCTCCCCAGCCCACCCGCTTCCTGGCTCCCCTGTGCCCGCCTCCCCACTGTCCCGATTGGTCCATAGAAAAAAAAAAATAAAAAAAAATAACGAGGCCGTGGCGAGGGTCTGCAGCTGGCGTCCCCGCCATTTGCAGTGACCCAGGCCAAGGTAAGGAGTCTCCCGACCCCCTCCTCCCCAAACCCTGCAATGTAATATTGCATAGGTGCCTAAAAGCACCATAGCGCACTCGGCGCGTGGTCCCTCTCCCCAGCCCACCCGCTTCCTGGCTCCCCTGTGCCCGCCTCCCCACTGTCCCGATTGGTCCATAGAAAAAAAAAAATAAAAAAAAATAACGAGGCCGTGGCGAGGGTCTGCAGCCGGCGTCCCCGCCATTTGCAGTGACCCAGGCCAAGGTAAGGAGTCTCCCGACCCCCTCCTCCCCAAACCCTGCAATGTAATATTGCATAGGTGCCTAAAAGCACCATAGCGCACTCGGCGCGTGGTCCCTCTCCCCAGCCCACCCGCTTCCTGGTTCCCCTGTGCCCGCCTCCCCACTGTCCCGATTGGTCCATAGAAAAAAAAAACAAAACAAAAAAAAATAATAATAAATAAATAACGAGGCCGTGGCGAGGGTCTGCAGCTGGCGTCCCCGCCATTTGCAGTGACCCAGGCCAAGGTAAGGAGTCTCCCGACCCCCTCCTCCCCAAACCCTGCAATGTAATATTGCATAGGTGCCTAAAAGCACCATAGCGCACTCGGCGCGTGGTCCCTCTCCCCAGCCCACCCGCTTCCTGGTTCCCCTGTACCCGCCTCCCAACACGCCCACTCCAACCGGATTGGTCCCCATACACCACTTCAAGGACATCCAAGGGCAGCCCTCTGCCCGGCAGCCCTGCGGCGAAGGACCCCGAGGCAAAGGACGGCCCCAAGATGTGTCTGCAGGTGTCCGCCGGGGACGCCAAGGAAGCCAGCAGCCAACAGACACCAACAAAAACCGTGAGTGTGGTATGGGTGGGGAATAGAGCAATCACTCTACTCCAGAAACCCCCCGCCACTCTATCTTACCTACCAAGAACATAGACTGCCATAATACTTACATGTCCACTCTTTATAGAATTGTGATTGTTAACACATCCACTCTTTATAGAACTTTAAATGTTAGCATGTCCACTCTTAGATAGAAGCGCCAAATGTGATTGTTAGCATGTGCCACACTCAGATGAAATTTCTCAAGTTTAGTCTGCGCCAAATCTAGACAGAAATGTGACTGTTAACATGTGCCACACTTGCATGGCATTCTCAAGCTTAGCCCGCGTCGCATCTAGATAGAAATATGATAGTTAGCATATGCCACACTTAGATGGAATTTCAGAAATGTGATGGTTAGCATATGCCACACTTAGATGGGATTTCAGAAATGTGACTGTTAGCATATGCCACACTTAGATGGAATTTCTCAAGTTTAGTCTGCGCCAAATCTAGACAGAAATGTGACTGTTAGCATATGCCACACTTAGATGGAATTTCATAAATGTGACTGTTAGCATATGCCACACTTAGATGGGATTTCAGAAATGTGACTGTTAGCATATGCCACACCTAGATGGAATTTCTCAAGTTTAGTCTGCGCCAAATCTAGACAGAAATGTGACTGTTAGCATATGCCACACTTAGATGGAATTTCATAAATGTGATTGTTGGCATATGCCACACTTAGATGGAATTTCATAAATGTGACTGTTAGCATATGCCACACTTAGATGGGATTTCAGAAATGTGACTGTTAGCATATGCCACACCTAGATGGAATTTCTCAAGTTTAGTCTGCGCCAAATCTAGACAGAAATGTGACTGTTAGCATATGCCACACCTAGATGGAATTTCTCAAGTTTAGTCTGCGCCAAATCTAGACAGAAATGTGACTGTTAGCATATGCCACACTTAGATGGAATTTCATAAATGTGATTGTTAGTATATGCCACACCTAGATGGAATTTCTCAAGTTTAGTCTGCGCCAAATCTAGACAGAAATATGACTGTTAGCATATGCCACACCTAGATGGAATTTCATAAATGTGATTGTTAGCATATGCCACACCTAGATGGAATTTCTCAAGTTTAGTCTGCGCCAAATCTAGACAGAAATGTGACTGTTAGCATATGCCACACTTAGATGGAATTTCATAAATGTGATTGTTAGCATATGCCACACCTAGATGGAATTCTCAAGCTTAGTTTGCGCCAAATCTAGGCAGTAACATGATTGTTGGAATGCGCCACAATTAGACGGAATTCTCAAACTTAGCCCCCGTTGCATCTAAATAGAAATATGATTGTTAGCAAATACCACACCTAGATAGAATTTCAGAAATGTGACTATTAGCATATGTGACTCTTAGCATGCACCACACTTAGAATTATGAACCTAGCTTGCACGGCATCTAGATAGAAATGTGATTGTTAGCATGTACCGGACCTAGATGGAATCCCACAATTGCAAGGACAGCAATGCCAACTAACCAACCAACTAACAATTCCATCCCTCTGCATACACCTCTCAAACTATAACCAAACACAACCACAAGCCTTAAACGCAGCAATCCGCACAAACTTCACAACAATGCAACAACAAAACAAACCACACATAGACTTGCACAACAGCACACGACGACTACGGACCATAAAACACCCCAAGCCCAGCCGACGGACCCACCGGGCTGAGGCTGCCAACAGCACATCACTGCTCTCTTGCACTTTTCCAGCTTATTCCTACTAACCCACGCCCCCTCCTCCCCTTTTCAGAGCCGCCAGAGCGCCAGGGGACCACTTCGGTGGTGATAGTGCATGGTACAAATGACCTTTAACATTAACATTAACATTAACTGTCATTGCCCTGGCACTTTCTCCCCGGGTGCCCATATGAGCACTTTCCTGGACCCTCTGCCAGGCCCTTTCCGATTCCACCCCACCTGCATTATATGCCCCCTACATTATTCTCACCCACGCCCTCTCCACCACTCCTCCACCACCCCCTGCACTGATTGTTTTTTTTGCACCTGCACGATCCAAATGTCACAAGGCCTAGTAGGAATGTTACTGTTGCTTACATCCCTGACCAAACCCCCCCCCCTTGCCTTGTGGTGCCTAGAAACACTTTTTTATGTACAGTGTGCCTTATAAATAAATAAATAATTTTGAAGTAACTGCAATGTGTGGCTTGAGAGCAAGGCAGCAAGCTGTTTCGGAATGACTGCAGTTCGTTGTGGAGAGTCATCCGAGCCAGTGGAGTAACTTTTCTGACAATCTTGGGCAGGGACATGACATCTGAAGAAAAGTTGCCCCCAGCCAAATGAATGGGAAAAAAATGGTGTCCCATGAAAGTTGCGGGGGGACAAACACCCCTGCCCCCATGTTAAAATTACGCCCATGATCGGAGCTCATCATGTGATCTGCCAGGGCTCATCATTTCATCATCATCGATTTAAACGAGCACTGTCACTAGCGTTTTAAGTGTGAAGTAAATCGAAAGGGTTTCTGTGGGGGTTAATCCTTCATGATTCAGTCTTAAAAATGGTCTGGTACAGTCTCAAATCCCAGGAAGCTAATAAACCTTTAAAAGGGGCCTAAGCAATTCTGAGTGACCTTAAAGGCCCAATCAAGTTTTCATCGGTGCAATGAAAGGGAGCAGATGGATTGACATATTATGTACTGTAAACATACTGACCAAATTAGTTTATTCAAAAAAGAACCTTCATTAAAATAGGTCAATGACCCATGCAAACCCAGAGTTCTTGTGAAAGAAATTCATGATGGTATTGTGAGAAACCTGAGGGTATTCTCACGCCTGCTCTCCTTTGTATTAAGAAACAAAGCCAGCTACTGAAAAGGGGAGCTATGCGAAATAGCAACGTGTGAGCAAAGCAGCATTTCACAAAAGGGAATCTACGCGGGAGATGAAATTAAGAAAAAGCTGTTATTGAATGAAAATAAGCAAACTGCTTATTTTGAACATTTAACTATCAGCAAACGTCTACTATTGAAAACCGAATTAAATGAAAACAGCAGAACTGCTGAACTTAAATTATTGAATGCAATGCAAATCGCAAATATGCCAACAGGTAATGATGATCTGAAAAAAACAGGAAGGTAAAGTGAATAAAGAACTCTGGCTGCGGGATTGAAGTCAAGTCTGAAGAAACAATCTGTTTTGAGAGCTGCATTTAAGAAAACACTTGCTTGTTTAATATTGAAATACACAGAGACCTATTACATGTTGAATAAGGAACTGCAGGAAGTGAATCCAAGGTTCCTGGTTGCGTGACATGTAATGAGTCGACCGTGTGGTCTGATAACTGCGCCAAGACCAGAGCACCCCTATATTCTAGCAAGAACACCCGCCATTGTGTAAAAAGTAATACCACCATTGTGGCATATGAGAATTAGGGATGAGAACCCTGAGCTGTGAAGAATTGTTGAAACTCAATTTAAAGAGAGTACTTGCTTTGTGACATTTTTCTACATTGAATTTGGGGAAGGAAACCCAGAGACTTGCGGCCCTGGAACTGTATTGAACTTGGTGAAGGAAGCCCAAGTCCTGCTGTCTTAAAACTATATTGACTTTGGGGAAGGGCATCCTGACATTGACAAAGGTGTGGATATTCATGACTTTAACTCCAAGAGAAGGTCACTTGAACATTGTGCTGATCTATATTGATTTCTGGGAAGAGAAGCTGAAGACTAAGCCCGAGCTGGAAAGAGCTCAGAACTTTACTTCTGGAACACTGTTTATTTCTTGGTTGTGAGGGCAGCATAGGTTGTGGACACAGACAGACTTTTCAGTTGATTTTACTGACTCAGACTATCATTAGTTTCTTTATGTATGGAAACCTTTCCTTAGCATAGAGCCCGTTAGGTGGTACACCATGCTGACATTAAATAAATATATTTTGAGTCTGTTGTCTGCGTATCCTTCCATGATGCCAAAATCACAGCATGTCCTGAATTAAAATAATGTAATGACAATAATTGAATGAAATCAGTTGGAAAAATATCAATGTATTCTCTCACAATTTCGCTTCCATGTTTGAAAGAAATCTAATTTCAAATCTCTTTAACTGATGTTGATGTTGTGAGTCTAAAGATAGCTGATAGTGACATCTATTGGCAGAAAGCAGCATTGGCATTAATTCTTTTATTTCTTTTACTGGAAGAAATATGGTTTGGTTAGTCAGTTAAGAGAACCGTGCAGGTGCAATATTTGGAGACTGCCGGGGCTGAGCCCTGGCTAGCCCATGCCCACTTAAGGCCTATCATAAATAATTTATTTAAATAAAAATAAAAGTTCTCATCAGAGGCGACCTGGTGAAGAGAATTGAATTGTAAAATAATAGTAAATAGGCACAAAAATGAGGCCTCCAATTGGGTCTTGGCTGCAGCGATCTTTCCCCCTGCCTTGTATGAGGCAATGATCTTTTGAACTGATATTTCCACCTTCTTTCCATCTCTTTTTTTTCCTACCCTTTCTCCATACTTTCTCTTTTACCTATCACTTTCCTCCCTTCTTTTCATTGTGTTCTTTTTTCTTCTGGTCTTCTCGCCTTTGCTTCCTTTATTTCCACCATTCCAACTTCTATTTCATCACTCCTTCTTTCTTCATTCTGTCTTTCCATTTCTTTCTTTCCATCCATCTTTTCATTATTTCTTCTTTACCTTTTTTCCCAAAAACAGAATGAAAATCAAAAGATACAAACGAAGAAAGAAAAAAGAAATGTGGGAAGGAAAGAGAAGAGAGATGGATGGAAAGAATGTAAGACAGCATATGCTGAGATCAACCTGGACACACATGCACAACTGTGCATACAGTAATAACATGGGACCCTACACAGCACATGCAGGGAATACACATGTGGTTGGATTGCCTTCACTTTCTTCCAGCTGTTGTCGTCCGTGCACTTATATATCTGGGGATCCACAAGAAAATCTGAGCAATCGAACTGAACATTTGCCAATCTTAGTTTGAAAAAGAAGAGAGTAAATGTACTTCTTGTCCTTAAATATCTTGATCAGAAAATCCCCTGTCATCCCTTCCAAGTATGATATGATAGGTTAGTTATAATACGCTTAATACTCGGAGGTTTCGGGGATCGAACCTGTGTTGCTTTGTGTCGTCTTGCTTCCAATGTGAGCACGTTGCCTCTGTGCTACCCCCCGAGACTAAGGTTCTAGCAAACCTCCAACCTGGAATATTTTTTTGTCTGAAGGGAGCCTAATGGATAGCAACATGGTTCACACTGTAACAAAATCCTTGCCTATTTGTTTTCACACCTCTTCTCATATGACCCCAATGCAGACCAAGGTACTTAGTTCTGCAGTTAGGAAGGAATGATCATTGGAAACACACAGAGATATATGGGAGTGCTGACTGGGTTCACCTTTTTCTTCCTATCTCATATCCCCCTCCCTGCACCACTCTATTTCCCCACTGTCCATACCATAACCTTCTTACAATATCCAGATTGTTGTATCCTTTTACTGCACCTGCTTGTTAAACTGTGCTTCATTGTTTTGAACCTAGATAAGTGCTATATAAAACCCAATACATACGCAACATGTCCTGAGTGAGCGTCGGGTAGGCTGAATGTCCTCTCTTGATATACAGTTCGTTTACTTATGGAGAGTGATTTGCCCACTCCTCATAACTGTGGATGTGCGCAGCGCCCCCATCAATGAAAACAGGAAAATCCATAAAATATGGATAATGGAGAATGGGGAAAGATTATGAAAGGCTGGGGGATTTCCCTTGGCAGAACAATAATAGGCATCAACAGCACAACCTTGCCATCGTTCATGTTCCATGGACACCTGGCAACTTAAGAAGCCAGGCTAAGGAATTCCCACATATTAGAGAGAAGCCACAGCGATTCATGGAGGAGCCGTGCATGGTCCTTCACTGTTATACCCCCTGCCTGGGAAGACATGAATCAGCTCATGAGGGTGGTGATGCCGCCGCAGTGAGGCAGCAACATACTGAATGCATTACTTACCAGACCCAGGAATGGGGGATCCCATTGTGCCGCCAAGGGAGAGCATAATCACTGCTATCCCTGATATGTGCCCCAAAAGATCAACTGTGCCTTGAAATAGGTAAATACAAACAATATAAGGGAGTGTCACCTGCAGATTACCTAGACTGACTAAAAGTAGGATGTGCCCAACATTCAGGTATTACTAAGCCAAATGAGACTGACCAGGAGGCTACAGCAAACTTCTTTGTAGCTGCACTATACTGCTCAGGGACAGGCACAGTTAAAGAATGCGTGCATCGTATGGCAGACAACACCGCTAGCAGAACTAGTGGTGGTTGCAAATCACTGTGTAGTGTGCTAAGAGCAACAGAATGAGACATTTGAGAGTAAATGAATGACTCTCCAAATACAAAACCTACAGGGATATGTGCAAGGACAGATACAGAAGGTGCAGAATACAATCCCAAGGGGCCGCGGGGCATGACATATGGTATGAGGAAGTCCAGCCCAGGACAAATGGGACTGGGGGACAAGTGGTCAACTACACAGGGCAGCAGGACTAGCCTAAACAACAAGGACAGCAGAACCAATAGAGACAGTGGGGTCAACACGATCAGCAGAGACAATGGGCACCGCAGGCACTGCAGGGATCACTGGCAAATCTGCTGGTATTTAATTACTGTAAGCAGATAGGATACTGTGAGATTGAGTACCCATAGGTGTGTACCCATAGGTGTGGTCTGGTACTGCTGGCAATGGATTCTATGATATGCTGAGATTGTCAAACCCCTAGAGCAGTACACCTGATTTAACACCATTGAGCCCCTACAGTGGCCCCCAGAGCCTGAATAAGCCTTCATAAAAATAAAGAACAGTTAGCAAGTACACCCGCATTAGGACTTCCTGACTATAAGAAATGATTTACCCTATTCTATCATTAGAGAAAATGTTTTGTCTTAGTAGCCCTTACCCAGCAACATGGCACTATAAACCTGTGGATTACAGCATGGAGGTAGACCCTGTTGTGGCTGGAATGTCGCCTTGCCTAAAATCTGTTGCGCCAGCCGCATCAGCAGTGAAACAGTGTGAGAATATTGTGCTACGATCTCCCTTGGATATTGCAATGCCACATTCAGATGTCTCTTTCCTGCTAAAAACCAAGACACTCCACATGTCTGTATCTCAGGTTATGTAATATGGGAATCCCCTTTTCAACTCTTCCAATGACACTTTAGCTAGTCATATCTGCTCTCCACTCCCCAGAATGGGGAACAGCACAATAAGGCACCCCTTGATTGGGTAGCCATCACTGATTGCCTATTGACACCCAGAACTGATTTAACTGGTGTACACCTCCCTGACGTAGACCTTCTTTATTTTGTTGACAAGTCATGTTATCAGGATCAGAATGGGAAAGTGATTGCAGGGTGTGTGAGCATTGGCAGGTGGTGGAAATTGGGAAGCTACATTTTGGTTACTTCAACACAAA
Organism: Ambystoma mexicanum; assembly: GCF_040938575.1. Lineage (NCBI taxonomy): Eukaryota > Metazoa > Chordata > Amphibia > Caudata > Ambystomatidae > Ambystoma > Ambystoma mexicanum. The sequence continues at coordinate 1,331,390,418 of NC_090931.1, forward strand.
CTCAGAACTGGTGGCAATCACAAGAGCATGCAGTCTAGCAGCTCAACAATCTGTCAACATCTATACTGATTCCCAATGTGCTTTTGGGGTAGCCCACGACATTGGTCAGCTCTGGAAACAGCAAGGGTTCCTGACATAGACAAGACCCCATATTAAAAATAGGCAACATATGAAGGCCCTCCTAGATGCCATCATGGTACCTTGAAAAATTGCTTTCATCAAGTGTGGCAGGCACCAGCCGCTATATGAGGAAATTCCTTGAGACGATGATTTGGCAGACAGAACAGCCAAAATAGCTGGTGTATCTGACGCTGAAAATAAATATATTGTCCCTTTTAAAACAAGTCCTTCCCCTTCTCCATGTCAGAACCTGTAGGATTTGGTCCAATTGCAAGAAAATGCCTCTCCATTGAGAATAATAATTGGATAAAAAAGGAGTGTCGATTACACGATGGCTCTCTGTGGCAAGATGATCAGGGAAATTGAATGACACCCAAGATATTACTGTCACACCGTGTCTTGATGTACCATGGACAAGGCTTGTGTGGGAAGAGAAGGGATGGTTATGTCACTAAATAAGTCCTGGTTCATCCCCGAGTTCTCCATGGTGGCCTATAAGTGATGTAGGCATTGCACCATCTGTTGCACCATCTGTCTCCAGAATAAGACAGGGCTACCTAGAGATGACACTCTCCTCCTAATGCCCTTTTATCGGCCGCTAGACAGATTTCCTCTAGCTTTCTCACCATAATAAGTGGCAGTATCATCTTTTTGGATATGTTCTCTGGGTGGGTGGAGACATACCCTTGCTGCTCGGCAGATGCTGTGACAGTTGTCAAAATACTTATCAGAGATACTGTACCCAGCTCTGGAGTGCCTTTTAGCATTAACAGTGATTAGGACTCCCACTTTGTGAATAATTTGGTAAAGGCACTAGTTTCCTCCTTAAATGTACAGCTCAAGTTACATTGCCCATACCATCCTCAATCATTAGGTGCAGTGGAAGGACATAGTTGTGGGAATAAAAACAAATTAGCCAAACTCTTCCAAAAAACTGGGCTGAAATAGCCGAAAGCACTTTCCCTTGTTCAGTATTCAAAGCACTCATAGCAGACGAAAGGTGCTTAGCCCCTATGGCAGATAATATATGATTGGGGTATGTCCTTAATGTCTTTTGTCAGTATTGTCCACAGCCAGGTCAGGCAGCTGTGCCTAAGGAACCACTTGTGTCCAGCCACTCTCTATAGCCAGGAGACTTTGTGTTAACTGAAGAGACATCAGAGGAAGTTGGCTTTTACTTCATGGTGAAAAAGGCCAATAGGGCCCTATTGTTATCTAATTCAGCTGCTAAGATAAAAGGGCATCCGGCGTGTGCCCATGTGACCCACTGCAAACTAGCTGCACCATCTATGAACTGAAAGTTAAAATGTTTGTTTTATGCACTGTTTCTATCTTGTTCCCTCTCCTAGTTTCTAACATTTCTCATGCCTCTTCCTCTACATTTAATGCATTTAATGCAGAGCTACAACCTCTCCAACATGGTGATAACCTCAGAAATGGAGACTTGATCATGCTACCTGAGAAAATACATAAACCATTGGAAGCTGAGAATGCACAGTAGATTTGTCATTAGGATGTCTCTGATTGCCTGCTATGTGCCCCATGGGGTTCTTCCCTATCCTTGTGAAGCTCGTAACGTACCATTGCCACTCTGTTGCACTCTTGGACTATTGCAACAGCCTCTTTCTAAATCTACCTGCCTCTACCATCCGCCCTCTGCAACTAATCCAGAACAGGACTGTGAGACGTGTCCTTGGCCTCAAGCCCTGGGATCCTATCTCTCCATCTATGAAATCTCTCCATTGGCTCCCAGTGGCTGCAAGGATTAAATTCAAAACCCTCTGCATTGTCCACAAGGCTTCCTGGGGCCTGGGTCCAAAATACCTTCAGCTATCCCTCTGCAAATACCTCCCCTCTTGAGCTCTTTGCTACTCTACCTCCAACTCCCTCAGGGTCAGTCGTTTTTCATAGAAACGCGCTGGGGGTAGATCTCTGTCTTTGGCTGGGGCCTCCCTCTGGAACAGCCTCCCTGCCACTCTAAAACTTGAGGAGAACCATCTCCCTTTCCGGAAGCACCTCAAGACCTTCCTCTTTTCTTCTGCCTTTGCTCCCCCTCTCCCCTGCTGATCTGTTCTCTCTTGGCACTGTGCACCTGGCCCCCCTCTGTCCTCCGGGCCCAGGTACCTGCTCACCCCGCCACCCTCCCGCGCTGCCTCCGGGCCACCCCTTGCACTGGGGTCTGTATCTGTACCCATACAGCCCCCCCCTTTTTCTTCCTGCACTTATCAGACCTACCCTGTCTGCTGCCTTAAACCTAGCACTTGCAAATTGCTGGCTGCACTACCACTGTGTGTTGCCTTTATTATTTATTTATTGTTATTGATCTGTTTCTCCTCTGCTTCGCACTTTCCACTTCTCCCCCCTCCATGTACTCCCCCCCCCGATGCACTTGCGCATTCCCAATGTCACTCGATCTAGTAAGATCGCTGTTTTGTTCTCCCCTGTTCCCCTCCCTTGCCTTGTCGTGCTCTGAAACACTTGTGTACGAGCGCGATAGAAATAAAATATCAATATCAATATCAATATCAATATCTAGGCTGGTAAGAGAAGGCATCCTGACAATGACCTACTGGTACAGATATTTGACGAGTATGTCGGTGCTGTTGAGAGGAAGGGTACAGAGCAATAACGGAGAGCAGGGCCACTTATATAGTGTCCCTACTGAGGGGATTCCACTGTGTGATTGTACCAGGAGAATATAGTATAGATTATCAGAGGGCAGTGTTAGGTAAGGATTATAATAATTCCATGGCACTATACTGTTATTTACTTACCACTTTGAATTCTTGAAATAGTACTGAAAGTACCAGGGTGTGTTTGAACATCACACATGCGTTATACCAATATTTTGAAGAATTAGATATTATAACATGTACATGAATACAGTATCTTGTATCACCAAGCTTTGAGGTTACTGAGTTCATGAAAAATATGCAGATGCATAGTCCATCTCTCTGGTATGACACTTTAGTAAGAAACTTAGAAAGAAAAACTGCAGCGTTTTCAAACACAACAACGTTGTATTTATGTTTGTGGTAGCTTCAAAAGCTACTGCAAACATAAATACAACGTTTTTAAAGCTGCAGTTTTATTTGTAAGCTTTCCGGGCTCCTCCAGCCCGGAAAACTTGGAAAAAAAACACAGCTAGTGCTTATTTTAAAAAAATAAATAAATAGCACTTACCGAGATGCAGCTGCAGCTTTTCTGCCTGTAGTCTCCGGTCCGCATCCTCCGAGTCCCGGCACCAATGAAGGAAAAGCCACCAAGTGGTAGCTTTTGTTTACTACAGCTGGCTGGCTTTTCCTTCATTAGTGCCGCAAAAGCAAAAGCCAGCACATGCGGGCATCCATTTCACAAAATGGATGTGCCCACGTGCTTGCTTTTGCACATTTTTGAGCTTGAATTGCTCAAAATTTGACATAGGGACTTCGAAAAAAAATGGCAATCGTTTTTTTTTATATTGCCTATCTATTTTTGAAATAAAAATGTTTGGCCGATCCATTCCTTTAACACGCTCATACAAACACAGAAGACAGGGCGATCAGGTCTAGGCTGAGAAATACTAAGCTATTAATAGGACACCCTCCAGGCCTGCTTGCCATAGTTTGGCCCTCATGTTCTCATCCTTTGCCCTTTGTGAAATACGCAAAGAAACACACGCTTTATGTCATAAACTGAATGTACTTCTACAAGTTTAAAACTTTTTTTTTCCTTGTGAAATTGGCTCCTGATTAGATTGTAGCATATAGAAGAACATTAAAGGCCAAACGTTTTTGGCCCTGTTCCTAAAACTACAACTCCTGTCAAAACGGAGACCATAAGAAAGGATTCAGCCAAGCCGCTGTACTGGGTTGAGGCAAACACATCTTCCTTTTCACTCTTAAAGTTGTCTCCTGCTTGCGCCATTTCCTTCCCTTTTTTTCTTTAAAACATTGTTAAATTCTTTGTTATTTTCCTTCTTTTTTGCCTCTCAGAAAGTTGGACCCATAGCCACAAAAAGTTCAAAGTGAGCTTTCCATTTCCAGTGTATAAGTCACTGCCTTGTGCTAGTTGAGGGCCTTATTATAACTATGCCAGTCCGGTAAAAACGGTGCCGGTAAGCCTACTGGCACCGTTGTACCCGGACCGGCAGAGTACGACTCTGCGGGTGGGGGCCGTCCAGCCCACCAGGGTCAGACCTGGTGGGCGGAATGGCACCCGCCCGCAGAGTTTCACGGAAGCACCATTATTAACGGTGCCGGTTCTTCCGTGGTCCCCATTCCCAATGGGAATTGGGATTTACAATTACCCGCGCCTGACTTCACCGGAATGCCGGGGTTGCAATGGTCTAGCATTTCTGGCAAGCCAGGCGTCGGTAAAATTAGCAAGTCCGGCAGCAACCTGCCGTTACCGGCACGACTACCGCCCGACTTGTAATGAGGCATGTCTTGATGATTGCATGTGCGTACAATTAAAAGTGCTAAAATACCACCTATTTGCATTTCCTCAAGGACATCATATTTATATTGCATTCTTTGTGGAAATGAAACTTCTGGCAAGTCATTCAAAAGGTTCACTTTTGCAGAGTTATAGTATTAATGAAGTGTGCCTATCCCATTTCATTTGTAAACAAGTAACAGACAACAGAAGACGGCACAAATGATAAATCATGCATTACCTCATCCCGATTGAAAGAACAGGGCTTGATTTTTTTCTTTAAACATATTGGTGTGTGCACATTTCAGCTCGCTGATGCATATTGCACTTGATTGCATTGCGGTGCAATGCACGTTTCTGTGCAAAACATGCACAGGAAAGTGAAATATGCATGCCTCCCCTTCGCCAGGAAGACATTTGCAGCCCGCACTGCGCAAATGCATTCGCTCTTTTTGCGTTGCACCAGTCAGTGCTGCCCAAAGGCTTTAGTGGACAATTCACGACGTAAAGCCTGCACACCTGGTGGGTTTCCAGGGTAACCACTGAATATGTAAATGAGTTGCCATTGGGATACATTCTATGCAAATGCATCACGTGGATCGTGCAGCTCCTGAAACCCTGAGCTGTTTGTGGGCCCCCTAAGAAAATGCTTGTCATGGAACAGACCAGTGGAAAGTTGACACTCATTTCAGTGGGCCTTAAGTACAGTGAATGAAAAGGTGCAACTGCACAGCTTTTCCTGAATTTCAATGGATAGTTGTGTTATGTTGCATTGGTGTATACTGCGCACCCCTGCCATATGCATGGTCGCCAGACGCGCGGGCTGATCTGAAGGAGAGTGAGGGGTGGCTTAGGGTAGTGGGGAACAGAGGAATAATGCAAGTTAGCTATGCCATTGTGTTGCTGTGTGCCAATAAGAAGTACCCTGATCTCTATGTGAGGGTATGTAGCTATAGAGGCCAGAAACACATTTTTGCTCAAATACGGCTGCCTATGTGGTATGGTGTTAAAACGTGATCAGGTCACTATGAGCGTATTTATTAAATATTGGGAAATGTGAATGTTTTCTAAAAGGTTTGTTAACTAGAGACCCTTGAGTCAAGTTATTTGGTTGCAACCTCTGCAAATCATTTCTGGCAGCCAACTGAAGCCTGTGGTTTTGCTATTTCTATTGGCTGTCTGGATCTTGCTGGATCTTGCTTCAGAGGTCTGCACTCTTTGGAATCTGTGCATGCGTGATTTTTCTGCATACCTAATAATTGGCACCTCATTGGACTGGTGGCAGGTTAAACTCTAAGAATAAGCCATACCTGGTGACTGATGAGAGCACGCAACTATTTGACATCATAAAAGTGTCAGCTCTGTGAGCCGAACTATGTGAGGGCAGTGTGTATTCATGGCAGCCTGGCTGTCTCCATTTCAGTGAGTGAGGCAATAGGAAGGATGCTGATCTCCTTTGTTACCCTGGGAGGAAATGTATCACCTCCCTGAGGCACAGGAGCTCTAATCAGGACATGTCCTGGGATCACTGCTTCAAAGGGAAACTCACATAACAACGGTTAACCTCACACTAGGTTGATGCCCACCAAATGGGCCTTTAAAGTCTTTACACATGGGAAGGGGTGCAGTCAGAGTGGCAAGAGTGGACCTTAGAAAGGGTGCCAACATCTTGGTTTTCTGTTGGGGCTCCTTTACTTCCTGCCACCCCACTTTTCCTTGATTCAGTCTTAAACACCAAGAAGAATACCCTTTTGGTGACTGTAATAGATTCCTGCGCCATTGGGGGGAAGATAGGAGGCACTCAAGGCCAAGGAAATCTCTGCTCCCTAACCATCCCCCAGGTCCAGTGGGGGTGAAGTGCATTGGAATACAGTCTCCACTGCCGGCTTCACTGGTACAAGGCTCCTGCTCGCTGGAGGCAAAGGATCCCCTGTAGGTGACAGCCAAGGTGTCGGGAGTGTGAGTGCCACACAGAAGGACCTGCCTTGTCATGGAGCCCATGGATTAGCATGCAGGGCAAGTGCAAAATCAATGAAGTGGCCCCTGGTTCACCATACATCTCTGAGCAATCTCAAAGCCGGTTTGGTCACTGACAATGTCATTCAAGCTGCTGCAATGGATCTGCCAGAGTCTTCTTTGTCCTCAACACTCAAACACCTTCACAACACTGAGTTTGTGCAGTGCCAATCTCTGAAGTCTCCACACCCGATACCCACCAACTCTTCCAGCATCCCCAACTCGACACTGCTGTCTAGTCTCCTGCTTCTTAGAGCATCAGACACACACCACTGCAGGACCTCGACCCTGAGCTGCTTGTCAACGAATGCCAATCCATGCCTCTCCACACCCAGGATCATCACGTCTTCCAGCACCACTGACTTGATATTGCCTGCTGACCCAAGCACCTTTGACCCGCAAGCCATCACTGCTGCTGACCAGCACAACATCGTAGGAACCGACATTGCCATTCCTTGACTCGACACCCATCTGGTGCTGAAAGTGCACAGAATTAATGTTTAGAGACCTCGCTCGATGGTGTTGCATGTCAAAGAAATAAATAAGACATACAGTAAAGAGGACCTGTCCCCCTGGACCACTTTCTGGGATGATAGTGTCTTTAAAGCCCCCTTTTTTTCTGAAAAGATATTTCCTTTTGAACATTGACATTGGTGCACGTTCTTACCTGCACGCCCCTGCTCAAAATGCCAGAGTGCCATACTATATATGTCTGCATATTCTGTGTTCTATTTACATGGGTGGGTTTTTACAGTATTTTAAAACATTTAATTGCATTTCCGATTGTTTAATTAAAGAGTTCTTATTTTTGTATACAAACTTGATTGGGAATGATTTTATTTTGGAGTCTTGGTCTGTTATTATTTGGGTTGTTGTTATCTCTTCAAACCCTCCTGGGAGTATAGCCTGCCCACAGTCCCCCTAAACACATACAGTGAAGGAGATCTACCCATCAGGCTATGTCTGTTTTACCTTTATGATTGCGATCACTGCTGGTTTGTTAGTAGTGTGGTGCTGAGGAGGTGATTCTGTACTCCTGCAGAGGAGTCCTCATTGTGTCACACTGCTGGGCAGCAGTGAGATTTTATACAGAACGTGCCTTCAGCTTAGCTTTCCAAAACGTGTGCATTTAATTTTAGAAACACTGTCAGGTATTTTTGGATGACTGCAATGGATTTTGGCATGGACTCTGTGCAGGGCTTGAAAAGCAATACCCCCTGTGACTTTTTGAAAGAAAGGGGACTCTCCGGCAGCAGTAAGGGTAGCAAGGCCCAATTCTTTAAGAACTCTGAAGCGTAGGGAAGAAGGTAGGGGAATGAAGGAGGCACTGTGGGTCGCTAGTGATCTGGAGCCCCCAGCTCAGTTACCCATCCCACTGGGGGGCTTGGAGGTAGAAAGCACATCAATAGCCGTTCTCACGCTTTCTCTCAAAGGGCAGTTAGTGTAGCTTCTCACAGTTCTCAGGGTCCAGCTTGGTCCCAGGTTTCTGTTGCGTATCGTATCTCAGCCAGGTCCAAGGGTGGTCTCTCTAGGTGGAACTGGCTCCAAAGGGTGTCCCTAGAAAGCAGAAACAGAGGGTCATGCTAGAACTGCACAAGCTGAAGGTCTGTGGAAAGAGGGCGACAAACATGCCTCTAGTAGGGTGGGGAATGTTTCCAGGGGTGGTACACAAGGCAAACCTAGGTGCCACAAACCGAAGGACATTGTCCAACCATATGAGGTGGGGAACAACCTCCTTTGAGTTCGAGGCACTAGAACTAGCTTTCGGGCTCCAAAAGATGTAAGGGGAATCGTGTGGTGTAGTTTTGGATCTGATGATTCATTTAGCTCCTGAGAAGAGGCGTTTATGCGAGAATGAAAGCCTCCATCCTCAGGAAGTCCTTCAAGACACCAGAGCAATACCTTAGCAGCTTTGGCCAGCTCACCAAAAAATGGACTCAATATTTTGAGCAGGTTATACATGTGATCTTGAAATATCTGCACTGGAGGGTAACTCGTAACAAGGTTGACACTTTTGAAGGAGTGTTTAATTTAGGTCCATAGGAGCATGCGCTGGACAAATGCGAGCCAAATTTTCACCAGCATCTAGTGCCCACAAGATCACGCAACCTAGGGAACTTGCAAGAGCTTCCAACAGGTACGTGAGATTTTTAGCCCAAAAGAAAGCTCAGACGAGCACACCCTAAGCAGGTGCAGGGGTATCCAATAATGGTAAGCACAAGAAGGGTAAGGAAAGAGGTTCCAACCCTTACTCCAAGAAATGCCAGCAAAAACAATAAGAGAGAACCCAGATACATAGCTTATTAACCCCCACTACCGCTGAAGCACCTCTATTCCCAATATCTAAAGGTAGTTTCCTGTCTGGGGACATGACATATAGAAAGGGGGATTAGCATGTAAGGGTAAGCCCAAACAGGCCATAGTGGCTTCTAGTCTCAGGAAACAGGCTGAAGACAGATTGGGCATTTTAACAAATTAAGTCTGACTAGGCAAGGGAGTGGCCACATTTTCCCTAAACAATCTGAGTGGGGGGGTTGGATGGCGAGGGGGAGGGGTTACTACCAACACACAAGTATTTGGAGAACATTCCATAAACAGAGAAATATTTTATACCTTGCGTAGTATGGCTGCTAGTGTAACAGCTGTCAAGAGACAATTGGTGAAGGAAGCCAGTATATCCCAGCCCAAAACAAACATATGGGGGTTTGATGGACTTATGTACCGGCCAATGGCAAAGGTAGAGCTTAGTTGGCGGGATTAACCCTCCCTGCATCGTGTTGCAGTCAAAGGCACAATTCCAGGAAGGCATCCGTTGGGCAAATACCTTCCTGATCCAAACATGGTGAAGGAAGTCACTAGAGTGAGTGCTCTGAGAGCAGCAAAGGAAGAAGCACTTGAGTCCCTTGACCCTGAGGCTTTTTCTGCTGGAGAGCATGAGGGGCAGGTCTCACTTGTAGCTCCCAGTCCGGACCTGAGGTATTTTGAGGCTCCAACTCCTGTGGGAAATGTCTATATATGTTGCACAAGATTCAGTGACCTCGGACTTGCTTTCTGACATAGAAAAGAAAACTGAGTTGGTGGACAGTGTGGGATGTATTGACCCACTTTTGCTCTGCTATGCTGCATCAATCTGTTATGGTGGTGCATGAAACAGCAAAATTACTGCAAAACCCTTGTGCGCGCCAAAACCCCTGAAAATCACACTTTTCAATGCACAAAAAGATGGCTGCCCAATCTGCCACGCATGTTGTCGGTGGTGGAACAGAGCTCTCACTACTGAAATGTGTCACTTGGCTCCACAACAATTAAAAGTGGAGTACAGAAGGAAACAATCAGTGCTTTGCTAAATGAAACTCCAAATATTGCTTTAAATCACCTTTTCTTTGCTGTTGAAACTTCAGAATGCCGGTACAAAACACCTTCCAAATATTCAAAATTCTCGCTGGGTTCTACAATTCACTTAGTGTAAGGAATCACTGTGAACTTACAAGGTCCTGAAAAGCTAAGAGCATAAAGAGATCTCCACAGCAAAAGTGGCCTGCCTGTGGATCTGTAAAATAACCTCTGTGCAGCAGAGGGCTACCCGTGATGACAGCTGTCAGGGGCCTTCCTGATTAAACTTTAACATGTTATAAACTGAAAGTCAAATGTTTGCAATATAAGAGGCCTGTTACTGATAGTAACCCATATGGTAGTTGTTTTTGATCCCATAGGTTTAAAATCTTGAATGAAATGATTTGATACAACAAGTTTGTTTTGTGCTAAAGAAAAGCCAAAAGAATTTAACAATTAAATTAAACCAAGCTGAGCTGCAAGAACTGGAAAAGCAGGGTTTTTTTTTCCTCCTGGAAGGAGGGCCTTCCTCTCAGCTGAAACGCACAGGGGGGTACTAATTGGTAGTTGTCCCAGGACTAAACAATGGACATCCTCCAACCCAGGAAATTGGAAGTGTGAAGGCAGTCATAAATGGCCTCCAAAAGGAAGAAGCAAGGAGGAGCATGCTCCTGGACTGCAGGGAGACAAAAAGAGGCAGACTCAAGCAATCATCTGTTGCTGAACATGAACAAAGAACACTTTTTAAAAGACTTATAACTTGCTAGTCAAAATGGTGAAACATACAAAAATGACAGAGTTGTTCATTTAATTTCCAGCTGCACGGGTGAAGAGGGGCCAGAACTGTGTGACATGTTCTGGACAGCAATGGCAAGATATGTGATTTTATGCAAAATATATTACTGTTAGAATTGTGAAAATGTACACGCATATCTTTATGTTAAAAACGCACACTTGTGAAAATTTGCATAAAATCTGGACATTGTGTACATAGTGAAAAGGGCAAAAGTCTGTAGAAAGCGGAGACAAGATCCCACAGCTACAGGGTTTTGAGGAATAGCTATGCTATGTGAAATATGCAATCTGTGTATGTGATCTTTATTGAGGTTGCACATGTGTAAATATGCATTTTGCCAACATTAGACATTGTGTTCCAGTGATTAGGGGTTGATCCTCAGCATCATAAAATTACACTATAAAGATGACACTCTGTTTCTCTCCTCCTATCAAGGCAGAGAGTAGACTCTGACCCAATCACCTTTCACAGGGGCAAGCTTAGCTAAGCCACCCATACACCCATTTGTGACGTCATTTTAAGGCATAAATAGAGACAGCTGAGAGCAGATAGACACACACAGATCCACTGACTTTCCTGACTGCTGGTGGAGTGCCCTGTGCTGAAATCTATCTTCCTTGTTCAAGAATCCAGAAAATTGGCAAAGATAGGCCTCAAATTCTAGAACAGAACCCAAAAAGCCTAAGGGAGCATCATAATACAGCCGAGCTGTGCTGTTACTGCTTGCCTGCGGAATTGAAAAATCCTCAGAACCAAGAAGGGCAGATCCCACGCTGTCCTGTTCCATGCTGTGACCAGAGCGCCTTGCTGACCCTGTCCAGTCCTATGTGCCCAGCTGTCAGTCCCTGATAGATCCGATTCAATGGTCCAGAATCCTGGCCGTCCAGAATCCTGAGGGTCCAAAATCTTAAATCCATTTAGCTTTTTGAGTATTAGCAGGAAGCTAGAAAGTGTTGATTCCCATGCATTATCTTGTCCCCTCCTAACCTCTGAACTATACTGACTTCCATAATCAGTAATATTGTCTACGTCTGTAGTGAAATCTTAGTTTGTCTGTCTGTAAAAGCATCCTTTTCCTAGTCAACTTTGATCTATTAATATCATTCGAGTGACCAGCCTAGCGCTCCTAGGTGGACAGCGAGGAACCAGGACTGAGTCGCAAATCACTCCTGACTCTTAACTGTGCCATCCTGGTGGCTTAGCTTGGATGCTCTAGTCCATAGCCAATATTTTCTGATTTTAAAACTGAAGCCTCTTTCCATTCTCGCGCCTGTCTCGCAAAAACGACCCCGCTTTTGTGACAGGAACGGAATGCCAACTCCTACTTGTAGCTAACATCTGTAGCTATCCATAGAATCCAAAGTCGCATTTCAAAGCAGTGCGGCTCTCCCGTTATCGCGAATATCGCGTACGGAAAAGTTTGCAGCAATTTTAAAATCCTGAGAAATTTTACAGGTGTAAAATAGATTTAAACTGTTTCGGACTTGGATTTTAAGATTGCAAATATTTTCTGCTGACTAAATCATTGCTTATGCTTGTGTGCAACTGTTAAAAGCAGCTCCCTTAGGAATTTACCACAATTTAGGCATTTTTCTACACATTTAGAGTTCTTGCTCAGCCACTTTAAAAGTCATGCTGACAGTTGAAAAGACCACTTTGTTTTTCTCTTTCTGTGTAAGGGGGGAAGGGGGAAGTAAGACAATGTTTGATCTGTACTATTCCTGAATACCTTTTCTCTGCTTCCAACTCTTTGCATTGGCTATTGGGGTTTGAGGGGTGTTGCAGGGGGAATTTCTAACCATTGTGCTATCTGATCTGAAACCAACACAAAAGTATTATTTTCTGTGCTGCATTGTTTTGCTCATTACTAGTCCTAGTGTATTAAATATATCATTCTGTGTTCTGTCACCCCATTGGTGATTGTTGTTTACCTATTAATATATATATATATATTCTGATTTTGATCTTAACTAAGTAAATAAATAATACCTTTTACAAACCAGCCTGATATCTGGTCCAGCGTGACCCGGGATATTTTTAAAGTAAGGGGTGTGATACGAGTGGTACATCTTTCAAATAATTGAATCTATATATCAAATAAGTTTTTCCATTGCGCTGTACACTAAGCCGAGAGCAGAGTGTATCGCCTGATTGAAATCCTTAACAACAGCATAGTTTCAGATTAGAAGGGCCTGCCAGAACTGAAACAGTTGTCCTCCGCTGGTGGCACAAGTCAGGTTGACATTTGCCCGGAGGGGTAGTGGCTAAACCACCTACTCAGCCCCACGTTACTACTAGACCAGCACTGATCTCAATCACAAAGCTAAACCAGACGCAGCTTGACAGGTATACCTCCATGCGTGTTTTATCCATTCATATTGAGCCTTGTGATGGTGCATTCTATTAAGTCTCGTGACCCATTAGCGTACGCTATGCTTTGGAGGTATTCAGAAACATCAGATGCCCCTCCCACTAGTGGTGGGCTACCCCATAGCTTAGCTTAATCATGCCCAGTATATGGTTCCAATGGATGCACGTCAAGGCAAACAGTTCCACTTCAAACAGCAGATAATGCTGCAGTGAATTTCAGTTAAATGTCTGTCATTCAACATCCTGCATTTCATGTGGCTCATTTCTAGTCTTTACTTTCATTTTCATTGTAATAAACACACCCATATCAAGAAAAAGCTTTAATCTTCAATGTATGGTAAAAAAACAGGATTTTCCTCGTGCAATTCAGCAATTCTCACAGTTGTCTCTGACGTTCAATGCTACTAACAACTGACCCCCATTTCATGCAGGCACATTAAGCCATGCCTGTTGAATCATTAGCACCTGGGGGAGTGTTGCTGGCCAGTTTGGAGACCAGGAAGGTGGGCAAAGTCTGCTAGTAACTGCCCCCATGGGCCTCTCTGCCAGGTCAGCCATGTTTTGTGCTGGCCTGTGTCATCGACCTCACCCCTTCAGCACCCCCCCCATGCGTGCCACTCCCTCAACCTGCCCCCACAGGTACCTGATAATCTCTGTCGCCGACCATGAGTGCCTTGTTTCAGCCTCCAGGGCATGGGACTACTAATGGGACAGCATCCCTTTATTATTTCTATGTTGGATATATTTGTCTCTTGTTTGTTTTGAAGGGAAGTAGGTGTACGCCTGCTTCTTTAAAAACATTTTTAAAAACATCAGCACTCTGGACAGTGGCTTGAGGTGCTAATGGCCATAGTCCTTGCATACATAGGGTGACCTGGGGGGTATAATCCCTGAGTCCTCATCGAGGAACTGGCTTTGCTCGGGGATACCTTAGGGTTTGGATGGAAGGCTGTTACCACGTTGCCCCCTCTCAATTGCAGGGTCTGATCACTACAGTCAACCACACCTGGTATTCTGGGTCTTGTAGTTCTAATTTCAATGTTGCAAAAATAACATTACCACCATGAAAAGGGTCAGTTACAAGTCTCAGACTGGCGGGTGGGGTTGTTTGTACATGCTGTCAGTTGGTAATTATGGGCAGTGCCACCGTAAAACATCCAAAATCAGCTTCACAAATGCTTCTTTAAATGACCTGGCTGCAAAAGGAACTCATGCTAGTGAAACTTATCACATACATTGAAGAGCTAGTGGTATCCCCTTACCCCCACAAGCATTTGCATCTCCACTGTCCAAATAAAGTGAGTAAAAGCGGCAGTGATCGCTGGTACATTTTAAAAACGAATGTATTCTATTACTAAATAAACATAAAAGATGACAATAAAATACTTCTCATCATTTAAAAAAAAAAATTCACATTAATAAAATCAGACATCTTGGACAACTGCAGTTTTCCAAGAAGCATTGGGTAAGCCTTAAAGAATAAATAATAAATGTAACTTTATATAACCAATCGCTTTGCTATACAGTAAACGTTATTCAGCATCCTTGGGGATAATCAATGGTGTTGGATAACAGAATATGTCCGATAACCCAGTGCCTGTATTTCGATAGGCGTAGTCAGGGACCAGAGAACATGATCATGTATAACACCGCATGCTGGACTAGTCATCTACTTCCCAGCACTTTTCCAGGCGGACAACTCTGTTTGCCGGACTTTAAAATGTGTTGTCTTTGTTATCCGTCAATTTATTATCTGCATGCCAACATTAATGACTATGACAGGTGCTGTGAAAAAGTGCACTCCCTGTATTAAAGTGCCAGACAAGAAAGCTTATGCTGCATTTTATTTTGCGTCGCTGCTATATAATGTCTGTTCATATTTTATCACATTTTTACAAAGCACTTCATGCCCAAGGCTTCCTCTTTTCTAAGTGACTCTTAAGAATAGTTCCTTTAAACTTGTATTAATAGCAGGACAGGAGAAGTCTAAAACGTGCATTATATATCACCTAACACGACCTTAATATCAGAAACTGTACGAGTATATCCGCACGTGAGCCAAAAGACCGAGCACCCTCTCATGTGAACGGCCCTGACAATACTGTTATCCTCATTGAGGTATCCGGGTTGCCTTTTTCCCTTCACAGGGGTGGCCTGGCCTATAGGGAACTCTGGAGATTTCCCGGTGGGCCTCTGCACCCTGGCCCTCTTTTCTGTGGTATTTCCAAATTTTCTCATAGGAAAAGCATTGAGCTTGCTGAAAATGTGTCATACAGGGCCACTTTGAACTTTATTTCCAGGGCCTCTTTTGGTCCCCAGTAATTATTTCCAGGGCCTCTTTTGGTTCCCAGTAATTATTTCCAGGGCCTCTTTTGGTTCCCAGTCCAGCCTTCATGCAATGGAACGAATACAGAAAAGGTAATGATAGCAAATCTTGAAAGGAGAGGGGAAATGTGGCAGCCATGCATGCACTCTACATTTTCCATCAGACCATCCAGCAGGTTTGTGCTCAGCGAAAGAAAACAAATCCGTTAAATGTAAATGTGATGCAAATGTCAAGAACTCTACCAAGAAAGCACATGAAACATAGTATACATTTCTGATATCACAAGCACAGTTTAGCAGTGCCCCAGGATGCATACACCATTAAAAGAAGGGGCTCCCTCTGGAGGAGTGCCTTCTCATTCATGAGAACACGGAAAGGATCTATGCGAAGGAATTCTGGGTGATTAAGAGGTATGCATCCTCATTTTTACTATGTTTTAATGATTTCAAAAGCATCCTTTTGTGCCACAGCATTTCCTATTTTCTGTTGCAAAGTTTTGAAATTAATGGAACCTAAACGCCATAGATCTAAGTTTAGGGTTTACATAAAATTGGATGTACTAAGAAGTCCTACACATGTGTGAGATCCCACCAGATACTGTCAAATATTCCTAGATTCGAAGGAAACCTGCTCATGTTTGTTTCCCATAGGTGTAAACTGGTTCAGCCCCTCTAGCCAGAAGCCTACAGGATCAACATCTAATGGATTAGATTATGAATGTTAAGCGTCTGTGGTGAGATATGTTTGCCTCGGGATTATGACTAAAGGGATTTTAGGATGTCTCGTTGAGTGTAGCATTTTCAATAGCAAGGCACTTGCCAGATCTCTTCCAGAAGTGATCTCAGCTTCACCTTCAACATACCAAGATACACCCTATAAAAATAATTGCATGTCCTCCTACCCTTAGCAGACAAGTTAATCGGTTCCCAAGAGGTTCATGCGTCACGAAAATAGATCTCCTTATGTGATCATTTAAAAGGGCTTTTTCATACAGTAGTTAAGTGAGTGACAGTTGCACATTATTCATGACACACAGTTCATGTTTGTATATGTTGTAGTTATGGACGTGGTATCCACCCACCTACTTCATCAAGGACCAGGAGGAATGGAAGACGGAAGACCAATAACTCTATTCTTAGATGTTTACGTATTTACAGGGAATCTATGTAAAGTTAATGGTACACAGTTCCTAACTCCTTGTGCTGTAGTTGGAAGAATTTTATTTCCAAAACTTGTGGATTTCTATGAACGACATGTCAATAGCTTCAGGATATAACTTTGTAGAAACAAGGTCGAGAGGCTCACTATGGTCCCAGAATGTGGACACAGGGGAGAAGGTGCTTCACAGTACCTTTGTTTTCTTGTCGGGATCAGCAGTATTTAGCTAGGCTTCTGTGGGAGATTCATGAGGTGGTGGTTCACTAACGGTGAGATGGCCAACTGGGTCCAACAGGAAGAGCAGTCCAAGCAGCAATGACATGTGCCATGAAGAAGCTTGGAACAAAAAGGCGACGCTAGGGTCGGTGTACCTCATAAGTGGTTCAATGTGGGAATCAGGGCCCAGAGTTGTTACTTCATTTCTGGGTTTGCTTGGAGGACCAATGCACTATCTAGAGATATAGGATGAGCCCTAACTTCATATTTCCATTCCAGAAAAAGGTCTCTGTCACATACAAGGATACCTTGGCCTCTTGTCAGTAGGACCTCTGTTTCAGTACACTCCCAGCAGAGTGGCCTTGGTCCAACAGCTGTGTTACCCACCCCCAGACCCTCACTGTTCCCTGAGATGTTTTTAAAGGGCAGAGGTCTCCTCTGTTTTAGAAACTTCTGTCTTAGAAGCTTCTGTTTTCATCTCTATGGCATATGGTATTGGGATAGACTGTACCACCAACTTCTTGAATGTAAAGATGAATCAAAGAAGGAAATTATGTATTCTCTTTTTAAAGACAAAATGTCACAGGGGATTGCTCCCAAGCAAGGCTGCTGTAAGGGGTCCAATCCAGATTAGTGTTCTTCGTGTCCTTTGCCTTCTAACATCACACCCAAAGGGCCTTGAGTGCAGGAAATGGCAGGGACAAGACGTGGTAGAGAGCCCTAACAGTAACCAAGACCATGGAACCCTTCCCTCAGCCCACGTCTCCCTCCTTTCTACTCAAATTCTTCCAATTTGTTCCATGCCTGATTACTTCAAAGGGACCCCAGTGGTCAGCAACCTGGTGTGAGAGTGGGTGTGTGATGTCAGTCCTGCTTTTAAACCACCAGCTCCCAGGAGAGCAGGTGTTAACCTTCCTCTGGAGGTTCATAGAGGGACCAGCCTGGCTATTGTTCTACATGGCAGTTGGGGAGAATGTTAGACCAGACACATATACATATCAATCATGTTATTGCTTACCATAGTCACAGAATTGACACTAGTATGATATTGAATTGCTATGGCTGTATAATTGTGTGCTCTTAGTGGTCACCATGCCACAACCACACATGGCCTACATTTAAAGATGTATATGCCACCAGACTGACTAAGGCATACCATTAATATGTTTTTTGTATCGTAGGTGCAGAAGATTAAAAAGCCACCTCTGCCTTTCTACTCCAGCATCTGTCAGGAATGCACATGTAAACATTGAATCTGCTTTGTTCCAGTGCAGGACTGGAGCGAAGGGTGTCAATAGACGGATCCACATGTTTGCAATACAATGTTTGGCATGGAGCATTTATTAAAGTGGGGTATGATTTGCAGACAGCCCTTTCAGAAACAGAATAACCCACATTGTTGTATGTTAATAGAAATCATAACATCTTGTGTTAGCCTGCCCTCATCAGATGGCCATTCTGTCAAAGTGAGAAGAACTCCCAGGGCTTCTGCTGGGTGGGGGGCTCTGGTCGAGCAGGAAAATCGGGCTGGCAGATCGGCATGCTTCATCTTGTGAAGAGCATGGCTTGAGGAGAAGAGTTGCATTTAGCTCTAAGAAGGAGAATAGGATGCATATGGAAGTGGCTACTTCTCCACCAGCTCCTCTACCCCAGGCAGAAGGAGAGAAAAGGTTTATTTTCCCTCTTTTTTTCTCACTGTGAAGCCATCTGGGAGGTCCAGGTTAGTCCTACACTTAAAACTTATGAACCAATACAAGGCCAACCAGAAGTTCAAGATGGTGAGCTTGCAGAAGGCGGTTGTGATTATCAGGGAAGAGGACTTCTTGGCATGCCTGGACTTGCAAGATGACTGCTATCATGCTCCAACTTGGAGAACTCAAAACACATTCTTGAGACACACTTTCAATCCAGTGGATTGTCGTTTAGACTTAAGACAACTCCAAGAGTCTTCCGAATGGATTTGGGACCAGAGGTGCCATCAAGGCATACAAAGGTAATTCAGACATTCCCTTATTTGGACAATCGGCTCCCCAGGGAATCGACACAGGAGGAGTTTTTGCAACATGGCACTGGAGAGGTAGGATTCATCCTAAACAAGGAGAGGTCACACCTGTGCCACTCCCAAGACCTGAAATGCATACGGATTCGGTCCTGGGCAGCCAGGGGTCTGGATTTATTTTAGAACGAGGGTGTGGTCAGGCTGCAGACATTGTACAGGACATTAATGGGGTTGCAGCAGGAAGATTGTTTCTGCAGATTTAGGGGCATTCCTGTGTGTTTTTGGTGCCATTAGCCAGGTTACATATGAGGTCAATGCTGTCACAACTACATATGCACTGGGTTGTGGAATCAGAAGACTACAAGGGGGTAATCCCAGTTCCTAAGGACTTGACACTGCAGTGTCAGTGATGGCTGCAGGGAGAGTATTTATTAGATGGGTTTCCTTTAAGTTGTCCCTGACAAATCATAGTTGGTAAATGTAAGCCTCACCGCTCAGTATAGCTTCCTAATGTCATCCAATTCAATTTCAAGGATTTTGATTCTGCACTAAATAGAAAACTTTGGACTATGTTTTCTTTGCACCTCTTTATGAGAGGCAGCATGTACAACCTACCAAACTCTATATCAACTTTTTCATCTGTGCAGCAAATAAAATCATAAGTTTGTATGCATTTTTGTAATCTTTCAATGTGTCCTTAGTTACTACTGTTACGACTAGATACTTGCAGACACTATCTATATTTACAACCTCCAATTGTCATTTAAGTCAAATAGGTTTCCTAGTAGTAGAATCAAAGAAATCATTATGTTGGATGTACTCACATTTATCTCTAAGTCCAAACCTTTCAGGTATTTAAACAAAGCAAGAATAGCGCGTTGTAGCCCCATATATTACCTAGACGTGGGGGGAATGTATTGACAGATGATACAACCTGACCAAGATCAGAAATAGGAACATTACATAAAGAAGCAGCCGATACTCATCCGTGCCATGATATGACATGATATGACATGATATGCCATGATATGCCATGATATGACATGATATGACATGATACGACATGATATGACATGATATGACATGATATGACATGATATGCCATGATATGCCATGATATGACATGATATGACATGATATGATAGGTTATTTATAATGTGCTTAATACCCAGAGCTTGACAAGAATGGATGTGGATTGGACAACTAGCCTCCCTCTTAATTTTGGTGTCTGAATGAAGATCAATCGGGAGATTTAGTAAAGGCAAAGGACAACCCATTTTATGTAGCTAAGCCCAATATTTAGCTCTATTGACCCAATCAAATGGCATTGTAGGATCGACGTAAGCTATGTTTATCTGGCGTTTCGAGAGAATGGCTGGTTGGTGGAACAAGTATAGCATGTAGTTATATAGCAAGGTTCTCACCGAATTTCCTGAAGCAGACTTGATTTGTGTCAAGTATTCCTGGGGCAACAGCCTACTTCTCCAGCTCCCCCAGATTCAAGGTGGAAACAATTTAACAGGAGTGGTCCAAAATGGAGAAAGGCTTAATCCAGTTAAATATTGACCTATCTTCCTTTTTAAAAAATGGGATGATGTTAGAGGCCACCCAGGACGGAGGGGTACAGTACATAAATATGATGTTATTAAACTGCTCTTCTAAAACTGAAGCCCCTAACTTTGGGTTGCTCTTGAATACAGTGTACGAAAGCCAGTCAGGGCCTGGAGCCCTAGACGGAATGATCTTTAGAATGCCACATAAATTATTCTTTTGTCTCTAATAAGCTGCAATGAATGCTGCTCGTTGCAGACTAATGGAGGCAAAAGAATAATTTATGTTTAATTTTAGGACCTCTGATGGTGGGAAATATCCCCAGGAACTTGTGGAAGTACCAACCAAGGTGCTTGATCAACAACTGAGAATAGAGGCTGGAACAGAGTATTGATGGACCTGTGTTGGTGGGAATTATCGCCAGGAACTTGTTGAAGGATCTATTTAGTTGTGTGAGCAATATTTGAGAATAGAGGGATGGCGCTGGGCATTGTTGGTTCAGAATTCCTAAAATAGGTGATATTGGAGTGAGAATTTTCTTGACTGAGTAGAGCTGAAAGACATCAACAAAAGTCAAAAGTGCTTGCTTGGAAGAACCTTAATTTGAGCAGCCGATACGCCCTGATGAAGACATGTGTTTGTAAGGTCAAACCACGTGCTGGCAGTGGATACATAGTAAAGAATCACTGTTGATTTACACAAATCTAGTAGTACTCATTATTGAGTCATTTGTCATTAGAAACCCTAAGGATTTAGAGTGTGGCACATTAGGTTGCTAAGAATATGAATCCCTAGACACCTGTTCTAGTGACACTGGGCTTCGAGTCACATTCTAGAGCCCATGCTGCCTATCATACTAGGTGGTTTTAGGAAACAGATTGATTAGTGATAACACATAGTAATTCAGGGTATATAAAAGGTGGTGAGCGCAGTGGAGAATAAGCCCATTCCTGAGTTTGGTATCTTATTTGGCAGTAACAACAATATATGTAGGTAGGGCAGGGGTCTGCAACCCGAGGCTCTATCAATGTTTTTGACTACAATTCCCATCAGCCCTAGCCAGCCTAGTCCATGGTGTGAGAAAAGGGGACTCATAGACCAAAACATATGGAGACGTGCAGGCTGTGGATGCCTGAGCCATGCTAAAACGAGGGTCCCAGATCAACTCTGAGATCTGGTTTGGGGGGATGTAGCACCAGTCAAAGGGAACCCCGACAACTCCAAGTCAGTGAAGATAAATTGAATGTTCCCAGTTAAGAGCAAGCACAAAGTCTCAAGCTGGCTCTGCTTTCGATAATGCCTGCCCATTCATTGTCCATGTTTCCCAAAGGGGCAGCCCTTCAGTGGAGTACCAACCGCAGGTGCAAAGGGGGCAGCTTGTCCCCTCCTCCACCCCTCACTGGCTGCACAGTGAAGAGAACCAGTGCATGTGTGGCCCATCCAGGACCCTTGCATGCCATTCGTACTCCCGCGAGAGCACTTGTTCTCCTCTGGCAGTGCCTTGCCCTGGGCTGCAAATCTGGCTCCACACTTACTCTCTGCTGTTGCAGATATGCAGCTCTTTTATTGGGGGCTGCAGTGGACGTAATAAGGAAAGTGGGAGCAGCCCTTATCCCAGTTGTAATGCTGGGAGTGGCCCCAGCTGCACTTTAAAGTCCCCAGTTGTTTTCTCAATGTGCGCATCTGTCAAAGTAAATTGACTTGCTTGATATGCAAAATATGTGTCACCCATTTTAGTGGAACTGGAAACCTTACTTCATGCATAACAAGCAGGTGCATGTCTTTGCAGAGCTCATGCGATATCCTTTACATGACAGCATATCAAATGGAGTCCTATTTTAAGTGTGGGCTGTGTGGTGGTGCATTAGCTCCACCTATAAGCTGAAACTATTGTATTCGAGTACAGATAGAGAGAAATGGCATATGAGAGGGGACACACAGCCTGTAGGTTCTGTTTGGTAATTTGCCTGCCCATTGAGTGCCCATGGCCATGCTAATCCCTATGGCCATTCCCACACAATTCCTGTCCCTCCCCGGCCAAACCAACTCTTTGAATTTGCTGTACTCAAGCCTTTCCATTAAACTGTACACTTGAAATGCCTGCCAGTGTTTTCTACAAGCAGTCTTCTGAGAGTTAATATCTTAATTGGAGTTGTAAATGCACTACAGGTGTAATACAAATGTCTTAAGCAGGTCTGCCTTCAACCACTCACTTTATAAGCACTAGGTCTGTCCTTCACTGAGGTCCTGTTAGAAACATGCATTGGCAAAGCAGACAGTTTTGCCTTGTGTTTAAGTACTAGGCAAACTGTTGCCATTGACGATGCTTGTTTTAATTTGTATTCGAGAACACGCCCAACATTTACAATGGAGAACAAAAGGAATGAAAATTCCAGAAAGTGATTAATAAAAGAAACATGTGGTTGGCTACACCCATTGGACAGGGGACCCGTTGAGAGGCCTGCCTTTGTCAGAAAATGACTACAAACTGGTAACTTACAGGTTTTTCTGAGATGTCTTCGTTGAACAACCCATAGGACCGTTTCCAAGATCTTAAGTTGTATCCTAATAGGTGTAAAGAAATCCACCAGTCCTGGGTTTGGGGCTGTTATCATGTTGAATTCTGGTGCTCATGAACTTGATTGATCATGTGCACTTGAATGCAAAATGATGGACGTAAAAAATGAGACAATATTTGAAAGCTAAACTCTGATATCTCGGGAGGATAGCTCAGGGACAACGTGCTCAGACGACAGGGAGCCACACAGGTTCAATCCCCGGGTCCATCCTTGGAGACCTCTGGGTATAAAGCACGTTATAAATAACCTATCACATCATATCATATTATATCAAATTATTCGGAAACAAGATTGTGACTACATTTTGCTAGATGACAAAGGTGGGCAGTGGTGTGTCTGCATGGATGGCTTCAATGGTTTTCAGAAGTTTAAATATTCTGCAGTTATTTACATGCAGATTACTGTTTATTTATTTATCCTTGGGTATCCAGGCGCTAGTTACATTATTAGACAAGGAATACAAAATATGGAAAATACAAGAAACCAATGCAAGGGTTAAGGTGGGTATCCAAGATGTCTTAAAGTCTTGTTTCAGGGAGCTTAATATGTGGGGAGCAACAGGGGGAGTGGAGACAAGTAACCAATTGTCTTTGTGTCTTAGCTCAGGGAGCTTTAGGCGAAGAGCCAAGTGTTCAGGTTTTTTCCGAAGGGCCAGTTGGAAGGTTCCTTGCTCAGAGTGATGGGGAGACTGCTCCAGAGCTTTGCAGCCATGACTGGAAAGCTCAGTCCTCCTGCAGTCTTTCGGGTGAAGGTGGGCACTCTGAGGAAATGGATTTTTGTGGATCTTAGAGGGCAAGGGGGCTGTATTTCTCTACCTGGCGTGATTGGTCAGCTGGGGCAGTGTTTGTGGTGCACCTGTGTGCGATGGAGAGGGTGTTGAATTTTATCAATTCACGGATCGGGAGCCAGTAGGCATCATTCCTGGCCTTTGTGACATGGTTGTGCTTGGACAAGCCTAGGGCTGCTCGGAGGGCATTGCTTTGGATGGTTTGCAGCTTGCACAAGTTACGTTCAGAGGTTCCCGCAAAGAGGGCATTCCAATAATCCAGTTTGGCTCCAGTGATTACTCTGGCTATGGTGAGGTGGTTGGTTGTGTTGAGGAATGGTTTGCTGGCATTCAAAGTTTTTGGGGTGTAGGCAGCAGAGGAGGCAATGGCGTTGACCTGACAAAAGAGGTTAAGGGTGGCGTCTAGGTAAATGCCCAGAGTTTTGGCTGCAGAGGATATTTGTACCCGTTCACCGTCAATGTTGAATGCTTTGTAGGTTGGATCCATGCTGTGGAGGGTGGTGTGAGAGCCTACAATGAGGATATTAGTTTTGTCATCATTTAGAGATAACTGGTGGGTTGCCATGCAGTTTTGGACAATGTCATAAAATGAGTTGATGGTTGCGTCATCAAGGTGGTAGGTGCCTTAGAGAGGGAGGAGGATTTGGGTGTTGTCGGCATAATTCGTGTAGAATATGCTAATGGCATCCAGGTGATCAAAAAGGGCTTAGGTATACATATTAAAGTGCTTTAGTATACATATTATACAGGGTTTGGGAGTTGCAGGACCACTGTGGGACTCCACAGGTTCCTGGTGTGAGTGGGGCGACATGGTCGTCGATAAAGACACGGCAGGATCTGTCTGCCAAAAAGGATCTTATCCAGTCTGCTGCTGCTGGGGAGAAGTTTGCTGTTGTAGTGAGGTGGTTGCAGAGTGTATGCTGGTCGATGAGGTGGAATGCTGCTGATAAATCCCGCATGAGGAGCAGGGCAAGTTTGCCTGATTCTTTGATATCATCAAACAGTTTTTTTAGGTCCAGCAAGCTGGTTTCAGTTCTGTGCCTTGGTCGGATGCCTAGAATGTGGTTGTCCTCAAGGTATTGTTGGACCTGGATATATGATGCACGGTCGTGGATTTTGAGAATGAAGGGTACAGTGGTATTGGGGCAGTAGATGGTGGGGATGGTTTTTAGTAGTGAGAGGATCCAGGCTTCTTTCAGGGTGGTTGGCACAGTTTTGGTTGTGAATGAGGAGTTGATAATAGTTGTGATGATGGGTGTGAGAATCTTGACGCAGTCTTTGATGATAGGGGTTGAACAGGCATCTCCTTTGCATCAAGAGGGCTTGAGACCTTTGATGATATTTGCCTCTTCGGGTTCTGATACAGGGGTGTAAGTCAAATTGAGTGATGGGTCGGTTGGTAGGAGGTGTGAGGGGCATGGAGGTGGCTGGCGGTGGCTTGCTGAGGCTTGCCAGTTGCTTGGTGTGGGTGTTCATCTGGAGGAAGGTGATTTTCCCTGTGAGGGCTTCTTGTACCTTGGAACACCGGGGTGCCATCTATGATGAGGTTTGTGGGTGAGGAGACTGGTGACTCAAGTTCGCCTAAGATAGTGAAGATTTCGAGGGTGTTAGATTGCGCATTGTTTATTCTGGCATTGTAGCTGCTGGCTTTGGCGGTGTGAATTGCTCTTTTGAAATCTTTGGCGAGGGAGGTATACTGGGCTTTGGAATCTGTGGAGGGGTCTGGCTTTGTGCCTTTTTAGCGGGGCTAGAGTCTCTACAGCTGGTGCAATGGTATTCTTGTAAAGTTTGAACAGGGTCTCTGGGTTCGTATCTGTGTTGGATGGGATTGTGAGGGCTAAGAGGAGGGGTGTGAGACAATCCTTTTTCAATTTTTTGGTGCAGCGGGCTAAGGCTTCAGGTTTCATTGAGTGACAGGGGCTGGGCCACTTGTTGATGGGGGGGTCGAATGTAATGGTGTGGTGGTCAGACCACGGGCAGGTTTTCGTGGTGGGACTGGTCAGGTTGCAATTAAAGTTGCCAGTCCAGTCGAGGGTGTGGCCCTGGATGTGGGTAGGTTCAGTGATTTGCCTAGCAAAGCTGATGTGGTTTAGGGCTGTGGCTAGGCTTTTTGTGTGTGGGTCTGAAGTGTCATTGAGGACAATATTGAGGTCTCCTAGCATTAAGATTTTAGAGCTGGGCTTGATGATAGGATTGATGGTTAGCATGAGGTCTTCCTCGAAGGAGGAGATGGGGCCCCTGTGGGCGATAGATGAGGTGAAGATTGAACGTATTGGTGGGTGAGAGAGTGAGTTTGGTGGACATCATTTTGCAGTTTGGAATTGGGCTGAGTTGGTGTTCTGGTGGTGATGGTGTTTTTGTAGATTAGAGCGACTCCGCCGCCTCTACTGTGGGTTCTGTCATTGCGTTTTATGGCATACCCTGGGCTGGGGGATAGCGAGGGATAGTGCAGGGCCTGCTGCAGGGTGGAGCCATCTTTCAGATACGGCAAGCAGGTTGAGATCGTTGGAGGTGAGGCGGTCGTGAATTTTGAGATGTGCGCATGGACTGATCTGGCGTTGTTCAGGGTTCATTTGAGGGGTTTATTGAGAGAGGCTGCTGGGGGTTTATGGAGGTGTGCAGGGGCAGTGTTAAGGAGGAGGTGGAGAAGTGGTGGGCCGGTGCACAAGTACAGGGGCTTGTTTCTGGAGTGGATGGAGGGTGGTGCTTAGGGGGAAGCCTGGGCTGTTTGTGGGTGTGTGGTATTCTAGTGCAATGCTGGAGGCACCGGTTCTCGATTTTTATCGGGTTGGGGGGATTTCGACAGGTGGGAGCCATGGCATCTGCAGATTTTGGAGACGGGTGTTTAGCGATTGCAGCTGGTGGCGGGGCGAGCTAGGAATACAAGG